>NC_092035.1:4421476-4729476 GCF_042242105.1 Pempheris klunzingeri
GGCTACAAAGCCAGATCCAAAAGGATGAATTCTTTGTATACATATGGTGAGCTATATTCATACACAAATGGCCAGAAAGATTGACAGATAGAGTTTGCAGTGCTTGTGCCTATTCTCCATATAGAGAATGACTCTATTCATCACTTTGTGGCAGCTCTTGGCAGAAAATGGCGATCAGTCTCTGATGGCATGTAACATAGCTTTGGAGAGCCATCACGCTAAAGGCCAGGTTTGTTTGAAGTTCGCTTTGCAATGCATCAGTGGGGATGACCTAGATTTGCTATCTCTCATTCCTCCAAGACTGCAGAGAGAGACAGCCTCGTTTCAGCCCTTTCCATCTTCTAACTATGTCAGCTTGCCTGTAAACATTTGGCACAGAGTCACATCACTGCGTCTCCCTGTTTCCCCGCAGACGACTCTCTTTTCCTGGTGTCAACTCGTGACTCCCCACGTGCTTGTCCCCTAGGATGGAGGTGGAAGGCTGAACAGCAGAGTTTTCAAATGGGAGGGAGATACAGTACAGCATATAAACAAACAAATGATGAAAAATGCACACAAACTCTCCTGCAACTGTAAGGACACATCATGAAATAAATACAACAATTGGGATCAGAAAATAATGAATAGTACAGGCTTATCTACTTCTCAAGATTGTGCAAAGAAGAATTAGACTCTTAAAAGAGAGCATTTGGACTAATACTGAAGAGATTTGGGTCATCTTGTTCCGGTTTTATAGCTGCAAATGAGAACCATCCCTGAACTTCTTGCGGGAGGGACCATGTTAGTTCTGACCCATGAAACACAACACAGGTTGAACCCCAGGTGCACCCTGAGCTCAGCAACATGGCCTGTCTGCTTGTTTGTCTGCATGTCATCCAGTACATCTCCTTACTCCTCGATCCATCTGCTTTCTTGGCGAGTTTGACTCATTGTCTGACGACACAAAACAAAGAGAAAAAAAAAAACGATTCCAAAAAAAGACATTCTAACTCCGTTGGGAGCTGGCCATGTGCCTCTGAGGTACGATGTTTATTTTGATCGCGTCTAAAAGCGGTCACTAAAAAAGAAGCAGGCATTAGCGAGCCCCCCCCCCCCCCCCCCCCCCCCCCCCCCTCGCATCCCTTCTTCCCCTCTGCTCTCCTTCCCACACACCCACAGGGAGCCGTCGTCGGTGCAGAGCACACTGGAGTGAAGGCACAAGAACGGCATTAAAAACTGCTGCAGCTGAACAGCCGACTCAACAAGCAACAGAAAGAGTGTGTGCCACATTTTTAATTATGCATGCTGCACAGCATTACATAGCCCCGTCACTCTGGGAAATTGCACTTTTCTGCTGGAGTATTTTGTTGGTTTCCTTGGTGACCGTGTAATCTGACATCATTAGACAAGTATAGTATGCTAGCCAGAGTCACAGGTGCCTCGTTCCAAAATATCCACCCTACTCCTACCTAATGCGGTCACACCGACTACTACCTCTACTACCTCTCACTGTGCGGTAATTTTCATTAGAAAACACCTTTGAACAACTCTGTGAGACCTCAGGGTGCCAGTGAAAAACAGTGTTACAGGAGTGGAGCGAATTAATGTTTTTTCATGAAAAATCAACCGCACACTGTAGCCTTGTGTGTGGGTTTGAATTTTGGCTTGACTCCTGGCTATTTCGCTCATTCGGCTCTGCTTCTTAATATCCTCTGTGTGCAATAGCAGGTGCAAATATAAACAAACACCGGAACATGATGGATTGCTCAGCTTCTTCACAGCAAATGAAGAAGCACCAATAAAAAATTCTGTAAGGCAATAAACTCTGACTTACAGTTTCTTTCCACTAAACATTCAACACCTCAAGTCAACAAGTGGTCAGACTCAGCAGCTCTATTTGCTTTTTCTATTTTGTGCTGTAAAGAATTTTCTTGCAAATCTGAGTCTGTCGCTCTTTTTTTCTTTTTTTTTTCAATCAAATTTTCACTTTGAAACTCAACTCAGTCTCCCTGGAAATAACATTCATATTAGACAATTCTGCAGTTCATGATTCATGTTGAAAGCCGAGGTCTGTGCCAGAGAATAAAGCAGCATAAGTTGCATGATTTTAAATATACATTGCTTTTAGTTCATTTGGTCATCACATATGTCACAAAAAATGGGCGTGCTGTTGCTTTATCACAAAACAAGAGTACAATGAACCCAGGAGTGTGAAAACCAGGAGGCTGAGGAGGAAGATGTGACTTTGTGCAAAATCGATATTAATGGTGTGATATGTATATGAAATGAATAGTTTGATCCTAGATTCAGTATGTTAGCAGGCAGAGACCCTGAACATCTTACTTTGAAAGCATGGTTTGGATCAGGTTCCTCTAATTCGTTACCTACCGACGTAAGTCTACCCAAATAAACCTACTTAGTTAGGGTTGGGGAAAGGCCGCTGTAATGGTTAAAAAGAGCCCAACGCGTATAGGCTACTGTTGTAGGTGACAGAATGTGAAGCAGAGACTGTACAATTTGAAAACTCAACAATCCAACCGAAACTTTCCTCTGAAAGGCCTTTGTGGCACTCCAACAAGGCCATGCAACATCCATCTTTGCTACTAAGAGAAGAAAGACACTCACATAATGAAAACAGGTTCACATGTCAAGAAAATGTAATTTATTTCACATTCTGTATTGAGGTGACTATATGATGCCTTCTGCCCGAATTATCCAGTGTGACGTGGTTTGGAGGACTGCGACACATTTAAAAAGGGATCTAGAAAAGCACTTCACTTTTCTGTGATTATGGATGTTTAGGTTTACATGTAACAGTGTCTGAATTTTAAACCCTTACAAAGATCCACCCTCCTCCGATACTTAGGGCTGTTGATGCTGCTCAAGAATTGAATGTAGAATAAGCAATAAAGAGAAGCAAGTGACAGAATCTGTGTTTTCACAAGCTTTGGTTGGTATCATCATGAAAAGCCTGCACAATCCTGACCTTTTGCTTCCAAAGATGATTGTCAGGCTGGGGGATGAGATGAAACGCTGCAAATGTTTTGAAGTGTTTACTATGCTCCTGCCTGTTTGGTGAAGCAGACCTTCAGAATTTGTGGCAACAACCTTTGATAAATGGATGAAAAAACTATGGATGAAAAGGTAATGATGAAAAATGTCTTTTGAAATCAGTAATCCATTATTCTAAGGGATACAAAAGTAAAAAGAAATGCAGTAACTTAACCCACCCAAAGCTTACCAAGGATTTCAATTCGAAAAGTCTCTTTTTTAATGAATATATCATTTTATCTGTTTAAGATAGATGAGGATTATGGACGTCTTCAAAATGTGAAAGTTTGTCAAAAGTCTGGCTGAGTTTGTTAAAATTGTACTTTTGTAGCATTTATTATTGATAGAAACCACTGCTTGCCTGTCACTTGACTGCGATCATAAACACAAAATCCTCATATGTCCTCAAATCCTCAAATTTAAAAGGATGATCACATGAGAGGCACAAACTGGGGCTAAAGCTCATGTCAGGCCTTTCAGTTTTAATTGGTATCAGATTTTAGGGCTATCATAAAGAAGCTCAGGGAGAGGAAGGACATGTTTTATCTGGTCTTGATCATGACACATTTTCTGTGGAAAGATTCGGCTCGTACTGCACGAACATCATCTGACTCTGGCACTTCATGCACAAACTTGAATTAAATATTTAACTGGAAGTCTCCACAGAGTTTCCTTCCTGGTTTAACAAGCTACATCACCGCACAGCAGTTTTTCTCTCGCACAATTTGTACTGACCAGTTCAAAAGCAACAATGCTCGAGACTTTGCAAAATGTTCCAGCTTGCAGTTCTGCAGAAGGATTAATTCTCTTTATCTTTAGAAATTAATCATCTTTGGTAAACACTGATATTTTGACAGTTGTGGGGAGTAATTACAGTATCAGCAAGTGTGCAGCATCACTAGACCCTCCCAGGCCTCCAGTAGATCCTCTGATATCACCTATCATATCCTTTGAAACATAACGGCACTGGTAGATCAGAGTTATTGCAGTAAAAGGACAGCTTAATCCCTCTCCTTTCAATCTTCACTACATCAAATCAGAGTAATAGTTTTCTGTGATCTAAATGTGTTTTATGTGCAACCCCTTTATATACAAAGAGAGGACAAAGTTACAAGAACAAACAATGTCTATAAGAGCTTAAAAAAATTAATTCTTGAACTATAAAACGTAGTATTTCTTGTAGGGCTATATTACAGAGGACTGCAATCCATTTATTATGTATGTGACTGCTGTTTTTTATTGTGTTTTAGGCAGATTTGAAGAATTGCTGTAAAGTAAGAATGCTTTCAAAAACATAAAATGTAATTATGTGCACACACAAAAAAATCTTTTCCTGATAGAGACCTTCTTGATGCAGGATAATTACCTTGTGTCTTGTTGCTGTACTCAGTCTTGCCATGATGACCTGTGACATGAAACTGTCTTCCACAGCCTCACCTTGGTAGGTAGTTTGGCTGTTCCTCACCCAGTTTTAAGCTTCCTACGGTCGTGGAACTGTCATGGCTACAGCCGTGTAAAGGGACAGAGTCATGGTCTTCTTGTGTACATGAGGAGACAGTTTACTGGTCAAACAGGTATCTGAATATAACCTGCCTCCTATTTATAAGGGAAGCACTTGCCTAACTCCTACGCTCATCCATAATGATCATTCCAGTCAGGTCAAGGCACCCTGTGTCTAGGCCAAAAACACTTTGTTCCCCCTTATCTGAGCCAAGCAGAACTAGAACAACAAGAGTTCATATCACAATCCGGCCTGAGCATGCATGCCTTCATGTCATGCAACCATTTCTGGTCTCTGGCCTTTCTGGGAACACAATAGCCAATTTGGCGCTGAGACTTCCTGGAATGCTATTCACAGCCTTTTTACCACATTGCTACACATGACATTGATGATCATTAGCACCTGTTTGGTATCAGTAGTTAAACATACACCTGACTATTATCCTACAAATACTGATTTGACATTTTCTTCTGTTCGCTCATTTTGCAATTTGTAAATCGTTAAAAATAACCAATTAAATGTTATATTTTTGAAAGCACTCTTACTTTACAGCATTTATCCACACCTGCCTAAGACATTTGCACAGTACTGTATATCTAAGTCAAAACCTGGATTATGTAACTTTTGGAAAGATAAATATTCTTCCTCTTACTCATGAGTTCTGTCCAACAGCTTTACAAGGTCTGGTCTGACCACTAGCTTACAGTGGCTGATGTAAACTAATGTTAGCAAACTTTAGACAGATATTGCTGACATTACTGAGTTATTTCACTGACTTTGTGGCTTTTCTCAACTTGTGCTACAATTACATCATGTTTCAGCATTTACTTTTACCCTGTAACTGTCACTTAAGGGCACTGTTACATAAAAGTAGCTTCATCCAGTTTGGCTTACTACGGCACACTTAAATGTATTCACGATATATGGAAAAACTATACTTTTAAAGTTGCATTAATTTATTCCAAAACATATCATTTAATGCATATCTTTAGAAAACATGTGTATAACTTTAACTACAATGCATTGGTTAAGATCACCTTTTGCCCATTTGCTGAGAAACCTGGCGATTTTTATGTCCCTATGACATTTTATTAGCGCCACTATTAAAACAAACTATACACACTGTAGCCTCTTCGCAATTTCTTTTCCACAACTTGTGGTGGATAAATTACAAAATGGTCTTGGTCAAACTCCGCACTCTGCTGGGTCCTCTCTAAACAAAAGGGTCACCCTACATCATCCAGTTTGTAGTTGTACTCAAAAGGTGGCTGAAGAATTAGGATAAACACACGTTTTTCACACACAATAATACCTTTAGCACTGCAGATACTAATAACACCTGTTATTTGATCCAGACCTCGCTGTCAGCCATTGTTGTTGTATTAATAAAGCTAGTTCTGGTAATAAGATTTTGAAGATAGGAGCAAAGCAAGCAAATTGCAGAAATTCATGTCCTCCCACCATCTGAGGAAGTCAAGACTCAGTGGATTTACTTTGTTTCGGATGGACTTGTGAAAATCCAGCAGTTGTTGCGGGGACATTTCCCCAAAACACAATGTGTTGTGTTGTTATTTCACTCTGCACTGCTTTCTTAAAAAGGCCCGGCAATGGTACAAGCTCATGGATGGATCGATACCTGGCTGTCCATTACCCGACTTGGAAGCTGTACGTTTTGCCATATTTTATGCTGTTTTTGCTGTTTATTTGGCAGGTTAGTCTATTGAACTTCAGCATGTTTGCATATCAGGTGTTACCATGTTGGTCAGCTAAAGTGTTTCCACTAACCCCAATGTCATTTGCAAGAACAACCAACTTGAGCTGAACACACCATGGCTGACAACCACCACCACCAACCAACCACTAGCAATGAAAAAACACTGTTTATAGCTATGCGGAGAAGAGTTTGTGTTGAGTTTTTACTCCAGGGACGCACTGGAGGAGGAGACACCACAAAGTGCAGTGATATGTCGATTCTCAGCGAGCAGCAGCCTGGCTGTTCACAGCAGAGGCACATTTCTCTGTACTGATCAAGAAAAGATTCTGCTCCTCTACTCCTTTATAATAACACTGGGGCTGATCTTTATCAATAATCTCATGAATTTATAATGTAAAGCACCCACTCCCACATCTCCCAGTGCTTCTGCGTGTGTGTATGTCTCATCTCCTCTGCTGTTTGTTTGGACACAACTGAGAAATATGAGGAATAATTTTGTAATTTAAAATATAAAATCCCAAAACACCTCGACTAGCCTCGAGGGTATTGAAACTCCAGGACAACAGCAGGGAGATCCCTAGCCAGCAGCGGGCAGCCCCAAAGTCCTGTTTTTTTTTTCACGTGTAACATTGTGCACGCTATTGTATACATGGCCTCTTCAGTTTCTGTGGTTAGCCTGCTGGTGCCCGACAGCCTCCTCTGCAAGGAAGGGCTAAGGGGCAGAACCGAAATGCAGCAAAGAGGGAGGGGAGGGACCTGAAGTTGGACTCTTTCAAATTCTAAGGGCTAATCCGACTAGAAAACTTTTTAGAGGTGTTTTTGAAAAATGAAAACTATTTTGGTTCAGTACCTTTCTGCTGTCAGTCAGCCTGATGAAGATGAAGGCAGGTTAGCAGGCTGCTGTCCACTCGGCTCCCCAGGAGATGCTGCTCACAGATGTCCGGACAAAGGACACTGTTTACGGAAGACAGAGTCAGAGTGGATTGGATGACAGAACACTAACATGCTCATCACATTTTGCCTCCTATGAGGATTCCCAATAAGTCTGCTCTCTTCTCAGTCCTACCACCTGCTGCTTCATAGAGGCAGGAGCAAAATTGGAGCAGTAATTAAGATTACATCATGCAAACATGTTTTAGTAGGACCCCCAAATATAAATACAGACCTGAAAATGAGCCTAATATGTCTTCTTTAAGGCCACAGTACCTCAAGCAGCACTTTTAAGCCTTGGACAAAGCTTTTAGTTGGCTCTGATGCAATCCATCAAAAGTTATTTCATCTTTCTGAAACCAAAAACATCTGAATGTCCTGTGCTTTTTAAATGAAACACGGTCATGTTTTTGTGAATCCTGAGTGTGTGCATGCAACAAACAGCCAGAAACACGTTACTCTGATGAAATCATACAACAGCCAGGGTTAGCACTTTGTTGTCAGGGAGACAAAATCAATACTTCATGAGCAGAAACTGAGTGCTTTTCATACAGTAATTGGAGCCAGCTTTGATATACTGTACATGAACCCAGACACCACTGAGAAATGTCTTGGTAACTGATATCTTGACATCTTGGTTGCTGCATGCTCACAACATGTTTCCTACTCAGTCTGTCTAGAGGTAGCAAAGCATTGCAGCCACTTGTGTTGTGTGGAAAACTGTAAAAAGAAAAAAAAAAGTGTCTTAATCCGTTGGCAAAGGTTGCAAGCCTGAATGTAACATGGGCAGTGGGCCACAGACTAAGAGGAACTGAATAAGTCTCTTGTGTTGACAGGTCTGTAATGTGATGAGTAAAAAATAGCCTCATATAATTTCTGCAAGAAAGACACTTTTAAGGTATTAATACGGCATGTAATGAGCTATCTTTCTCAAAACAACATCTCAAATGTTATTAAGTTCAATGAAAATTGATCAGCTACAAATAAGTCCACATTGGAAGCTGCAATTTTGGTACAAGGCCAACTTCGGCCAATGGATCCTACTTTCAGCAGAATCTCAGATAAAGCTTTCTGAAGCTTTTGTTATCTTTATTGTCATTTTGCTGACACAATTCCCAACTCAGCACAGGTACACAGATATGGCCCCAGATTTGCGGATAGCACAGATCCCTTACAAAGCAATACCAGCTAACAGAGTTCACAGGGGGACGGCTCTCTAATGATTCAGTATCGGAAACTTTTTCAAGCTCGTTTCTGAGGGAACTAAATTAAACTTTCAATTCAACCCAATAAACTTAATTTCTCCCTGCAGGGCAATATTCATGTCAGGCATAACATATAGAGTAAAACACAATCTAATACATGGACACACAGGACTAAGAGCAATAACATTATTTTATAGAGAGCACTACTTAATTTTGAAGGAATAGCAATATTTTTGATCTTTGAATCAGTGCTGAGTGTGTGCATATCTGCCACCTTCTCACGCTCACCCACTGCATGCATGTACTTTTAGATTAAGGTGACATAAAAGATGATTAAAATCAGCACATTGAAGAGTAGTGTCTCTTGTATGGACGTTAATAAGAGCAATTAGTAGAAAATACTTTTTCACACAGCACATTAGTTGTTGTATTTCGGTGTGATCGCTATAACTCCAGATATATTGTACCGACACTCTGCTGTGCCATATATTGTCTTTTTTATTGTATACATTATATATAATTGGAGAACATATTACAGCTAAATATTCACAGGCCATGCATGCACAGAGTGTGTCAGTACTGGAGAGAAAACAATGTTATCTTTTCCTAATGTTTCCATTACAACATAGCTGTCTCAAACTAAATTTGAAATTATATTTTCTACTTCCAGTGAAGTAGTTGATTGAACAAGCATGAGATGAAGTTTTCCCGCTCTCATTAACAACTGTGATGGCCTGAGCCTCTGTGTGTGGAGTTTTAGTCCATATGCTCATTTCCTGCAGGGGAGAAGTAGAAGGCAAAAATAAAGCTTTTGGGGGACTTGAAAGGGAGAAAGGAGACGGTGGACAGTGCCATGGGTCTTTGAGCCAGATGATGTATTAGACAATGCCTGAATGTGTGGTTCTACTTCTAATAAATCTCTGCCTGAGATGGAGAGCGCAAGGGGTCAGTTTTAGCTGTGATTGCTGTGATAAAGACTGAGTGCACCGTTACTGATAGAATACATGTGTCCCTTTTTTTTTTAATTGCCGCTCCAAATCAAATTTGAAGATGTTTTTTTTACTCCATCTGTTTCTCTGTAATTTGTTTATTTTTTTGTTTAATAGCAAGCTGTATCTGAAAAATAACAGATTCAAATTTTTGGGGGGAGAAGATGATTAGTTGAATAAATTTTGATGCTACTCCAGATCTTTTTGCCAATACATGTGTTTAATGGTAAACAGAAATGTATTTGATGCACTGATCTATATCTGGAATGAAAACAATGGGTGTTGAGGTTTTAACTCCAGCGCGTGTCCTTTAGAGTTTAGTGTTAATCCTGAGCCCTCAATAAGGACTATGTGTTTCTTTCTATGTGATACTTGAGGCACATCACTTCTAGCTTTACAGAAGAGAGCCCCAAAGGAGTGTGACATGGTGTAATATGCATGCTGCTTATTATGGCATAGAGCCAAGAGAGCAGTGGTCTACCACTATATTAGCCATTTGATCTCACAAAGATTCAATATCCAACCTGATCATCATAAATAAGCCCTGCTACAGTGAGGACTGCTGAAGAGATGTCCCAGTTTTACTTTCAGCTAAAGACACAAAGTTTGAAATTAAACAGTCAACAGTTTTCACTGCTACTACTGCTTTGGTAGAAAGTAGCTCAGATGAAATCTGTTTACAGCGTGTTCTGTGGGTAATTCAGAGAAAGTGGGACATTTTTTCTGGGAAGAGATGTTCATGAACATCTAAACTTGTGAACTTGACAGCTCTGTCCATCTGCATTGTACTAGAGGGGCAGAAGAAATCTCAGAGGCAGATATCTCAAACCCAGAACAAATCACGTCAGAACTATCTGCATGGAAACCGCTGATTGTAAATGAAAACTCAGATGAGTTTTTCTTTTTGTCTGATTTTGTGGGTTGTTTGTCATTTGCATGAGGCAACACATTTAAGTGCTATCAAATAGAACCATCCTCACTGCAATCACTTCCTTTGGAGACAAATCCATTGTCCAAACTGCTCATCCTCATCAAGGGTCGCCAGGCTGCAATCATCATACAATCCTGAAAATAAGATCTGACCTTTTGTGTTGGATTAAAACTGTATCTTTACAAAGAACAGACAAAATGTAGACACTGTTCGGAGTGAAGGGGGGTGATGATTCCTTTTCTTTTTCCTGAACACTTTGGACTGGTTTTCATTGAGAGACAGTGTTGGCTGTATTGTTTTGTGGAAACCTAGCTCTGCTTTATTATGGCAGACCCAACAACCACCACCAAAAACTGAACTAGGACACAATGACGGGGAATGCTGCTCACTGGGGTCAAGATTAGAGTTAAGACCAACTCAATCCAATATCAGTATCAGGTGCTGATCCAGATGGAATTCATTCATCGGATATCAGACTGCCATCACATACCCATGTACCAATCCAGATTCCATAGCATGATGTTTTTGTGAGTTATAAATATGGAATCATGCATTTTTAAGCCCATAGCCAAAAAACTTGTGGGAAATAAAATGATTTTTTAAATAATTGAACAGCATCAAACACGCCAGAGAATAAAGCAGCCAATGTGAGGACAGCAACTGAGACAGTACTTCACTTGGGTCACATGTAATGTCTGGTATGAAACGGGTGGAGCAGAAGGCTCAGACCCTGAGACAGGCCAAACTCCTCCTTCAGGGTCTGCACCTGCCTGCCTTTACAATTTACACCCCTGTTGTTGCTTGTATGTGAAACCTACTTAACCTTCAAATGAATCACTTTGGAAACTGAATGCATTTTTGCACAATATATTTTGTGTGGTTTATTACAGCCTAATGCAGCCTTACACATAATACCAAATATATATAACAACAACAACAATAGTCAAGAAAAAAAGTACTGGTATTGGTAAGTATCGCAGTTGGAAGATATCCAGTCCCAGCTATTTCTTTTTTCATCCCGTTTCTTTCATCCTTTTCACGCTGCAGGTCTGGACTAGTATTCCATAATGACTGCTCAACCCTAGACTTGGCCAGTCTGTAGCAGACTCTAATTGGAGGGAATGTCCACATTGGTGTTAAGAACGCAGACACGGCAGGTGTGTAGAACCAATTACTGACAGCATTTCACAAACCTAGATCCACAAGTTGTGTTTTGGAGAAACACAGCAACAGGTGAAACACTTGATACTGACTTCAAAGTGTGAAGCATGAGGATTTCCTCTGGCTCGCATGCTCTCCACATGCCATCTTTACAGCCGACCTTAAGACATTTACTCATGAACAACGTCAGATGTGATAAAAAATGAGAGCTTACATGGAAAGCTCTGTCAGATAAAACAGCACATGAGTGCGTAGCAGAATATCAGGAGGGTACCTGCTGTGAATCCATAATAACAAGCTACATTATTCCTTATACTAATAGATGGTGGCTTGGATGGAGGCTTGGCCGGAGCTATAAAAATGAAAAACGTTACAGTGATAATCTTGCAGATTACCACTTTAATGTGGGCTCCTGTAAAAAAATATTAACCTCGTAAGCTGCGTTAAACTATAATCTTAATGGATTTTATTACAGGCCTCCTTAAAATTCTGTTTAATTTGCACTTCCTCATATTCTAATCAGCAGATTAGAATATGCACGTCCCATCTTATTCAAAGCAAATGCTTATTTTTCAGTGCAGTTCAATTTGAATAACAGCTACCTGCTCTTCTGAGAAAGAAGGTACGTGTGAGTCAAACCAAACAGGCCAGGTCGAGAAAAATATCTGATCAATAATTCACTCTAGAACGATGCACTTGCTGATAGTCTAACTATCAGTTACTGAGCAACTGAGTGAGGTGGAAAATTCAACATGAGAGCTTAAATTGAAAGGGCGAAGAACAGAGTGGGTGGGAAATCGCATAGATCACTTTGGATGAAAGAGGAGAAACATGAAGGAGAAAAAGTGATGCACAACACCTGGGATGAAATATGTCTTCTACATGCTTTATCAAAAGCACCTCCAGGTATCTGATAGGTGGCACTATCTCGGCTGCTATTGGGAAATATTACTTCATCCGTGCATGCTGGTGCTAACAGGCAGTTTCTACACTACAAAAAGTGTCTCTTATTCAGTAATGATAGCATTTTTATTGGAGTTGTAGCAATGCCCAGAACCCATTATCAGCTGGACTAAAGAGCAAAAATAAGATATAGTCGCTTCCATCTTTACATGACCACAAGGGGCCAAAAAATATGGGTTGTTTTGTGCATTTGAACAAATAATTTGTGCTATAAGTTTTTTCTAGTTGAGGACAGTCCCCAAGTGGCTCTATGAAGGCCACACCATCACTTCCAAGACTCCTTGTGCTTCTTTATGCTGAAGATAGTTCCAAATGACATTGGCTGCAAGTTTGGGGTCGTTGTCCTGCTGCAGAATAAATTTGAGGCCAATCAGACGCCTCCCTGATGGTACTGCATGATAGATGAGTATCTGCCTGTATTTCTCAGCAATGAGGAAATTATTAATCCTGACCAAATCCACAACTCCACTTGCAGAAATGCAGCCGCATACTTGTAAGGAACCTTCATCGTGCTTCACTGTAGCCTGCACACGCATTATTGTACTGCCCTTCAGCAAACAAACTACTTTCTGCTACAGCCAAATATTTCAGATTTAGACTCATCAGTCCAGAGCACCTGCTGCCATTTTTCTGCACCCCAGTCCCTATCTTTTTGAGCACAGTTCAGTCGCTTGGCCATGTTTCCATGTCAGAGGTTTGGCTTTTTGGCTGCAATTCTTCCATGAAGACAACTTGGGTGTACCTGGTCCCACTGGTTTCTGCTGGTTCTGAGCTGATGGCACTGCTGGACATCTTTCGATTTCGAAGGGAAGTGACACAGACTGCTGATTTACTTATTTTCAAGGTATCAAATTTTCAAAAATATAGACATAGCCTTTTGTCCAGATTACTTCTTATCTAGGTAATTGGATCATTAAACGATCAGTTTAACGATTACCTCGAAACAAAAGAAGCAAAAGGATTGGAAGGGCCCTCCTTTACTGTTTGGTGGTTTAATGTTTTACTGTTAACCATTTTCTGTTTGGTCAAACTGAGCGTGACGTTCCCCTGAGACTTCCCCGGAGCACACACTTAAATGCCAACTAAAATCCCACTAAAATGTTTCAGACTTGTGCACCACTGCACAGAAACAAAGTCTTATTTGCACCAACAACTTCCATGCTATATACATCCTGTATTCTCAGGAGCCCGTTGCTTGTACTGTATGGTTATACTGTATGGCACCCAAAAGAAGAGAACAGAATATGTGGTCACTGTTGGACAGGTGAGGTTGAGAAAGAGATGCACTTCCTCCCACAATCTCACAACATTCAATGAAGATAAGGGACATTTACTTCGACAAATTCAGCTCTGTAATCTCAGATTTCAAACAGTTTAACAGGCTCTCCACATTAAAACTACCCCTGGGAGAGGGAGACAGGGCAGATCTCTGTTGTATATACTGTATATATAATCAACTAATCAATCTTGATGCTGTATTAGTCTTTTTATTATTGCGTATATAATTATAGGACAAATTGTATTTTGCTTTTTATCAATTCGTTTTTCATGCCATTAAAGCCAATTGGATTTAAACAAGCAAATAATAGCAATTTAGATGTGTGAACCTGCTGAGCAAAGCATCAGAAGTTTCAGCTCCTGGTTAACTTAGGTGCTACACTGAAAAGTGGGTAGAACCACCGTTATCTTCTCTCCTAACTGGTAGCCTACCTGATGAAATCCACATTGGCGCTCTTACGCACATTATAGCAGGTTTCTATGAACAATCAGCTCTGCACGGTTCTTCCCTTATTCGGCTTGTCAATGTTGTTCACAATCATTTTCACGTGGCTCCATTTCTATTTGGTAACAAATGGGAAAACAGCACTTGTGAGTACTTTGGGGTTTTGGGAGTTCAGCACAATCCCTCCAATGTCCCCGAGTACAGTTCATCCCCTTATGGAATGATGTATGGGAGAGCTTAACCTCTTTATTTTATGATCTGATTAATTTCTTTGTCACAGTCTTTGGTGACAAGCTGTAAAACAATATTCAGAAGTGGACATTCTTTGTGTAAAATACAATATGTTGAGGGGTATCTACTATTTCATAGAATTTTTTTTTTTCCTCGATCCAGCAACCTCCATGAAGGGCAGATTTACTTTTCATTCCTTCTTTCCTGATATCATTCAGACAATGTCTTTGTTAGAAGTGTCCAAGGGCAAAGTGGAAATGCGTGACCCTCTCTCCTCTTCTTCAATGGAGGGTTGAGCTCCAGCACTGCTGCCAGTGTCAGATGCCAGCATTGATAAAGCCAGAGGCAAGATGGCAACTGTCCACCCTGGAGCCTGCATTTTAAAACTGCTCCTGCCTGCAGCTTTCAGATGGGCACTAACTGCATAGAAGAACTCTGTCTCAGCTAAGCTTTAAGTCATTTGTTCTGTTTTATTTAATTACAGTTCTTAACAGCTTTTCTTTAACAGAATTTGCAATATAGCAATAGTGTACTGTGAAAGGGTACCTTATAGACAGATGAGTTACGTCTTTCAAAAATTGTCAAAAATGTCTCACTGCTCATTTTTTCAATCCACAATGTAATTTATTTCCGCTTTATCATATTAGCTGAATTATTAAACTAACATTAAAAGTTACATACTGAACCTTTAAGCATTTCAGTGGCAAAACTATGAAGGAGTCTTTCATGCAGCTGATGTACTTTGTTGAAGGCACAGTTCCCAGGTGTTTTTTGCAGATAAAGAATCAGTAATCTTGAGATTGGAGGAGACCATGAAACATGGCTGGAGGGTGTGTTCCTGGTGCTTACTGAGTGGCTCATGTGTGACTGGATTGGTCTTTAGCATTTAATTGCTGTATTTGTCGTTCATTTTATAAAACAGTTTCCTCCCAGTGCTCAAGTGATAGAATACCCAACTTAAAACTATTTCGGTTTTTTTTTTAAGTGTTATAGCATAATTTACTCAGTGCTCAAAGTACAGTAAAATGGTCCCTGTCAGTGTTTTCCTATTATATCTGATGTTTCTGGATCAATATTACTGCTGCATTAATGGTAAATGGTCTGTCGGTCTCTATTTGTATAGCCCCTTTCTAGTCATTTCAACTACTCAAAGTGCTTTTACATCACATCCTCATTTACCCATTCACACATGATTCATCCAGGAGGAATCTAGGTTGGAGGAGAGTATTCCTTCACACACATTCACACACCGAAGCCATGCTTCAGGAGCAAGTTGGGGTTCAGCGTCTTGCCCAAGGACACTTCGACATGCTGGCTCATAGCTGGGGGATCGACCGATTGAGGGACGACCCACTCTACCTCTGAGCCACAGCCGCCATTAATGTGTATGTTGCATTTTACTGCTGTAGATTTTTGAGGTTGTGCAAATTTTAAGTACTTTAGAGACTGTTGGGAAGTTTAATCTACAGCTACACATCATGATCTATAACACCACATGTGTTTGTAGTGTTGCTGTCCTATGAGAACCCTGTGTCTCTAAAAAAGCCTTAAAACTTTGAGATAAACAGCCGGTTTTCATCTTTGTGAAAATGCATTTTTCAGCTAATCCGATAAATACTTTATGTAGGTTAAGAAGAAGAAGGACTTTCACCACACAAATAAAGGAACAGTTCGTCCTTCATGTAATCAGAAACATTAAAGCATCCAGAAATGCATTGTTTCACTGGACAGGAACGGGTTGAAAAATTCTAATCTGAAAAGCAACTAAAGTTGTCAGACAAATGTAGAAGAGGAAAAAAGTAAATTATTTCTCTCTGAGATGCAGTGGAGAAGTATAAAGTTAATGTAAAGTAAATGTGCTTAGTTACATTCCACTAAATGAGCACTGGCAGTAGCAAAAACTAATTATCAATGAAGTCGCAGAAACACCATCCAGCTAGGCTGATATTTCACCTCAAACAATTCTTTTCTTGCAGCTCAAATTATTTCCTTTGAACGTTATTTTAAAATTAGTATTGACCTCAAAACTTACAATCCACATTCAAAGAACTTTTCCCCAGTTTGAGGACTTGCTGTGATAAAATTTATGTGGAACTTCCCTCTGGCACTGTGCCATCTGCTGTTGGAACCGCAGCAATTAAGCCACAAATAATAAGCCTATCACAAAGGTTTGAAAGTTAGCCGTTAATGATCTGCTTGCTATTGATTCTAATGTATGAGCTTTACAAAGCCACTGTTACTCAGAGACATGCAGAAAACACTACACTAGCATTAGAGATCATTACTTTTGCCATGACAGCATTACTGTAGTCATATATGTCCTGACTAATCAGACCTTTTTTAGCACTGTAATCTGAACTAAACTGTATATCACAATGCTAAAGTCTCCATCTACGTGGTCACTTGTTATATCACCCGTTTCATTGCCACATTTACAATACTCAGCACATTAAACAGACTGATGACTACTGAGTTACCTACCTAATTTACTACACTTTAACCTATGACTGTGAATGACTCAGTCCCTTTACAGAGTGCGGTTAGAGTGGTTATTGAGCACTAATTTAGGATCACCCCTCTGAGATTTAAATTTGTCTCCTTTTTGTGTGATTTAGCAGCTTAGTTGGGCTGGTGTGTGTTTTTCCTATCTCCTAGTCTCCAGTTTTAGCTTTGTAATAATGGCATCTTCCTTGATTTCTTCTTCCTACTTCTTTTTTATGTCTGGTAATAGTTGTGATCCCCGATACCCCTTGTGTAGATGTCAATCTTATGGGAACTTAGTGTTTACTACAAGGTTGAATTCTGAGCCCACTGCTATTTCGCCATGCATGAAAACTGTAGTGGTCAGAGGTGAAACATTCAATTAACAGCAATGGACCGAACATGAACTAGTTTGTTTGATCAGTGTTGTCTCGTATCAGACAAGAGCATAGAATAGCAACATTGCAATTATAACGTGGCAATAGCTAAATGCTATGTTCTGCAGGTAATCGGTCATAAACCAAAGTAATAGGGACATGAATGTGTTCTACCAAATTTAATGGCAATTCCAAAAGTTAAAACCTCTTATAAAACACTGAAAAGTCCAAAGTCATTAGGATATATCCTTTGGCAACCATTTCAGACCAATTCATATGATATTTGTAAGACACTCATGAAAAGTCAGGGGATCATCAAAATCAGTACCTTAGATGTTTGAAAAAAAATGTCTTGGCTGCAAGTATGACTAAATAGTGTAAAAGATTATTACTGAAAACATCAAATTGTCTTTTCAGTTCACCAAACCAGCAGGTTATTTTGCCTAAAAGCTGTGGTATTAGTATCTAACTTTCTAGAAGTGGACTTGAAGGACACACTTGCTTTCAGTGTACTCAAGTCTTCCTTCCTGTTCTCATTTGAAGGAGCTTCCTGCAACAATGTTGCTGTTCAGAGTAAAACTTAATTTTGCACTGAGGTGGATGTCATATGTCGTTATGTTGTCAGGTTTCAGCAAAATCAGCCAATGAAGAGTACACTGAGTCAAAAGGAGATGGCACACTCTTCTCTTTTCCTTCAGCTCTCTTTATCCTGTCCTCCCACTCTCTCCCCCCTTTTGATTCACTGCACAGTAAACATCACTCTTTCTTTTCTCCTCCACTCACTCAAGACTTTTTTTTCTGCCATACAGGTCTGTAGCTAAAGGGATATATAGTGTCTCTTTACGTGAGCGTGCTCTCGTGTATGTGGGTGGGTACTAGTGGGTACAGTACTGCTTCCTCTTTGAACTCTTCACAACGATGGCCAACCAAAGCTGTGATCTAAAATTTATGTGCCATGAAACGTGTGTACACACAAGCGTAAAGAGAGTGCATGTGCAAGAGCTTGTGCATAGGGTCGGAGCCTTGAAAGCCATGCAGATTAAGACTAATGAGAAGAAACTGAGACCCATTCTTAAATGACAGGTAGGTATAGAGACCCTTGTGCAGCGTGATGTGACATTGGAGTTATTGGACATTACCGCCTTGAAACAAAAAAACACTCATTCATTCTAAGTGGGAAGTGGAGTGCGTGCAAATACCAGAGTGCAGTCAAAATTGAATTAAATTAATTACTTTGAGATTAAGGTTGGACATACATAAGGAAAAAAAAAAAGAGTTTAAAATTGGAAATTTAGGACAGAGAAAGTCTAAAATAGGTCTGAATTAATTCAAAAATCAGACAGACAAATCTGGAAAGACAAAGATTAATAAAAGTTAAAACCCTTTGAAAGTTTAACTTTAATTTTGTCAAAGTTAATTTATTAGTCACTGGGTGTACCACTCAGCCTGTGAAAACAGTTATATAAGGACTTCTGTGACTCTGGAGGACAAGACTCCAAGATGACTTGAGTGACTTGAGTAACTTGGCTTAAATTTAAGAGACTACCTGCATACAAACTGGGGGAAAGAGACATATCGGGACAAATCTGGAGATGATGCTGAACATTGTTGCACAATAGTGTTGGAAATGGTGATAAGTGGTAAATCAAGACAAAACACAAATAGTACACTCTTGACAAAAGTCACTGGATTTAATTGTATTTAATGTAGGTTGAATAGTGTTATCATGTGCTCATCAGTATAAATACCTTGTCGCTGAATGAGCATGTGGCGTTTAAAGAAACTGGGCTCTGTATTGAATAACAATAATTTAGGATTTCACACTTCTGTTCAGCTCTACAGTCTATACTCCTGTGTGTGTCCTGTGTCTGACTATGCTTATGGTGTCTAGGGTTTACGTGAATATACAAGTTGTAATACTGTGCAACATAGAGCTATTCAATCTTTTCTGAGAGTGCACAAATTTACTTTAACCTTAGAGGAGATATACCTCCAGACATCAGACATAAGTGTCAGATGCTTCGTCTTTGGAACAGGCTCATTAAGATGTCTGAGCTGAGACTTAGTAAAACATATTTAATCAAGACGTTCATAAACAAAGATGAAAACCTTTTTGTCTAATAAAGTATAGCTATGGTGTAAAACATTATGTGAAGTATATTCTAAACAAAGGACAACAATCCCTCTGTGCACAGTTGCGTTCAGGAACCACTACCACTAGCCACAGAGACTGGAAGGTTCGATGACACTCCAGAGGAAGACAGACTTTGTTTGTTATATGAGCAAGGTGAAATTGAGAATGAGGTTATTTTTTGGTCAGTTGTCCTGCTTACAAGGACACAAGAGATTCTTTTTTGTAAAATGTCCTCCATTTTTGCTGTTTCTTTTGTCTGGATGACTGTGAAAAACTTGAGTTATGTTTTAGAAAGGAAAGTTTTTTTCATTGCAGAGTTTCTCTGCAAAGTCTGGGAAAGAAGACCAAGATGTAAAATAACCTGTAACTTAATAAGTATGCAAATGCTTTAACACTGCAACTGTAATTCTGGGCAAATTGTGTGCGTGACACAAAAATAAACAATGAATGAGTCAATCAATCTTGATAAATTCTGACAATTCTTTTTTTCTTTAAATCCGTCTGTCCAAAATCCATTAACTGCATACTATAATTTCTGTAGTGCTCTTTTATTGTTGCCAGGATAAATACAAGATCCCAGGTAGATATTAAGGATATATAGTGCAGAAAAACAGAAAGGACACGTGTAGTGTAGGTTTTAGGAACGAGGCCTTGCAGTATGCATTTGATTGTCTTTGTACCACTTGATAATAATGTGCTGACTTAAATGTAATGGAAAGTAGCTTTTGACAATGTTGCTCTTTTCAGTTTTACTTTTAACTTTCATTTCATCGGTTCACTTCAGTTCACTACAGTAACATTACAGATGCACTGCAGGGGCTTCATCACTAAAAAAACACAACATTCCTGCCACCGCTGCTCCTATCTTAACTGAAGTTTCAACAATAGATAAAAACTAATCTCCCAATTCCACAAGCAATTCCTAAACTCTGGCTGCGTCCTCATATGGACTGTACATGTATAGATGTTTTTTCCACCACTGTTGGGTGTTTTTTTGACCAGGAAATCCTATCTAGAAACTCCATTCTTTAGTTGGCACTCACCCTGTAATAACTGTACCCTTGATAAGAATATAATATCAAAAAGCTTGCTAAAATGGACGAGAAAAAGCAGGCGTTCGCTGAGTTGGAGACATTAATCGTTTTGATGGAGGAGGAAATCCCCACCTTTTTCCAGTTATCCAAAAGCTTTTAAATTCTTTTAAACTCACACTTGCACATATTTTATTTCTGACCCATGTGTGTAAACTTGACATAGAAGTACAAAACTATTTCTGTTTATACAGTACGAAAGAAAAATTATAAATTAATTATAAATTGTGGTAATCAAAAACTAAATATTTAATGAATACCTGAAATAATAAATGATGAAATAAAATAATTTCAAAAGATGAAGCAAAGAAACACGAAGCCATGAATGAAATTACAGAGGAAATGGGTCATTTTTGACCTATGTTGTGCATTAGAAGGGATTTACATAGTCCTTCGTACTCATGGGTTGGTATCATTTTCTCCATATTTGTGATTTTATTTTCTCTGGACATCACTGATTGCTTTGGAAAAGCTGTGTGTGTTCGTTTTCCATGCCCAATACAACATGTAGCTCAGAGACAAAAACATGAAACCAGCTTTGATCATGTGGGGAAACTTAAAAGCCCCTCTGGATCATCACAAAGACTGGCTTCCTTGAGGCCTGTGGATTCTGGTCACAGAGATAATCTGATCTCTGCCCACAGGAGGCAATGGCTTTCAACTTTGGCAAACCTCTTTTCTCTCTTAACCAAGAGTCAGCCGCTGAGTCAAGCTGCACCACATCTTTAGCCCATATTTTCTTCTAGTTGTGTATAAGAAATTATAGGCTGGCCAGTTTGCCATTTACAGTCATGTTAATAACTAAAAGTTAGATTCTTTTGCAGTTATACCACGGCAAAATATGTAATTGCCTTGCACACACCTTTGAGTATTCAGCAGGGCAGTGAAAGGTGTGACAAATTGAACAGATTAGCTTCGACTACAACATATATTGTTTAATGCAATTTCTCCTGCATAAATTTGCTGTAGATGTGTTTGAGTGTCTTTTGTCTATTTTCTCTTATCTCCAACTCGCAGACTTAATTACCCATGTGAGTCCATGTGGAGCGCACAACAGAGAGAGGTGGTGCACCACTTGTGCTGGTAATTATTTTGTACTTCACCGAGCTTGTAGACAACCCACTGAAAATGTAAGCAGCATCCATGATGACAAAGCATCAGCAATGGGCTGCTCTGGGCTGATTACAGAGTCGTAGCCTGTAAGATGGATTAAGCAGAGAGGAGGAACATTAGCCATCTTGACATAGAGGTCAACTTTGTCCTTACAGTGGGATGAGTCACATTTTCTTTCAGCTCATATGTTTGACTTTAATCAAAGCAATTCCATCAGTTCAAATGAGAGTATTTGGATAAAGAATATAAGCAGCAGCAGTAGAATTACTCATTTACATTCGAGGATGGTAAACATACCGTTACTGTGCATTACAAGATTTGAAAGTAAATACTGGATTATTAGATCGATTTCTCCTCTTCAGTTTATACTTAATTTCAGAGAAAATAATGCCATTTTCCTAAACTATTGGGCATTTTGTGCGTTATCTTTGACAATTACCATTAAATCTACCTATTTGTGCTCTAAATGAAATATTTTAGTCCACAGTCTCTCTCTTTTTCAGGCTCCAAACAATCCCTGATGCTCATAATGAGATGCTTTACTTAGGATAAGGTTTCAAAACTGGCTGGTCATGCTGAGCTCTGCATGCTGGCCAGGTGTCATCACTTTACACCAGCATTCAGAGACAAGACCCCTCGCTGTCACCAGCTGCTGTCCTCTAATCTCTATCCCCTCCTGTCTTTCCTTTTTATTCCTGTGCTCTTTTAGTCTTGTTTGTTTCTCATGCTCTTTCCATTGCTCCTAATTTCTATCCCTTTGCTTTTGCCTCCCACTGTTTCTGTGTATGTCTCGCTCTCCCGACTGCTGTTGCGGATTGTAAACTCACCCTACAAAACGTAGCAGAGAATTAAAATGTTCTTTTGATGTGGTTGGGATTACACAAACGCCTACAGCATTCGCTAGCACATTGGTTATTTCTACAGCGTGGTGGGCAAAAGGTCAGGACTAACACCTTTTAAAAGTTTTCTTAGACAAGTGAAAACCTGTGAGAACTTTCTGGAGCTATTCCCAACAATTCTGAACAATTATTAATTACAAGCTGTCACTGGCCTTGTCCATGGGAAAGTAAAATCATTAGGTAATGAGGCATTGTCAACAGCGAGAAGAGGATGCTTGATAAAACGTGCTCTTGTTGACAACTGATTATGGTAATTTGAAGAAACTGCTCAAGATTTCATTCAAACAAAAGTTTAACAAATTGTTGCACCATAAATGTTGATTAAAAGCTGTGAAGCCACTGTTCCATGAAGCTTTTCTTACAGTGAAACTGACAAACGACATTAACAAACAGCACAAAAAGAACAGCGGAAGTATATCTCGTTTGTGCTAATCACTGTGGGGAACTACGTGTCAGCTTTAAAGACACATTACCTGCAGAATCTTTCCCTCATCTGCTACAGAACGAGTGCTGCTAATTTAGTCCAAAGATCTGTCTGATCACTCAGAGCATCAGTCTGTGGGTGTTCGGTAATTACAAGATGTGCGCATCACTGTGGAGAGGGATAATCAAGGACATGCAAACGCAGTACATTTGGATGAGCTGAAAAAGCTTGAGAACAGCAGCTGTCATTATTTCTGCACCATACCTGGAAACCTGCGAGTCCACAGATAAGGAGATTTTAAAACAAGAAGGTAGGTGTGTGTGTTTATAGTATGTGGAAGTTCATACATATAAAAGATTCAGAGATCTTATTACTTCCATTATGGTCACGACAAGTAGCACTCACACTGAATAAATATCAAAGATAATGAAATGAATTGGGCATTTATGCAAAGCCACCATCCGCCTTTTTAAAAGAATTCAATAATCTAATACAATTAAGTTAAATCCGCAATCAACTGAGAACATATCAGAGATCTTTGTGATATTTGCACAGTCTAGCTGTGATCGATCAGTGCATCCAGCACTTCTCATTCTATCATCTCTTCCTCTGGCTTTGTGCTTTTGGAATTATGCCTGGTGGTATATCAACACCAGTCTGCAGTCATCAAACTGTAACCCCTACCAATGATTTACGTTCTACGCTTGTTAAATACTGGGCTTCTAATCAGTGTTACCAGCTGGTGTTGGACGGATGTGCCATGTGGGAAGAGCTTGGATAAAAAGGTGAAATGAGGTGGACTAAAATGACAAGTATACCATGTTTTTTCCTACTTTCTCAATATATTATGTCACGTTTATTTGTTTAGCTCAGTATCATGTGAAACCTCAGGCTTTATAGGCCCACAACAGCATTATTGTACAATAATGGACCCACAAAGGACACTTTGTGGTTTAAGAAGTGACTACGGTGTGGTTGAGAGACCTGATGTATCATTGAGATACATGTGGCCTTCACCAAATAACAGCAGAATATCTGAAGTACGCTAACCACAGAATCGATGTTTTACTAACTGTGCATTTTTCTGGATTGTTACTGCATAGCATGCTACCTGTTGCATGTTGTCTCTCTTATTCATACCAGTAGTCAAAGACAAATCCGGTAAAATATCCAGCATAGAAAGTTACAGACAATTACCTTGGTTACACCATCTTTCTGCTTTATACATGCTTTCCATTTTTTTGGTGCAGTTATAGCAAAGGAATATGAAAGAGCTTCAGGCTACATTTCATAATGCATTCAGCATCTTGTTCAAGCTTCTAAGATGGATAAAGGCAAGTTGTGTGTTTGTAACTAGTAATGTTCCAACCTTTCATATTGTGTTGAGAAATGTTTAAATGTATGTGTTGATTTATTAATTAATCCTACTGGCTTTAACTGAGCCCACACAAAGTGACACTAGCTTTGGGAAACACTGGAACGAATGTCTGTATGCGTTTTATCACAAGCAAAGAAACAGATCATATGAAAACAGTGCATGAACATGTGCCGCAGAGGAACACAGCTAACTTGTTCAAGCAACTGAAAAAACACCATAAACTGTAGTGCGATAAATTACTTTTAGAGCACATTTAAACACAGCTTATGCTGACCAAAGCTCTATATAAAAGGACAGCACCTAAGACCTCTACAAAATAACATTAAAATACTAAGACAAAAAGTAAAACAAAGACAAAGACAAATAATAATGCACCTCTAGTCTGGACTCAAAAACAGATATGCAGGAAACGCATCTAAATATCTAACTGCAACTGTTGCCACAGTCATTGTGCATCAACAGCAAAGGCTCTGTCACATTAAACATACAATATTTGCTATGAGATCTAAGAGACCTCAGAGCCAGTCAATGAGGTGATACAAGATTTGACCAGGCTTGAAAGCGATCAGCAAGGTCTTAATGTAGAACTCTAGTAGTACATATTTTGGCGTATTAGATAATAATAGTAGTTTGAATGGTAAAGTTTTGGAACTGGTCCAGTAGATTGCCTCAGCTGGCAGCCGCAAAACGAGCTGCAATGGCTACAACCTGATCCTTTGGGACAACTGTGCCTGATCAGAGTGCATCTACCATCTAAAGTGTTTGTTTGCGACTGACAGGCTCAGATTAACATTCAGTGTCTGACAACAGGGAAAGAATCCCTACAGAGATTGACCTTTTATTTTTTTTTGTTAAACAGTAAGATCCATTTTTTTGTTTAGCCAGAAACAGCAGTTAAAACAACAAACAAAAGTTATTTTGACTCAAAATACTGCGATAAAACTATTTTATTGATTTTAAAATAAGTTTACTGCTTGGGCTGTAAGAACTGCGTCCATAGATACGGTCTGTTATACATAGCCATAGTTCTGCTACACATCAGAAAAGAGTCTTCAACAAAGCTGTATAATTAAGTCAGACAAAGTCCCCTGTTCTGCAAGGTGAGCCCCAGTGAGTCTGCCAGCAATTTGGTGTTAAGCTTTTATTTGTAAACAACTCAAATGAGAAAATTCATACATTGACATGAAGTGGTGCCCCAGGCATTAATTATCCTAAAATTGTTGGGAGGCAAACTGGGGATAGATCAAATCTCCTGTGATCCAAGGGACATCTGTATGTATCTGACAGTAGAGTGCATACATACTGTTAGCATGTAGAATGATACACACTACGTACTAATTAATACAGCTGTGACGTCGTTGACTGCTGTTGGCTCAGTCTGCTCATCTGTGGGAGCTCTTGCTCATCACTTTCTTACATTTTATGTCGGCTATGAAAATAATTGATTCCCTGAAGAGAAGGAACCAGTGAGCAGCAGTGACTGTCCACTTTAACATTAAAGCTGAGCTGCAACTTGATCAAGTGTCAAGTGGCAGCTGGACTGCTTTGAAACTGAACCTTTGATAGTGAGATGCTCAAGGCTTTAAACCTGGTTAGTCAAATGTAAAACTAATGTTCATGCTAGTGCAGCTGGTTGAAATGCCAAGTGTAACGTAATGATGAAGAGTGGAAGGACCAGTACCTTTTCTTCTCAGTCACCTATACTCACTGAAGCTGAATTATTGCAACGCAGACCTCACATCTCAATGTGTGTTCTGCGTGGGCAGCTTCCTACACAGAGAAGATATGAAATTCGGCTTTGTCAAAATTGAAAATTATAATACATTTGATATGTCTGTCTTTGCCTTTAGCACATTCTGTACAATTGATGTGCAACACTCAGAAAGGTGTGTGGGCAGCACATGCTTTTCTCAACTGTTACAATAATTTGTTATGAATATGTGGAAACAAAATTTACATGGTTTCCATGTTTGGTATTCACCTCATGGAAAGTGTTATGCTTCAACCAATTGTTTATAATAACCAAGCACATTAGCATTTTAATTAGATGCAGGCCATTTTTTATTTTGCATCTTCTGTTCAGTTAATAATAAATAATTACTGTACTTTAATGTAATACTCGTCATTTATCAGTGATTAAAAAATCTTCCCAAAATGAAACATTTCCCTCCCTCCTTTCCTGTTTTAATTTCATTGTTCACACAATGTGCTATTTCTGTACCCGCGCCCCCCTTCAGTGTAGCTTGCAGTCAATAACAGTGGCTTCAATGAATATGAATTTCCCCTCTGCTATGATCCTTTTATTGTGACTATCTTGGCTACTAAAAATATTCACCTCATGATTAAGGTGGAGATCTGGCACTGTTGCTTTCATTGTCACTTAAAAAACACCCTCTATTTCACTGGCTGTGGAGTAAAATTTCTATTTGATTATTTAGCTATTCTACCAGGAGAAGCAGCATATTAAACCTCCCAATTCTGATCAGGCAGATGCAACAGGCAAGTGCACTCTTGAAAGGATTGATGCTGGGGAAAAAGGGCCGTGAGCCCTCCATAAAGAACATCTACAAATTGTCTTGACTCGGCAAGGACAGCCACACAATAAAATGTCAGTGATAGGGGTTTGATCAGAGGTAGAGGTTGAAATAGTTTTCTGGCAGGGCCTTGCCATCTAAAGTGGGCAGAGAACCCCAGGGGAAAGGAGATTATCTTTGTTTTACCGAAACACCGTTGTACCCAGTTGATTCAAGAAACATGAGGCTAGCCAGTTATGTACTCTGAAGAGCTCCATATCATCAGCACCATTTAATCTTTGCCCTGTTGTGTGAAGTGTGAACAATCACACAAAAATCAACATCTTGATTTCTCCAGTTCCTCTGTTGCTATTTAGAGCTACCACTGTATGTTAGAAGCCTTGTGTAGCTTTTAATGTTGCAGAAAATGTATCTCTCCTATGACAGTGATTCTATAGTCCCCCAAGAGCCACAAGGGCAATTTTGCACTCTTCTGAAGTAGCTTTTATGTCCCCTTATAGCACTTTTTGATTACTTTGCATGAAGCAATTCTGTATCAGCACAACTTTAAATCCAGTAAACATGCACGCTTACAAAGCTGTATAGCTATCATCTTCCTTTCGAGTGTAACAAGGCATAATCCAAGGAGTACATAATTAGGTAAATGTCAATGTCTTACATGGTGCACAATGGGGTATGGGGACAGTGGTCACTGGGAGAATGACATCTAGCTGAAAATTAATTTAGACTTTGGCTTCTTCTTCTCAACTGAATGAATAAAATGCATATTAATCACAAGAATCACAAATACAAACATCTCAAGTACCACAAACAAACATGGATGGGAGTGGAATCAAGCTGCTTTGTGTGAAAAGAATTCAGCACCACAGTTGGGTGGACAGCACCACCTCAGGATTTACTGTTAAGGCAAAGTTAACAAAAACAGTATAGGATATGTAAATGCAATCCAGAGTTAGCTTAGCAAAGGAATAAAGGGTTGACATGTGCAAGTGTGAAAAATCAAGATCTGGCATTGCATTCTGTTGAAACCTAATCCAAAAATCAATTCTGTTATCAAATCCAAATCAAAACCAAACTATTCGGAATCTTTTACTGAATTTGCATTTGGCTTTCAAGGTTCAGTCATTTAAGTGACATCTGCAATTACCTGGAAATGTAACACTACCTGAAGCTACAGCCTGATAATGAGAGGAACACCCTTCTACATAAAATGTTAATTAAATGTGCACCTGACACACTAAATTAACATAAGCTACCATCTTTTTTTTTCACAAGCTCCTTAAACTAAATACTGGAGGTGCTGTTTCAGAACTATAAAGTTGATGAGTGCAAACTCCATTAAACTTTTAATGGGAAGATTGTGACTATTGAAATTAATTTCATCACAAAATAAAATACACAGTCCACTTTGCATCATAAAACTGTGCTAGAGTTAACAAAAGTTAAAGCTGATATCCAATTCTTCTAAAACTTTAAATGTCTGTAAAGCACTTTGAAACTGCCTGGTGTATGTACTGTGCTACATGAATAATTCTAGCCTGGGAGCTTCTTAATACATATGTACATTGAAATGTGATTTAATTTAAGTTTACTGTTGTACAAGGCTGGATTTGCACTGATGAGAAAGTGCAGCATATTCCACACTGCTAGATTCCGTCGTAATATTACATTTAAAACATGCTAGCATGACTTGGACAAGGCTCACAGGTGTGGGCTTCATACATCACCAGGCCATCAAAGAACATCTTCTTCACATGTAGCAGTGCCAGCATTATGTATGCATCGCCAAAGCTCTGTGGGGCTCTAAATATTGTAAAAGATCCATTTGAGTGCGTGCAAACTCCAGCCAGTTTATTCCATCAGCAACACCTTCAAATACGGAGAACAAAGTCTCTGGATCCTCCTTTTTTTGGTAAAAGCCTCAAATTACCCGAAATAACAACATTCTCAGAGAACTCTAAAGGAGAGGAGGAATTATATCACTTTCAGCTACCATTTTACTACTACCAATTAAATCAAGTTTGTAGTGCTGCAGATTTAGTTCTGCCCGCTCTGTTTGTTGCTGCAATTTTTCTACTGCAATATTACTGTCAGTTTTAGCGTGTTGTTTCACCTTTGTGTGCCATTTGTAACATTTGTAATTCTTTTTGTTGCTCAAACCTCGAACCAAAAATAAAGCCACAAATGGCAGAAAACCCAGCAGACAGAGCAGGAGACTCAGAACAGAGGCTTTTCAACTGAGAAAATAGGCTGTTCAACACTTTCTATCACTAAAACTCCCATTTCCACAAGATTGGCCATCAAAATTGCCTCAACACTGTCCTTTAATCTCTTCCCATCAATTTTAATCTTGTAATGTTCTACAATTTTCAATAACTGGTGTTTGGTACATTTGGTACTGATGGAGTGAGGGTTAGTCAGCAATGTCATTCATCGAGAAAATGCTCTCACAAAACAATATAGACCCACAAAAACGTACATTTACTTTACAAACTTGGAGGTAAATGATAATGACTATGAATGTGAGGCCCAGTTATTAGCCTTTATAAGGTATTTTGTTCCCTCTGACTGCCTTTCCAAAACCTTCCTATAGACACTTAATGTCTTCATGTAGGTCCATGGCAGGTATTTATGCACCAACTCCTGTGCAAATTTACTGCAGCACTACAAAAACATATAAACAGAACCCAAAGGGATACCATAGCAGGGAACGTCCAAAATGATTGTGCACAGACCATCACAAACCCTAGCCAACAGAATAACACTGTGACACAATAAACAACAAGTCTTTCCACCCCAGACAACAAGCAAAAACTGTGTGCTCCCTCCAAAATACTTACCTAAACAAAGACCAATCAAGGCCTGGACTTCTACAACTACCAACTATGTAACAAGTAGCACCTCCTACTATTAATTTGTGTATGATGCAACATCATTGACAAATTAATCTTCTGTCTACCTGCATGGATAACATTAAAACAGCAGAACTGTGCATTGAAATACGAGCCTCTGTGTCTACTGAAAATCACTTCTGCACCAAAATGGAAACAGATTACCCCCAAATTTGTTACAACCTGGCTCTTGGGCCATGACAAAAAGAAGAAAGTACGCACAGTTGTATTGGGAAGAACAAGCCATCATATTTATTTACACAATGTAAATAAAAATGATGGCCATTGTCATTTCATACATGAGTTAATATTCATTAACTCAGTGTATAGTTAATGTGTATATATACTGAATATAATATATATAGTGAATACACTGTTGTTAATATTCATTAACTCGGTGTATGAAATGGTCAGTGTCCTGTTGTATGGTGTCAGATGTGGTGTAAAGATAAACACAACCAAACCAAGCACAGGTGGACCCAGTTGCTCTACCGTAAACTCCTCCTCCCATGACCTAAAGGGAGCCACAGCACACAAGCAGCAGCCAAGGTCATGACAGACAGGTCATGATGGCCCTACAGGCCATGGCACATCTAGAGGGCCGTCACTCTAGAAAAAATGTTGCAAGGAAACACAAAGGTATTTTGAGGGTATGTGAAGGTCTTTCAGAATAATTTTCAGCTCTGGCCTGCTAGCGGTTTCATATTATTTGGAGTTGGCAGCTGTAGTGCAGATGTATTGCAGGGTGACTAATGCCTGGCTATGTATTTAAAAAAAAAAAACTGTTAGGGCACTTTCAAGCCAAGCTAGATACAAATGTAGAAATTGGATGGGGTGACTAACAACAGCCCAAATGGAGCACTACCAAACAGATTTTTGCTAAATCAGAAATGAACATCTAAAACTGTCATGCGCCCTGTGAATTCCATCATTCTGTAGAAGATAATTATGATGCTTTTATTCTGCTCACTGTTCTCTTCCCGACCGTTATTAATCCATTTTAGAGAGAGAGGACATCATGACAGATGGGATACTTCTTGTGCTCGTGTCCTCCCACTTTGATTGCAGCGACCCATCCATACTGCCCAGGGGGCCATATGTGCTGTACTCCTCCTTGAAGGAGTGCAGGGAAGGGGCATGGAGACACGCCAGCTCGCTGTAGCCTTGTTTTCAGTACAATGCCAAACATGCCAAACACAGGCTTTGTCACTATTCAAGACAGTGAATTAACCGACAGTCTCTTAATGCTCTCTCCTCTAAAGTCAGCAGTTTCTGATTCCAGATTAGGTTTTGTAGGAAAGTTAACACAAAACTGATCATGCCATTTTGTATTCTATCCAAATCAAATAAACATCTTGCTGCCAGAAGAGATGCTTCACTAACTGGGTTATTGTTATCAATAAACAAATAGCAGTTTGGATCTCATATTACAGTAAATCGCACTGAATTGGCCTCAGCCCTGACAGGCGCCACAGGGTTCTACTGAGAAGGGTCGACTGTGAAAAAGTATCTATTGGCCAGAATCCCAGGATACTCCGTCATGTCAGAAAGAGCTTTTATGGACCATTTCCAGCAACATGTGCCATTTCTATTGACCTCAATAGTCACCTCCACTCATCAGTGCTACCCCAGAGTGCTGCTATTGCAAGGATTGTCACCTAGGTTGGCTGTTATCTTGAAGGCACAATATCTTGTGAAGAGGAAAGAGCAGTGGAAAGAGATTGAACAGGTCAATTTGCATCAATCGTCCAGGTCTCTGTCTCTACAGGAGGCCCCACTCTGCGTGCTACAGTCTTTGTTTCTTGTCAAACACCAACCCAGATTGGATGGAAGTAATGAGGTCAAGGAAGTGATAAAATGTGATGCAAGTACAAATTTTGCTTCTATCCACTTATTGAAAGCAGTCACATTGAGATGTACAGTCTATTTGAATCCTGCAGTTGTTATTAAACGCTTTCCTTCAGTTCTGACCTCATTAATCCCAGTCAGAACATAAAGGATCACATTGTATTCCAGGAAAGCTACAAGTTAATGCTTCAGCAGGGAAACACAGCACCCATCACTGATTTAAAGTGCAACATCCTAACACTGAAGCCATTACAAAACCAGACTAACATAAATGACCCTCGGTGGCTTTTCAGTCTCACTTCATCAAGAGTGATATGAACAAACTGATCCAGTCAGCTGGGTCCACTGTGTTAGATGCTGTTCCAATTGCCTCCAATCTAGTTCCCTTTGTAGAGCATGAATTGCCTCTGGCAGTTGGATTCCATTCATCATTCAGAATAAATGAAATAACATACTGTAGCAATACCAAAAATATATATATATATATTTTATCAGTATGTTTTTGTTTTTTTTTGCAGTGATCAACATAGATTTGTAGATGGTGTTACACAACTCCTCAGGCTGATAATAAATTAGAGACTGTGAGTAAGGAACTGGTCACATTTCTCTGGTCCAGAAGGTGACATTTATGTAAATGCAGCATTCTAATCTGTGTCAGTAGCGCTCATAGAGGATTGATATTTTGACAGCATGACAGACTTAAGCCATCTATTTTTAGGAGATGGCTTCAACTGTCAGAAAAACTGACTGAACTGTCTTGCATCAGGAAAGATTATGTTTGAGGGCATATTCTTATTTGAGCTTTGACTTTTTGATGGCCTTCTGACCACAGGTTCTGTGGGTTTATTTTCATTATCTCTCATTAATCTGTTAATCATTTGCTTTAGGTAATGGATTAAAATGCCCATCACCAGTTCCGAGTGACCGGGTTTATATCTTCAACTTGCTTGTTCTGTCTGATCAACAGTCAACATCAATCAAAACATTCTCACATTCTTTCTGTCAATCAATTAGATCCCTAATCAAAGCACAGTACATAACTGTACTCTGTATGATGTTTTGTAAGCGTTTTCATGAGCATACAACTTCAATAGAGGCATGGGGGTACTGTTACATCTCTGTATCAGCATTAGCCTCCTAACTGTGTGCCATTACTTCTAGCAATGCGGTAATTCCCAGCCAGTTTTATGTTCTATTTTTTTTTCAAAAGTAACATGTCAGGTAATACAAATGGCCTCATTTCCAGGTGCACAACACCCCCTGCAAGTTTAACAATTAATGCAATGCTTTTGACAAACTACCCTCTCAATAAACTTCTGGCAGAGGTGGGATTAGCACAAAATAGCCGTTGAATAATTTGAGTGCACTGTCAGAAGCAACTTACAGAACAATTCTGCAAAATGGATATGATCACGCACAATTACTTAGACATTAGTCAGTGTTTTCAGCATTAGAGGATTTTACACTACACTGGGTTTCTTGTCACTACTCTTCATAGTGTATATCCATTGAACTTAGCATTCACATGTGCTGCGGCTGACTAAATGTTCCCGGAGGCGGCGAGCATTTGACCCAATGATGGCCCTTATTCTCCCTAGCAGATGCAGAGAGTGCAATTACTGCTCAGACAATTACTACTCCTCACAGTGCACAGCAGGCCGTTAGGTTCAGAGTCTGTCTAACACGTCCCTCAAAAAAAATCTCCAGAGCTCTGCTGAAATGAAGGACTCTTCTTTGGAGGCATTTTAAGCTGTCATATCAGAAAATAATGTGTGTGAACTTTGAACCCACTGGAGGTGACATGGAGATTTTCGTATATGATTGACAGCAGTGTATATGTAGCTGGGTTATGAATAATATAGCATTATTTACGGTTACTATAAAAAAAGTGATTTGAATTTTCATCAGAGAGCAAATATTACTCCAGATTCCTGCAGCAGTCTAAATATGGACGCATTTAAATAAGGATATTCACTTTGACAATAAATGGGAGATTCTCCTCTCACTGAGCTTTGAGGGATTTGGTGCTATTTTGGGCTTTTATGGCCTGGCTCTCAGGTGGAAAATACTCTGGAGGAATGAGGGTTTTCTCCTCATATTATTAATCAAACCAACAATGCATCCAAAGAAGCCACTGGCGCAGAATGTACTTTTTTGCCCCTCAACGACACTCTGCTGACCAATTTCCCATCACTTGCTCTGACTCACCCCATTTTGAAGAAGCAGCACAATGACTTTATTACCGCGGCACAAGCAGACAGGGACTCATAAAGCTGACGGGTGTGATAACTTGTCCCCTACCTTGTCATGGCTCGGAGAGGAGGATGGAACAAAGGTGTGATGGAGAAGGGCATGAAGCCATCGTCCCGCAGTGTGCTCAATGGGTTTTCCCAGTGACACCCTGTCGCTCCAGATTTAAAGAGTGAGGGGAAGGCCCAGACAGTGAAGGATGATGGAGTGCCGGAGATGCACACAGGGCTGATGTACCTTGGTGTTTATGTCTCTCTGTGAATCTCCTAAGCAGTTTGTTCTCTTGACTGAGGCACTTTTAAGCGCTCAGGGTGAGAAGGGCATTCTAGCTTTCTGACTTTCATTTAAACCTTTTTTTCCCTTCTAGAGATCATTTGGTAAAACACAAACTCTTTGAGAAAAGTCTATGTTTTTTTATATCAAATCATGTCAACATATCATCATTACTTAATGTGGGCACCTATCTAACCTGCTGAGTGAGCTAGACTGAACACAACTTCCACATCCTCTCAAATTCAGGACTGTGACAATAAACCACAAAAGCGAAAAGAGCATCCTTTGTGCCTTATGCTAAAAATACTGTGAGCGTTTTCACATCTATCACTGCTATGGTTAGGGTTAGGTTAATTTTAGGTAACTCAACCTGTTTGATTTTGTTAAAGAAAAAACTGTGAAAAACACTTCACAGTCAGACTTTTTAATATGAAACACCAGACCTTCTAATGTGCAAGAACTTTGATATAAATATACACTTTATTGTGAAGCACTGCGTGAGCTTCAAATCCATATGCGCACTACAATATAAAATAATAGTAATAATGCTTTGATGGTGGGTGCTTGATGATGATTATTGAAGCACGCTGCTGCAGATAATTTAGACACAATTGATGAATTATTGTGGGAAAGTGTAATCGTTATGGCTACCAATGGCTGCTCTGACTGTTGGAGGATCTCACGAATGCATTTTCAAAGGAATTTTTTCTTTAGCATTCTTTTTTCTGACAGACTGGAGGAGTCTATGCATATTTCTGTGTTTGACCAAAGAGAGTTTTTGCCTTGAATCTACAGAGTTTTATACATCTTGGCACAGGAGTAGCACAAAGGACAATGTCCCATAACGCTTATACTGTTCCCCAACAATTATTATTATTAGTAAGTATTAGTGTTGGTCAACAGTTGACAACAGTTTTCTGTTGAAATAAATATTAAACTTGTGAGAGTTGTGCGATTTGAACTTTGACTTATGGGTCAGAGTGTTCTGAATAGCTGAGCTGTTTAAGAGGTCATCATTGGTGGGAGGCTATCATCTCCTATTCACAGCTCTGCAAGTTTGCCTGGGGGTATTGGCGACCTCTGCACTGACGCAAACTTATTGCTGGTGTAAATCACACTGCAGCCACACACCACTCCTGCCCTCTCGCCATGAATATTTAAACAAGTATACATACATACCACACTGCCTTACATTGTCTGGAATAGTATTACTGGCCTGAAGTTACATGTGAATCATGCCTTTGTCTCAGAAGTGCACCATTTTTCTTTAAATCTTTTTTATATACAGACATATTCTGCACATTCTGATGGCATATTAGATTAGAAAATATCCAAAAGGAATACCTGCCTCGTGCAGTTGATGTTGTTTTCTCTGTGAGGTTACTGGGGACACAGAAGTGACGGGGTGTATCCACACTAATGCATCTCTGCTCACAGACAGATGACACACCTCCAGACCTATCTGTTCATTTACCTCCACAATCAAGATTCACGGCTCTATTTTCCACTGCCCTGTTTGCCAGAGGTGCTCTGTTTTCTTCAGTGTTAAATGAATTAAATGGGCGGACTGCCAAAAGCACTGCTCATTCCACATACCAGATATAGCAGCGTGTCTGCATCTCTGGTACGTATAGACAGGAATTTGGAGTGCGTTCACAAATTGCCTGCAGCTGATTCAAGGTGATGGGTTTTGGTTTTTAGAGCTCTGCACTGTGACCTCTATTTTTACGGGTCAAACTGTGTTAATGTCATGATAATACAAAAAATATTAATACTGGCTTAAAGTTATAATTACCAGAAGGATTACTTTTAAATGCCAGTGCTGATTCCACACTTGGGTGCACAAAAAAGTTGCTGAAGAATGTCAACGTGAGGAGCACAGTTGCCCTGCTAAATGAGCTGCAATAAGCACTGTGCCTGAGAAACAGCGAGCAGCAGACAGCCGAGCTTCGGCTCTGCATGACTGGCTCTGTCAACGGTAGCATACGGTGGCCTGGCACTGGCCAGGTGGCTCTTACATCTGGCCCATTAGCTCTCAACCACTGCAATGACTCTCCACACCACTGAGAGCCTGTTGAAATAATATCATTAGGACCTGTAAGTGCTGAAGGCCGCCTTGCCCATTGCCTGCTCAGGATAGCGCATCACAGAAACACTCTGAATCTGACCTGTCAGCTCTGAGGCCGGGGCCAGTCCTGAATGGAATATCCTGCAAAAACTGTATCAGGTATCAGTTTAATGTCCTGATACAGATATGATCAAATTTATGTACTGCTCGACAGATTCGTCAACAGAAAATTAATTTCATTTGGTAATTGATTTTTGAGTAAAAATGATGGTTCCAGCATCTCAGATGTGAGGATTTGTGGATTTTCTGTTTTATATCATTGGAAATCAAATAAGTCTTGGACAAAATAGGAAATTCTAGGTACATTGGGTTCTGGGAAGAAGACACTATTAGATTAAAAGACAATTAACATTGAAAATAAGAAGACTTCATTTAAATAGTTGACTGTAAAACTTTGTTAGCATTTTCAAAAGCTCAACAGCAGCAATGTGTCTCTCTGACTAAAAGAGTTTAAATAATACAGTCGAGCTCCTAAAGCAATACAATACAACACCTTTACACACATATCTTTATGGATATTTTCATAGAAGCAGCAGCACAAAGTAAAAGGTGCTGTCCTTGGTGCTGCAAACATTCAGCAGGATTTTTCACTAAGATGTAGCAGCTGAGTTTAAATAATAAATGTTTTTGTCTGGGACCTCAGCCGAGATAATCTAGAGACACGTCTGTCTCTCGTGAATTTCGTGTCCCTGTCAGGTCACGGTAGTTAACGCGAACAAAGCGGCCAGGTCTTTGGCCTTTACTTTCCAGTCTCCAGTCCCCTGACTCTCAGGGACAAACCCCCGTCTCCAAAAGCATGCCTCTTGCCCTGAGCACTGCACCAAGTGACACATTCTATCCATCAACTGCTGCGCTACAACATACGAAGCAAAAAAGTGCAGGGATGGCAAATTTTTCATGCATATGATGTTCGGGCTACAGCACATCCGCCTACGTTAACTGGGGAGAGGGGGGGGGGGGCTTTGAAGATGGATTACCAGATCACGTCACAAGAAAAGAGGCTGCTATGAGCAAGCAGCAATTTCAGGAGAAGGCCCTCAGAGCGAGTAGAGTGTGGGGAGAGGAATACAGATGCTCATTTGGTACGAGTTTATTTCTGTGTCAACACAAGAATACTGTCAGACACTTAAGTCCCTGAGCTAAAAGCCATTCTTCGTTCTCATAAATTAAAGATAAATAAAATAGATGTCATGGCTTTTAAATTCAAATTATAGAACTACTGACATTCACAGATTAGTGGTGATGGAACATGATTTTTTTTGGTTTTAGCAATCAATTTTCTTACAGCTAGGCTATATTTGGCATGTTAAAAATCTTCACTTCAGCACTGTGTTTTATGAGTGTAATTCTATTGAGCAAAAAATTAAATGCATAATTCAGGGCTGAGCAGGCTGCCCAATTCATTTTACAAAAGGGGACACAAGCCAAAGAAAAAAGAAATGGCAATCTGTGGATTGTTCCTTCATTTATCATGAGCAATACAGCAGTGATGAAGGAGGCAGACTTGAGACGTTGCTGTATTTTTCTCCTGCTGGCAACAAGTCTGTAAAAAACAAATAAAATTTTTTAAAACAGCTTTTTTGTCCTTAAATGACAAGGGCTTGCTGATGAAGTTACTCCTAAATAAAGACAGACAAGCGTAATGAATGCCTGGGTCCCTCTCTTGCCAAAAACTGCATTACAGTGCTCCTAATGGTTTCCCTTGTCTGAATCGAACTATCTGCAGACGTGCTCCCAGTAAGAGTGAATTAAAACCCCCAGAGATAAATAGTAGTAGGAAATGGGGGGTCATAGGGTGGGGTAAAAAAAGGCCAAGCAGATCCATAACCCCATTCACAAACTAGAAGAGCACTCGGAGATCACAGACCTACACCAAGACAGTCCAGACTTCTATGTTATGCAAATCTGAAAGCACAACACCTACGTCTAGATACATTTCCAAAACTATATGAATGATGTCAAAAGCAATGATCTGTTTTATGTTTAGTCTCACTATACCATTTGCTTTGCCATGGACACTGGTGTTACAATTTGGACAACATTACTGCTTGAACGTGAGTGGGATCCAAATCCAGCTCATGTAAATTGGGCCGGTATTTTTTTTCGATAGCCTGATGACAAACAAACTACAGTGAAAGCATAACCTCCTCGGCAGAGGTAACCGGGGGAGCTATTATCATAAGCTCTACAAAATGAACGACAATTCATCACATCCAAGGTTAGCAGCTCTCACTCAGCAGTGCTTTTTCATCTCAGGGACAGCATGTGGGAGAGGGTACGAGGAAGGCTGTAACACCAGCATGATTACACAACTCTGTCATAGCACCAAAACTTCATGTCCTTTGAAAACTGCAGAAATTAAACACAAAGAAGCATGAAAGCATGAATACAAATGTATATACCATGCACTTTCATATGTATGCTTCCCAATGTTGTTCTGGTCTTTCCTAAAAATGAGCAGATTTCATGTTGTGTCCATGAATAATGAAACGAATGCCTGTTTTTCCTCACATGAAAAGGATTGTGTACCAACTCAGAAAGCCATTCCAAATGAAAAGGTGAGCTGAGGGCAACTGAAAAAGCTTCAGTGAAATGGTGATTTTCTGACCTGGAACTTATCCTCCTATTATCTACAGCCCTACTGTGGATGGTGCTAAACATTTCATTACAAATTAAAAGGGAGCACTCAGACATGCACGCACACACACAGAGCCACAAAGTGATTTACACATCCATTCAACACAGTAACAGTGGAAAGTCACCAACCAGTGACCAATATGAAGACTATCAAGTCTCTGCATGTTTTCTGGGCATCTGAAATATGACTTTTGGCAGCTGAAGTCACAAAGTCAGTCTCAGAGCACAAACAATAAGCCAAAGTACTGAGCTCAATGTGAAAGGTCAAAATTACCACGTCGCATAAACACACCAAAGTATTATAAGGGTCACCAATGCCACATAGACCAACCATCAGCTGACGTTTTTTATCCATACGACATTGTTATATGGTTTTCCAAGTGCAAAAACACCAGTGCGGTGCTTGGGCATTGTTATGACAAATGAAAAAGAGAAGGTAAATGAGGTAAAACTACGCAGAGAGAACATTTTCCAGGAGATAGAAAAAAAGGATTATAGAAAAAGTAGCCAGAAGAAAAACACCTTTGATACAAAGGTGTTTTTCTTCCTCTTTTCTATCTTGTTAATCACTTCACCTCTCAGATTTATTTTGTGACCCTTTAGGAGGTCCCAACCTCCAAGTTGGCGACCATTGAACTGAACATTAATTTTGCCTTCTGCTTGCATAGTAAATTGGGAACTCGGATGATGTGTTCAAGGTAATTTGAATTTTGTGTACAATGTAATGCAATACTGTGTAATACAACACTGATGACCCGGTCACTACCTTTCCAACAGAGAACTGACTCATTTTGGATGTAAAAGGTATTAAAATGAGAGAACCATTACCTTAAGCAACACTTCTCTATTAAATCGTCTGTTTGTATTTATTGCTAACTGAGGTTGGAACTCATGTATTGGCTCCCAGTATGACCTCAGTCAAAACACTGGCTCCAGTTCCCAAGAATTATTTAGCTCATCAAACAATGACTTGAGAACAGGTTGTACCCTCTTGGGTGCTAACTTTCCTAGTTTATTTTCATGCAGGACTTGAGCTGTGCAGAGAAAGGAAGAGTTTAAATGTGTGGGCACACTTTAAATTGGATGATATGGAAGATTTTAAATAACCTTGTGTGGCCTTGGTGTTGCCGTCTGTCCCTGCAGCTCTGTCTTTATTCATGCTTCTCTCTACTTTCCTATTGTGTGATATCTATGTGCCTAATATTTACGTTTTACATTTGCATTTTTCTATTGATGGAGATTGGATATGTGCCCTGCACTTCATTGGCACTGGGCTATTAAAGTTAAACTTCAATATATCTCATGGCTTCTTTTTTTTTGGAGGAATTTGAGTCATGTCTTGGCTGTCTGTGAGAGAGGCACAGCACTAAGACACAGCAACGTTATCAGGCTTTTTACATATAAATAATTACTTCTGGGACGGCAGCACATCACTGGCACTGTTTTTATAATAACAAAGATGACGGGACACTGGGCAAGCTCGCTGTGGCTACGGGATGCTTTTGAGGCTGATGGTGTGAAGGGAGACTTTTAACTTGACGAGCGGGAGGCATTGGTGGAGGAAGACAATGTATTCAGAGGCCATCTCTGCCAGAGCCCTATGGTTTGTCATTTGACTCAGACAACTTCTGCTAGCTCAGCAAGTCAAACCTCTACAGCTCATTACAGCACACTGGACCGCTGTACTTTGTCTGGTGAGTCAGACTCCTGTAGCTCATCCTTTTAAGGCTGGCCCATTGTTTCAAAAAATGTCACCTCAAAATACACTTGGGCACTCCTGAGCTGCTGCACATAGAATTAAGCCTTCAGTTGGGTGCATACTCTGAGTCCTTCAGGAGCTGGATCACTACTACTCCAGCTCCCACACTCTAGATCTATTTCATTAGGTTACATATCCAGTCTAACTCTGTTAAGTCCTCTAGGAATATCAAGCAAGTTTGAGACCAACCCGATGGATGTGACTTCCTCAGGTCAAGCGCTGCAACAGTGGAGCCGGAGAGTTCTGTTTCCTTGCTTGCAACATCATGATTTCCATTTCCTGTGATGGACAACAACACTATCATTTCTTTTGTCTGCAAACTAAGCAGCTAAATGAAGAATTCCAAAGTTTCTTACCTTCCACACAGACGTGGAAAGCCTCCCTTGCTGTTCTGAGGACAGCCGAGGTGTCCTTGAGTTCTGTTGGAAAATATTAATTCATAAGTATAACCATCAACATACATGTGCTCATGTTTTCATTTCAAAGAGCCTTATGGCAACATCAAAACCTGCTAATAGAGGTCTGCAAAGGGCGGGCTGGCTCTGTCCCAACAGACCGACAGCAGATGTCGGTAGCAAGGATTTTTTTTTTTCCCCCTTTTTCCCAAAGCTGCATGCGTGGGGGCAACTTGCACCGTGCTGGACAGTCCACAGTTACATCGGCTCCAGCACCAGACCGCTACTTGTAAAAACCTGTCACACTCGAACAGCATTTATTCGGAGTCTTTTGGAGTTTTTCAAGCAGAAGCCATTCTGGGAAATGTGAAGGTGCGCAGCGCAGATTGCAGATCTTGAGCTCAATGCAGGGGGGGGGGGGATTGCAGGAGCTGAATGTATGCAGCAGAAAATCCTGCAGATGTGTCCTGGAGCTGGTACTGTGGTCTTCAAAACAGCTATTGCTACAAACCAATACTACTACTACTACTACTAATAATAATAATATTCTTCAAGAGTCTTAATTCCAACATGTCCACATATAAGTTGAATTTAACAGGTATTACTGACACTAAGGGTTAAGAAAAGTCAGGATTATAGGATTCGTCCTGTGCTAAGGTTACACTTTAAATATTTATTCAGTCTTTACATCTAGTATTCCAGTAATGACAGGGTTTTTATACAGAGCTGTCACCTGTCTGTCGCTCTTTAGCCTGAACTGTGAAAAAGACAAGAAGACAGCAATATTCAAAATGATGAAAGGTTGTAAAAGGTTAACAGACAGTTTACCTGATCATTGGGTGAGATTCAGACAATCTGACAAAGGTTCTGTAACAAATGGCACCTTTATGTAGGAGTAAGGCCAACCTGCAGAGACAGAAGTGTGTGCTGGTTGAGATGGCAGGTCATGGGACAAATAATAAACTCAATAGGGTTGATTATATTTTCTCAAATGTAAGGCTAAAATTAAAATTAAAAACACTATATTTATTTTTCCACCTCATTTGTGTAATTACACCTGTTCTTAAGCCTGTGGAGGCCTGACTGTGCTTCATCACTCTCCTGTTAGTGTTATTACACTGAGCCCTGACCATCCATTTTATAGTGCGTCACTAAAAAGGTGCAAATGTTTTGTTGCTTTTCTTGTAAAGCACTGAGCTAATTGTTTGAAAATGTAGGAAACAGCAACTAAATGGCGCTACAGTTTATACTGCTCTTTATAAATAACTTCACAAAACAGACAAACAAACAAATTAAGGATGCAGACTGCGGAAACAACAAAGCAAGTTTATCGAACTTCAACTCAATAGGAAACCAAATGGAGCCTCTGTGTGTTTAAAACAGCAGACAAAAGTACTTTAGTGCCACTTTTCCTAAATAAGTTTAGGGGACATAAACATGTTGCTGTAATTTCGCAAGTATGCTAATTATTTAAAAAAAAAAAAAACCGCTCACCTGTAGCTGAGCTTCATGAAAACACGCCCCGCCGCCATCTTCCCTTGGAGCTAACTACCAGTCCAGCTTGTGTGCTGTTTCTCCTGTAACACAGCGTCTCGGCCGGCAGGGGGCGCCAGTACGCGACAATTCCCAAACTATCGCTAAATGTAGCTCGTTCATAGAGAGGAAGAGACATTTGGCTACCTTGTTTAATTCTTTTACTGTATAAAGGATTAAATTAGATCTTCTAGCTGTAATATTAGTAAAAGGGGGAGACATTGTGGTAGTTTTAGCTTCGACTTCTTTCAGCTTCCTGGTCACGTCGTGCCGTAGTACGGTAGCCTGGTAGGACAAACTACACCATTACCACTGTTACAGCAGAAGGCGACAGCGCGAAGAAAAAAGGCACAAGTAGGAAATAAAGTGATTAAATAAAAAAGTTCATAATTCAAAATTTAGATACTGAATTATTTGATATTCATGGAAAAGACTTAATCCAACCTCAATTCATATTTGAACATGTCGTTTTAAACAAATTAATGTCCTGCACAGTGGGACTTTTCCTTTTTATGTCCTTCTCCAATGTGAATTTACGATTTTATACGAGTTAATAGAATTAATATTCACAAGCTGCTTTTCAAAAACAGTCTATACCACTGGGAGTAGACTGACCCCTGTATGAGATGATAATTGTTTTATAAGATGTACAGACAGTAAGTAAGAACAATTCAAAAATGTATGATTTCAATAACAAAGTTAAGGCTGAGAAGATTCAGCCGTGAATATTGAAAAAGACACATAGAAATTAAAAACCCCTGTTGTTCAGGAGCACTTTAATGTCATGCAATTTCCTGTGATCCAGTGTCAGAGTGAGACGCCTCAAAAAAAAAGCAGCTTGAAGCTTGTAAATCTCACTCCCAACAGAACGTATCTAATCAAGTTTGCTCTGTCTGCTTGTGTCTACATTGTTTTGCCAAAACAACAGAGCAGCAGGGTGTCATGGTGATTAAGGAGACCGCCCTTCAACTGGAGGATGCTGTGCTCAGGCCCCCGTGTTGGCAAGCATCTGTCCGTGAACAAAGTGAACCCCGCCCGCTCAGGCGAGGTCTGCCTCTTTGCCACCTGGGGAGGATTTCCATCACGGTCTCAGAGGCTTTGGGGAGATGAGCGTATACTCTGCAATGTAGATTATGTGTGGTTCTGCCGCAGTTTGGCACACACTCTACTTCAGGAGGATCAATTTTTTGGCGACTTTTCTTTTTGAAGAAGTTCATTTGTATTGCACCTGCAGCACGCTGAGTTCAGGGCAGCCATATTGGGCTTGTTTGACCTCAACTCAGGGAATTGATCCACATGAAAAAGCAACAAAATTCTGTAGTAAATGATATTTGGTGGCCTAATCAGGCTGGATTTAGGCAACTTTTTTAATGTGAAATCAAGAACTGAACCACAACTCCTTGAATTCTACACCCTGACAAAGAATTTCCAAAGGGATAATCTAAGTAACGCATTTTTCTAATTGAAAAATCCTGGATCGTCACACCGGCTAGATCTGCAGCATCATCATGCCAAACTATCCACCTGAGACTGCTTTGCACGCATAATTAGAAGCTCTCTTCTAATGTCGAAATCACACATGAGGAAAAGAGAAATCAGGCTGATCTGACAGGGAAGAGAGTGATGGTGGCTTGTTAATTCATAATCACCCTGAATTAATGATTGAGTGAGACTGAGAGGCACGGGGCATATGGAAAAGAGAGGGCTGCAGATGCTCCCCGGCGCCTGGGGGGCTTCTAGGAATGGGAGCAACTCGGTGCCTTGTCACACACAAACACGCCTGTATGTATGCCCATAAGCATAAACACACACACACACACAGACTATCCCAACATGAAAACATCTCTGATAAGGAAATGTTTTCAGTTTTATTCAGCATTCAGACCACATCAGACAATATTTTTTCAGTTTAAATCTTAGTGGTTTGGATGCTGACAGCCTGAGGGAACCTAAATAATGAAAAAGAGATATTTACTCCTCCCTGGGCAGTAAATCGCTGAGGGAATGCTTGAAATGAGGTCCTTTCCTCCTCCTTTTGCTTTCTTCCCCCTCTTGTCTTCTTCTTGTCTTGACATCGCCAAACATATCAATCCAATTAATCAAAGAAAATAAAGTTTATCCCTGAGTAGATTTGTTTTGCAGATTTACCTGAAGTGCTTTCTACTTCAGCTGCTCAGCCATTCACTGCATATCTCTACAGTGGATTTGCAGCCTGGTAAACAGACGGCACAAGTACAGGCCGCGGTTGAAATGAACGCCGCCTCCTCCGAGAATCCCCCCTGACCCCTAAAGCAAAAGCAGAGGGTTTCTTTTTCTTTGACCAAAAGGATTATCTGGACAAGCTACAAAGAAATTTCTGTGGAGTCATTTCTTGGTGTGAGAATATTTTGCACACCCTATCTTCTGTCATACAATATAGTCAGTGGACGCTGGAATAAGTGTCCAGACTGCGGCACTGTGAGCAGCATCTAACTGTCTGCTATCAATATGTACAGCTGGCATAAAAAAGGAGGAGAAACCCTTTCATCCCTCGACAATAAAGCTGGGAATGGATGCCTGGCTGGTATTTTGTAAAAATGAAGGATTGCAACCCCAAGAAACTGCGAGCATTCTTTTTTTATTTTTTTCTATTATTATTTATGCTCCTAGAATCAGGTATGGATTGGGATTTGGGAATGACTGCTGGCTAAGCTCGTTCTCCAGGATCAAAGCATGGACATATCATTAGCTTTTCACAGAATATCTGTTATTCAAAGCTGCTTTCTTAAAAGAATTGCCTCAGTGGGATTCTATAGTTTCAAAGTGCCTACAACAGTGTACTACAGTTAACTTATCCAATACTGACACAAAGCAAAAAAAAAAGACACTGTACACTACCTGCCCAGCAGCAAGCAGCAGTCAGACAAAGCTGGCGAACATAGTGGAGCGTTTCTGGATATTTCTCCTTCAGGAAACCAGATCAGAGCTAAAAAAGAGTGTGAATACTGGATTTAAATTTGCCAGATGACAAGAAACACAACTCCCATCTATGATAATGTTACTCCGTAACCGCTGGATGTGTAAAATTAGCAACTCTCTGCTCGTCACATCAACTTGAAAGGTGAGTTTCTGTCTCTGTTGAATTCACAATTTGTTTTTGCTTCCCCCATGTGGCAAAACATAAAGTTACTGAAAGCCTATAGCTCTGCCCTGGTAGCTTGAAGTGATTATGACTGAAAGGGTAGAGGGCACGGATATGTGAATGAGGCAATCTTCCTGATTGAGACTGAATAATAGAGACTCAAAAGTGTGAACTCCTGCTTAAACATGTAGTTTGAGCTCATGGGTGGTGAGGGCTAATTTCTAGAGACACATGTTTTTGACCAATTAAACTGAAATTCCTTCTGGCCGGACTGACGGTGGAACTGTTTCAGAGACACAGCTGTGGCAAAATGAATACGAGCAATTATTAGAGCCAATATGTGACTCAGCAAACAGCATTGTGATGGTGCTGCCACAGACGGCGCTCACAGTGTCGTTTTGTGTTCAAAGAGCCCCTGTGAGGAGCTCAGTGTTGGCTGAGGAAGCAGGTCTGATTAGGATGCACCTTCACAACTGGAAGGTAGACTCAGCAGTCAGAAACGCAGAGGGGAAGCCTTCACTTTCAGACGGAGTTGCTGTCTGTGCTGCAGTGCCAGCTGCAGGACTCCATGATCGGTCCTCTAGGTTTAGCTGTCAGATGCTCTCCTGAATGCTTTTATTGTACAGCCTGCAGTGAACTCCAGTTTGTGCTCCTCTGCCTCTTAAGTTAAGTATCAGTCACAGCTGAAGATATGCATTGATATTGGAATTCTCTAATTATGAACCTCTGCATTGTATTTTTTAGTTTTTACATTAGAATTTGCTCGAGATTTCTCATTGTTTCTGATTCTATGAAAACCTTAAGGAAGTCTAGATTTAGCAAGTTGAGGGTCACTTCTCCCGCTTATCGTGTTGCACTTTAGTTCGGAGAGGCGAGAGCTGCTCTTTTCACATCCCTCTGGTACTCTGACTGTTGTACCCTGCTGACTTCATCATTACCGGTGGCAGCTCTGGTATATGCTCCATTCACAGTGCTAGCCTTGAAGTCAGGAAATCGGAAATTTGGCATAAATTAGCGACAAGTAAATAATGCATAGTGCATTTTTTAAATAAAAGAAGACGCTCTTGTAGAGGATTTTTCTTACTCTGCAGCTTCTGATTACATTCAACACAATTTGGCGTGCATGCAGCAGCAAAACGTTCTGTTTTCTAGTTGTTAAAATGCTCCCTGTTATTGTCAGATGAACCAAACCAGATGCCTCCATTGTTCACATGAATGTAAATGAGTCCTGGCACTTGATCTTTACTCCTCATTTTCCTCTTGGGCACCATCTTCAGAAAACTCATCTCTGGCCTCCTCCCACCTGCCACAGAGGAGAAGGTGGAGAAGAGACTGTTAACTCCACAACCCCAACTCTAACTCGCCTGCTGTGTTGATATTGGGATCCTTTTTTTAAATAACTTTGAGTTTTTTTCTGGGTTAGGCCATCCTGACTAAAATAGGTTGGCCTTCATCTTAATAGAATAAGGTCTCAGATGTTGGCTCAGAATATCAGCTCCTGCCTGTGATGCTCCCGTCTTGCAGGAAATGTCTTTCACCCTCTAACATCTCTGTTTGATGATACTTTTCCTCCCATATTGCAATGTATATATTTGCAGAAGTCCTAGGTCACCACCGTGGAGAAAGTTACTTGCCCAGAATATTAAGCAGTTGCTTTCTTAAGTCGTAAGTTAAAAATAACTCAGTGAGGTCTCAAAAGGAAAAAAAAAACATGCAAGATAGGATCAACAACAATTACATGCCTACAGGAAATGTTCCCAACATCTGTCAGGCTTTAAATGGCTCGCAAAACAAGAGGAAATGAGGAGAAACCTTCGTCTCAGCCGATTCTCTCTATATGTGCTTTTAACTGGGATATAAAGCAAAGATCAAATGGACACACATGTTCATCATGCTCAGCTACAGAGAGGCAGCTTGGAATTTGAAATAAAGCACAATATAACGCTACAAAGCAGACATATTCTCTGTATATGTTATTTTGTGTGTTTCGTGGCATAAAAGAATCATTCCAATTTACGATATATTGACTTTTTACACGGTACACAAGAATTGTCTCGTCTTTAGTGCTGTTGTTTAGTCCCACATGAAGTGAAACCAATAAATGTTTGGTAAATACTGACCAAAAAGGTTATGGAATTAAAAAAAACATATAAATATATATACTGACTTGTGATTTATGTGTAGGTAACAGCTTCTGCTATTTCTTTGATTATTTTTCTCTTTTTTTGTTCATCTTCAGGGAGGCAATAACACTTTAAGGTCGCTTTATTGGGCGTAGCAACAATAGGTGGCTCTATAATTCACATTATATTACAAACAAACACCCGCATCACTAGATAAGCGCCATCTTTCAAGAGCCAACTCCATCCAGCTGGGAGGAAAAGCCACTTAACCCAAAACAGGCTGCGGGAATAAGAGATAGCACTCTGTCAATCTGGGAAGTATTTGTATTGGGATTCATCTATAGATCCCTTTGTATTACTGAAGGGATATTATTACGTTTCCTTAGACACAGTTTTTCACACCACCTATCCTTCAGTTTGAACTTCATGAGTTAGAAGATGCACATGTACTCATGTAGCATTATCCCAGTCCCATGTATCCACTTGTATGTGCAGTGTGTCCCATACAGATGGATGGATGGAGAGGTCCAATGAGCAGACCTCTCATTCTCACTCTGGCTCATTTGGCCAAAGGTCTGCGCAGGTTCATCTCCGATTGCGGCCAAAGGTTAGCCAATGACTGATCCACCCATGCATCCATGAGTGAAGGAGAGGCAGCAGATCATTAGTCTGATGGACTCTCAGATTTGACCTCATGGTGTTGTCAGTCCTCACTAATACCCAACACTTATAGTTTTCATTATCAAGGCACATTTCAGTCAGCCCTTCCTATTTGTTCATTTTCTTTTCTCAATGATTAAATGAACGGTGTGTTGTTGTGACTACTACAACTGCTCCATTTCTAAAGCAGCTGATTAATGCCACTCATCCCAGCTCATTATTACAGAAGTGTGCATTGGCCGCTCCTCTGTAGAGATGGGAAATATCAAAATGCACTTAAGTGTTCCTTCGATGAGGTAAACCCACAAGAGGTATGAGACCAAAGCTGCACCTCAGTGGTTGTTTGGCTTGTTTTCTCGCCACTATCCCAGCTCGCCTCTGAACACAGATGGAGATTCATCTGTTGCCTGTTCCCTCTTGACTCGTTTTCCTTTTCTATTCCCATCCCCCCCCCTCCTCCTCCTCCCCAAGAGCCTGTCTGCCAGCAGAAGCCCTGTACCTCACCGTGCGCTTATCAGACAGTTTATCCTTTTCCTGTGGGCGCCGTCCTCCATCTGTGGCTGTGACAGCCAATCGCCACGCCGAGGGTCCATTCCAAGCCGTGATTTAGACACCCAGCCTTGCCAGCGCTGCTCTATCAAGCCACTCTTTCCTCTCTCTCATGTGAATTTTTCACACGCCATTCCCTCACGCAAACAACGTTTAACCCATGCATGAAACAGACACAATAAGAAGTCCTTTCCCTTTTTTAGATGTTGTCTCACCTTCACTCATAGGTACAGTCACAGTGTACTCAACAACATCCTGCACCAAACAAAGTGAATATAGCGTATTAAATGCAAAGTGGTGGAATGATGGGAAGGCACTAATGAATAGGCCATGTGTAGATATTCCTCAGTGCCTTGGCTTCTCCCTTAATAGCCTGGCTACAGTCGCACCGCTCAGCACTTGCAAACATCCTCAAGAGGTATCTTTGTTAATATTTTACTCAGTAGAGATAGTAAATAACAAGCAAGGCATTTCCAGAGAACAAGAGCAAACAGAATATATATATATATATATATAGAGAGAGAGAGGGAGGAAGAGGCAGAGAGAGTGAGGGAGAGAGGACGGCTGTCTCCAGGGTGTCAGCCACAATTGCTTTCTCATTTTTAACTTGTCAAGTCGGCTTTATCTGTTTTATCACCAATGGAACTCCAAACGCACCAAAAGGCTAAGGCAGCTTGACAGAGCACATATGGCTATCACAAATTTCGACAGGGTAGCAAAAGGAGATTTAAGAGAAATGCCTGCTGTGTATCAGCTCTTTTCCCCGCTCCTCAAAGAAAAATACAAAACAGAAAATAAACACAGGAGAAGCTCTCATGCAAGCTTCTCCAAAACCATGCTAAATGGTGTTTGTTCAGCAAGGTACGGGGGAAAAAAAGATAGTGAACAACATCCCGCTGCAACTGCACAACCTTACGAAATCCACAAACTGAATTTGAAATGTCTTTTCAAACAAATGGAAATAGACAAATAAAAGTAAGAATCGAGCCAAGGTTGAAGAGCACCTCCCATCCCAGCACAGCAGGTGAGTGAGAGATAAACATTTGTGCAAAGTCGGCCGGGTCTAGTCAAGCGGCTGCTACTCCTGGTTCATTTGCAGTTGCCAGCGATGTGTTAAATGGCCATCTGTGATGGGGTGAGAGCCCCTGTAATGACTTCCTGTCTGCGAAGGAAGACTGGCGTGTAGGGAGGGCTGAAGCTCACAATCCGTTTGAAAACATGAAAGGTGCAGTTGGGAGCAGAAAAACAGTGGATGTTGGTGCTTTTTTTATTTGATAAATTGCACGGTGTGTGACCTCTCTGGAGTAGCAGTCGACATGAATTCTCAAAGTGAGTTCTTTAACGTTTAAAAGGGGGGATACCGATAAAAGAAATTGTTCTTTAAGACACTGCATTCAAAAATAGAGTCATGTGGAACAATTCGGACACCTCTTTATGAGAAATATGGACATATTTGATCTCTTTTTCAAACAATATCCATAGATAATAGTGGTGTAATTGAACCAAACCAAAGGAGAGTTTAAATTTGTCATCATTTGTTTAACAAAAAGTGAGCAAAGATGCTAATTCCTACTTCACTTTGGCTTAAATAACCTCAATTAGACATTTCCTATAACTGCCTGCTTGTCTCTAACATTGACTGGAAGGTTTTCCACACTGCTCCATGCAGGTGTGATGTTTGAGAGGTTTCTTCCAGGTTGACTTGGCCATTCGCTGGAATGTTTTGGATCATCGTCATGTTGCATCGTTCACATTCACTTCAGGTCTCGTGTTTTCCCTCAAGCGTCCTCTGATACAGTAAAGAATTCCTAGTGGATTCTACACCGGTGAGTTGGCCAGGCCCTACTGCAGAAAAGCAGCCCCAAACCATGGCATTTCCACCTCCATGCTTCACAGCTGGTATGACAAACTTGTAGGTTGGTTTGTACCAAACATGTCCTCCATTACTCTGCCCAAATAACTTGAGTTCATCTGTCTGAAGCACATTCTTCAGGAAGTCCTGGGCAGGAAAATCTAAAATGAAAATCTAACTTGTGCAGTCTCTCTGATAATAGATGCATGTGCTTTGACACTGTGGCACAAGCTTCCTGTAGGTCCCATGATGACATTTTATGATTGTTGGAGACTTCTTTGAGCATCTTGTGTCTGCCTCTGCTCTCAGTCTGAACTTGCATGGGCAGCCTGACCTGGCCTCCATTATCCCTGACTGTTTGGAGATCCCAGACTCATATGCATCTGCAACTTTCTTTGTGGGGACTTCTGAGGACTCAAGAGTACCAAAGGTTTTCACTGTCAACAGACTGTTGATTATCTCTGAGTCCGTGTGACCACCATGCCTGCCTAATAACATTTGAAAACATTCAAATAAATTACAATGCTCATTTTCAAACGGAGACCACTGGGAAAACAAATGTAAACTGACTGATAAACTGAATAATTATTTTTTAGAAAAATAGGCCTGTATGCTTAGCAATTTGAATAAATTACACTACTCCTTCTCAAAGGGAATAAGCTTTAGCCAAATATAAAACTGGCACATAAAATCAACTAGAATGCCATCTTGTTATAGGCATTATTGCACAGTGAAACAGGAACCTGTTCCTGTTTAAATCTGCACAGATTTTAATGCTCAGCTTCCAGTTTCTACCAATAACTGGTGATATCTGATAGACTCTTATGTAAGTGTTGCTCAGAGGGATTCTGGTCTCCTTCTGCCCTTACAATTTTCAGTCTAGCAGAACCGTTACAATTTGTTCTCTCCGTACACAAAACAATACTTTTTTAGAAAGTAGAAGACATGTCCGCCAGCTGCAGTATGTGTCCACAGTCCATTCGTGAAGCACGGATCATTATTTTGCAATGCTGTCAGAAAAAAATGCTGACGCTGATAAGAGGAAACAATAAGCTCGGACAATTTTGGATCCAGATGAGAATCATTTTCACATAATACCATACACTTGGTTCTAATTTGAGGAATTTTAAGTATCACTGTAAAACATCACAGGCCCTTTTAGTTTCTCTTTAACTCAAAGTGCTCTGATAAGTTTTAGATTTTGAACTCAGCTATTCTAGTTTTTGTTACATTTACATTTATTCATTGTCTTGACTACTTGAAAATTGTGTCAAATTGACTGAACTTGCTTTATCAAGTTATCAGCTGAAAAAAGAAAGAAAAGAAAAATGGCGGGAGTGACTCTTAGAGCTACAGAGGAAAAAACACTTGCTTCCGCAGGACTACTGCTGCCGGCGGAGGGATTCTATGTGCGTGCAACGGCCATCCAACTGAGGCGGAGCAATACGGAGGAACGTTACAGCAGGTGGAGGTGAGTGTAAATGATTTTAAAATCTTTTCCATTAACTTTGGAGTTGTAACATAAAGATAATAGAGTTATAATAGAGCTAAAAATGTGAAATATAAGAACATGGGTTTGTTTTAATCTGGTGTAATATTTGTTTTTCATTAATGAACTACTGAAGTTCTTCATTGGACTTCGACATGAAGTTTGCTAGCTTCAGTTGACATTAGCAACGTTAGCTGGTTAGCTAGCTACACAATCGAGGGAGCATACTGTGGTAGCCTCAATTGACATTAGCAACGTTAGCTGGTTAGCTAGCTACACAATGGAAGGAGCATACTGTGGTAGCCTCAATTGACATTGACATTAGCAACGTTAGCTGGTTAGCTAGCTACACAATGGAGGGAGCATACTGTGGTAGCCTCAATTGCAATGGGGGGAGGGGGTTCTGACGGTTAGCGGTCATTATGATGGTGTTTAATTTCTTTTCCAAACCTCACCTTGCATAACATTACCTGACGTTACGATGTGGCTCCTTAATGAACCGCACCGGTAAACGACTCATTCATTTTACTATGCAATAAAAAAGTGAACCTAAACACTGTAAATTTAAGTCTGAATCACCCCAAGCATCATTTTCTGCCTTGTAATCTTTAAAACCAGATTTTTTCTTTTGTATGTCAGCTGATATGACTACATAAATGCTGATACTAATATATCTGTGATATCCTGATCTCCTGCCAATATCAAGGTAGTAAAAATGCATTTTTTCTGTTACAGGCGAGAACAAGCATGTCCAGTTCATGAAGTGGAAATGTAAGTTTGGTGCTTCCTCCACCAGTTGCCAAGGAAGAATAATACAACATTATAAACAGTATCATGGACATCATCGAAGGTGTTCAGGTCTTGTCTGTATTTATGAAGACTGTTTGAACACATTTCAAACCCAAGCTGAACTTAAATACCATTTGACAGAACACGTAAAAATTATGCTGTGACTTGTGTGCATTCTCAGAGCCTAGTACATTAACAAATATTTTGCTCATTTGAGGAACAGGGAAACGGTTAAATGTCCGTTTGCATCCTTGAACTGAAAGACATTGTTGAGCTACTATCCAGCCACTCACTCAGGAGCAGAAAAATTGCCTGAAACTTTTGTCTTTAACTGTCTCACGGCCGAATCGTTTCACCCACAGTCACATTTTATGCATCAGAACGTAGGAAAAATCCTTGCGGACAGCGGATGAGCAGCAGCTCATCAGTGACGTTTGAGCCACCAGAGGGCAGCAGAGCAGCAGTGGCAGCATTCACACTGCAATTTCTTCAGGAATTGCAATTTTTCTAGTATTTAATTTTAGTAAGTAATTATTTTCTAGTATCTAGTACTCTTGTCTTTTTTTTTTTCCTGGAGGACACAAACCAAAACAGAAGAATAACTGCCCTACTTGGTCTTCAGAGGATTCCTCCGACATAATCAGGATGTGTGACGTACGTCAGTATATTAACTGATTTTATGCACACTTTTCACTTGCTTAATTGGAAGTTTTGTTTGTAATGCTCATTGTTACAGAACTTGTGTATCGTGTAAGTATTACTATGGGTTAAGATGGCAATAATGACTGAAGACCTTGCTCTTTGCCCTCTATTTATTTCAATTGTACTTTGATAAACATGAAATTACATTTAAAATGTAGCATAAAGTAACCACTAGAAAATTAGAACTCATTTAACATATTTTATGTATTTTCTTTGACTGGCAGTAAAAAAAAAAAGTAGAAATGTCAGTTAAGATGTCTGTGTTTTCGTCATTAGGCTCTTGGAGAAACCCTTCATGAAAGGAATGCAGGTTGGACTGTTGATTGGACACAAAGGCCCTCTGCTTGATGCATTTCCTCTGGAAGTCTTTAATGTGGCTGTGGTGGTAGAGGAGACAATCATCCTACATGACCCCAGAGATGTGCCCACAGGTTTTGCCATGTTAATGGGGGCAATCTACTGCCTCAACCTCGAGTACCCCCGTAATATGAAGTACTGCTTTGAGTTCCTTCAGAAGGTCATCGTGAGCATTAAAGCGGACCAGTGCTCAGCTCAGAAATAAACTGCTGAGATATCACCTGTAAACAAATGAATGTGCATCATAGCTCCTGGTAGAAAGGAGTTGTTGTTTTGGACTCTTGTTTGTTCTGCATATTGTTCTTGTTGTTGGCAGTGTAGTTTGTAAAGCTTCTTAGATTAGATTAGATTAGCCTTTATTCATCCCACGGTGGGGAAATTCACAGTGTTTAGATCCTTAACACAAATGAGTGTAGCAACTACAGCAGTGTAGTTTGTACAGCTCAGGTCTGGTATGGTCAAAGCAGGTCAAGAAAAGGAAAGAATTAAGGTGGAAAACCTAATGCTGTCCTGAACTGTATTGACTGAAACTGAGCAAGTTTCAAAATGTATCTCAACAGTGTAAATGTAAAGGGAATGAAATGAGAGAAAAGTCATCCGTGCAAATACTCACTTTTTTATTTCATCCATCAAATGTGTGCAGCCTTCTTCAACACGAAGGTGATACAGCTGTAACTTCTGATCACTTATTGATTCATTCTTTTTCCTTTCATGCTTCAGGTGGGCTGGTGTTCACTGCTGAGGAGCCGAGGAAGATTCTTCAGGTTCGTCCACATCCTCATTACTTCTTATTCATCAGCATCCTGTAGTTCTCCACTTTCCAGCGTTGCTGCTGACTGTAAACACAACTTGTATAAAATGTAATTGTTGTACCATTTTCTCCCACTTGCAGATGTGCGGACTGAAGCGACAACACGTTTGAAGAAGAGGAGCCACCGAGGGAACACCTGCTCTGTGCTGAAGCTCTCAGGTAGATTTGTTCTCAGTGTTACCAGCAGCTCTGTTAAATGCTGAGAGAACATTGAAAACACTCAGGATATTTTCAACGTATTGATTTCTTTTATTTCCAGGTATTTACATCTGGGTCTGATACACAACTTAGAAGATAGCATTATTTGTAACGGAACACCGAATTTTTAGGCGAGCAAAAGTATTGGAACAGACTTCAAATAGATTAAAGTGAAGAAGACTTAATATTTAGTTGCAAATCCTTTTCTTGCAATAACTGCATCAACCTGTGACCCACTGACATCACCAAACCTTTGCATTCTTCTTTTGTGATGCTTTTCCAGGCTTTTGGTAGGTTACTCCCTTCAGTATGCTCTTTAGCAGGTAAAATGCATGCTCTATAGGGTTTAAGTCTGGAGATTGACTTGGCCAGTCTAAAACCTTCTACTTCTTGCCCCTGATGAACTCCTTTGTTGTTTTTGCAGTGCGTTTTGAGTCATTATCTTGCTGCACTATGAAGGATCTCCCAATCAGTTTGGTTTTTCAGTTTAAATTGGCAGACAAAATGTTTCTGTAGACTTCTGAGTTCATTTTGGAGGAGAGAGGTCTGGGACATTCTCCCTCCTTTCCCGCCAGTACGTGTTGGGAAAGAAGCACAATTGTTATGGCGCTTTTCCATTACACAGTTTTAGCTCTACTCGCCTCGGTTGGTTTTCCATTACAGTTCACCTCAAAGTGGGCGGGGTCGTCATAGCAAGGCAGCCTGAAACTCCGGTGGTGTAATTTGTATGCGGCACAAACACAGCTAAGGACATTGAGCGTTTGGTTTGCGTGCAGCCGTTTACCTCGTTCACAGAAATAATAAAAGCGCCCAGTCTGTTTTGAGCCGAGTAGGTACTAGTGGAAAAGCGCCATTAGTAATTAGTGTTGCTGCAACACAGCATTCACACTCTTGTTATCCGATTTATTTATTCTTATTCTTGTTCTTCCTTGCAGGTGTGTCACAGCACAACTCTCAATGAAAAGAGCTGCATGAGAGCAGAGTGACAGCGGATGAGCAGCAGCTCATTAGTGACGTTTGAGCCACCAGAGGGCAGCAGAGGCAGCATTCACACTGCAATTTCTTCAGGAATTGCAATTTTTCTAGTTAATGTTAATATTAGTAGAGTTTGGCTGTGGTGACGTGCAGAACAAAGTGCTGCACACAGGTGAGCTATTTTTCAGTCTTTGTACGATTTGATATATTTACCATGACCTGATTAACATCTTTCACTTTTAAAGTGTTGTGCCTTCCTTTTTTCAGCTGGTTTTCCCAAATGAAGATGTCAAATGCAACCTGAGCACTTCTTCTAGAGCGACAGGGCTGGTGGCGCGGTGGGTTAAGTCGCAGCCATAAGAGGCATTGAGAATCAGAGATGCCGGGTTCGACCCTCACCTACGGCACAAGTGCCTGGAGCGTAAGAGAAGGGACTTGCGAGGGCAAGACTGGGGGGGGCGGTCTATCTCCCCAGCGTTTCCAAAGGCTCAAGTAAAGGGTTATGCAGCTTTTTTTTTTGAAAACCCAAAAAAACACTTAGAAAAATTTTTAGGCGGGGATTTCCCTCATTTTTAGAGAGTTCATTTAAAGAGGGGAAAAAATATTACTAAGTATTTTCTATTGTAAGAGAGAGAAGAAAAAAAAATATACTAAGTGTTTTTTGCCCCTAAAGTAGTACAAAATTGCAGAAAATTAATTACTTAAAAAAAATAAGTGTTTTGTTGCCTCTAAATCCAGTGTAAAATTGCTAATATTTTCTTCCAAAGTGGCAGCTATCGTGCACTTGATTTAAAGGGGGAAAAAAAATTACTAAGTGTTTTCTACCTGCTTACAGTCCTAAAGTGGGCTTTTTTTAGGGTTAAAATCACTAGAGGGTTCACATTACACTGAATCCAGGATTCTGCTCCAAAATAAGTGGGTCAGCAGAAGGTTTGACCCCCAGCTCCTATGTGATGGTGGGGCATGTAAAGGTGCTACAGACCATAGGTGGATCCAGAGCTAAGCCAATGCAAAAATCACAATATAAAAGACATAGGAAACAATATTTAGACAAAATCTCTTTTTATTTAAGATAGAAGACACAGTGAAGGAGCTGCTTCACTCACTGGACATCCAGCAGGAACATGGAGGCAGATCCTGTCAGACAGAGGAAGACAATGATTAAGAATACAAACATGTCAGAGAGGAGCTGCTGGTCTACTTTTACCTCAAATCAGTTTCTGACAATTATCTACAAACTATTTCCAGAAAGAGCAGCAAGCAGAAAAAAAACAAAACAAACACTAAACTGAAGCTCTCATACAAACACAGTTCTGTTTGGATCCTCAGGTTCTCCTGCTGCATCCTGGGAAAACACAGCACAGCTTTTATCAAAGAGTGACCAGACAGAAGGTTAAACTTGTCATCTGTTCATGGATCATTTGGAAATTGTTCTCTTCATTTTAAATAAAGTTTGATGTGACATCCTGTGTTGATATTTACTGATTCCTGATACTTTTATTTTAGAGTCTCCCTTTACAAACAAGCACCAAGAGAGACAATTATCTACTGCAAGAGTTTACAAATCTTCAATGTTTAATGGCTCCAATTCCAACATTTAGTGACATTATATAACTATTTACCTGTAAATCATATTAGAAAAGTGGAACAAGTAGTTCAGGGGGGAAAATGAGGTTGAGTTTTTACCCCACAGGTTCTTCAGCCCAGACTGAGTAGCCACCTGCAACGAGAAGAGATATTCATAATAAAATACAACTCAAAATGACATTATAGATGAAGTTCACCTGCAAACATCAGACTACATGTGACAATAAAGTTTGTGGTTTCTCACTTCAAAGCTGCTGATTAAACTTTGTGGTTCACCTGATCTCAGCCACAATAAACCACTGATATTAATACTTACCTGAGCTTTTGGTCTTTAAACTCATTTAAGAGAGTCTGAAGTTTCATTACAGCAAAACTCCACTTTGTTGGGCAGGAAACAAACTTTGTCCCTTAACTGCAACACGTTCCCACCGTGATGCATTCATGGCACCAAGTGATGATTTTTGCCTCAAAGGGTGCAGCGGAGCAGACACACCTGAGCTCCAGGTGACACCACAGGGAGCAACGTCACTGCTGCCTGAAGAAGATCAGTTAGAAACAAGCCACATGTTAGCCACTGATTAGCCACATGGTGAAGCTGATCACTGATTATTGACCCTGTAGTCCAGTCGTTAGCAGCAAACTCACTTAAACATTTTTCACAACTATAACATTAAATTAAACAGGACTTTAAATCATCGTTACAGTAGGTCTGAGCTTTAACTCTCCTGCTGGTGCTGCAGAGTCTGTATGCTCACCTGTTTCATCCTCTTTCTCAGCAGCAGCTCACTTTTATCAGCAGCTGTTTAACAGCGAACAGCTGCTACGATCAACAAGGTCTGATGAGGAACTTCTGGAGGTTCTAGGACAAACACAGAGAACATTAGAACCATCAGTGTTTATTACAACAGTAATCTGGTACTTTTGTTCCCAGACGGGTTCACCAGCCACAATGAAACCACCAATATATCCAAAACTCACAGAGTAAAACTGCTGTGCTGTTATTAGCATATATCCACACCAAACAGCAGTAAAACAAAGCAGCTGTGCACGCTAGCTAATTAGCTAACTAGCTAGCTAAGTAGCTAATTAGCTAGCTAAGTAGCTAATTAGCTAACAACTGACCACTGATTTGTTTGTGTGGCCATGCAGCCTCAGACTGACCTCATTAACCAAAGCCAACTCTGCCTCTCGATGATGTTTCCGCCAGTCGTTCCACTTTATGAAGCAGAAAAACGAGCCCAAGTAAAGAGTCTGATTATTAGCAGCTGAAGGAGAAGAGCCGAACCTTCTGACTTTATTGTGATTGGCCCACCGTGCGGCCAATCACATGCGAGAACAGAGTAGGATCATACCATTATGTGACAGAAGGAAGGGGGACGCTCTGAAGACAGGTAATGAGGTGGTACAGTCCAGGTACAGAGCCACAGAGAGACGGGATTTAAATTTAGAATATTTAAGTTGAAATTTAAATAGAGATGTGATATATGTAATGGAAAGGATAATTCAATGAAGTATGTTGCTACTATATATAAAGATATTATTCTTCCACCACTCATTGTAAACCAGTTCACTTGACCTACATTTTCATGTATGTTTAGGCCCTCAAACTTGCAATTTATTTCAGATGCATTTCCTTACATTTCAATAATTACACCACAGTTTAGCTGAGATGAAGATCAGGCTGCGTTTACCAGGTACACCTTGATTGAATATCATGCATGCAACTCTTATCCAAGTCTGTAATTCTTATGAAAAATGATACACCACCTACAAATGAGCGTGGGTGATACTGCGCACTTAAAAGCAATATGCATGTTAACACATCTGATTATCTGCAAAAGCATCAGTGACAAGCATGGATGCGGTGGTCCTTAAGGAGATTATGGCGTGATTGAAGTTAAGTTGAGTGGCCGTTTCCAATGTTTCTAATGTTTCTAATGTTTCTCAGGAAGCCAGTCTGAATATTTTGGCTGAGCATCCAAGAGGAGGAGAGTTAAATTGACGAGACGGATCATGTTTTAAAGATGCACTGTAAATTATAATATATTATGATAGTACAATTAAAAAAGTAATCCTAAAAGTGTAGTGAAGCACAGTGTTTGAGTAATTGTACTTAAATACAATCCATTAATGTTGTTTGCAGATGACAAAGCAGACCCCCCCTTTCACTGTTTCACACACATATATGCGATGCAGTGCTGTATAACAAATAATTTTCTTTATACAGAATCACAGGTAATTGCATCCATGTTGAGATGTCACAGTTGTCATGAACCGCAGCAGATGCAGGACTGTATAGATATTTGCGTGTCCATTCCAGCAAACCTCTGAAATGAAATTAAAGATTGAATAAAAATAAATAAATGCAATGTAGAATGTGGAAGGTCTCCCCTTCGAGGGCATTTGCTGCTGCATAATTGCCCATAATCATCTTTTCACCGAGCCCGCTGTGTAATTTTGTAGCTTGACAGCTCTCTACTTTTGTGTTCTACTTTCAGCGCCATCAGCACTTCTGTGTTCAGGTTCTGTGGCGGTAATTTAGCTTTCAGTCCAGATCTTTCACGCCTATCAGTGTGACTCATGATCTAAATTTAAATAGGATTGCCGCGATGAATGAGAAAGAATGACAGCAAACGTAGACTCCATCCTCATCCTCAGTACAGCATGTATTGTGCAAAATAATGCATTTGTAAACCTAGTTAATCTGCCATCATATCACTTACAAGAATGGACCGTAGAGCCTTTTGCTCACTTACAAACTTGCTCAAATGTATTAAATAAACTCTAACAGAAGCAGGCTAATGTAAACATTGATGAGTTTTATGCTCAGGATTAAATTTAGCTTTTTTTTTTGACATCCTCATAACAGCTCCATAAACTTTGTCAAAATGAGGTGAGTGTATCTTCGCTGTGGCTGTGCAGCAGAGTGAGTGGGAGGAATCTTCTGGCTGCCTGATGCTGCCTGGATGGAGCTTATTCCCTTGGAAAGAGGCAAAGTGAGGACAGGCGCTTGGCCGCGAGCGCTTTCCACTCAGCCATGAAAACAGCATCACTGTCCCCGCTGCTCGGCTGTTTCAGAGCTTGCCACCAAATCAGCCTGTGCTAATGACACATGACCCCGGGACTAGGGGGGGCCTCAGGGCCGGTCAGCGGCTCGGCTCGTCATTTTAAGACCCCACCACCCACAATTATACTGCCCAAATCTGTTGCCTTTCACTGACTCTCGGTAGCATACACAGCAGTCCCTCAGAGCAGTGGACACTAGGTGCTCACCTGTCTGGCTCCAATGTGCTGGGTAATGCAATGGTCTGGGAGACGGCGGTGAGAATTTTGATGAGTTTTTGATGTATTCTCTAATATTGTTCTTTATTCGTGCCCTGTGTTTGTCTGAAAAGGCACTTTGTCACAAAGCTTTTCTCATTTAAAACACTGAACCTGACTTGACTTTATTTAAAAAGGCAATTAGGCAGCAACCACTGTGGCTGAATTTTAAAAGCCGATGTGATGTGTAATAATTTCCTCCAGTCAATAGGAACACAAGTCAACTTCACCCTTGTAGTGCAGAGTAAGATAAGGTTCGGAGCAGTTCTTTTTCTATCATGCGTCATTAAAGAAGAAACGTTTTGTCATGCACAAAGTCAGCTCCAGCTCATTCCCCAAAACTTGGATTTCATTCTCTCTGTGAATGGATAACAAAGACAGCAGTAAGTCATTAACCTGATTCCATTATTTAATACGCTCCCTCAGAAACTTAAGGGCGACATCGCCAAAGCCATAATGCCATCTACCCACCCAAAGCCCACAACTGCCATCATATACTTGCAGGGATTGATAGTGAGTTGATGAGCTGCTGAGGTTTCCAGCACTCTCCTCCCTCCTCCTCACACAGATTCTAAATGATTTACAGCCGTGCCACGAGGGAACAAAGTTCTTCTCAAGTCAAAAAAGGCACAAATACTAACATCTCACTGTCTTGAATGCAGCTGTGATGACACATTATGACTTTACAGTCAAAGCCACATACGGCCGAGAGCGTGATCTCCACCTGCAACGCTTTAGCTCATTGTATCCATCATTGAATACTTGAGCAAAAGAGCAAAAGAGCAAAAAAAAAAAGGGCAAAAACTTTGGTGAACGTCTTTGCGGCTGGCTGCTGATAAAGGTCGACAGTAAACCCACAACGCTTTAATTCATTTATGGCTGTTTTGAATGTGCCATGGCGCATTCGCATTCTCATCTTATCAGCTTGGCTCCGGGCACAAAACAAACACTCCTCGCTGACCAGCCCTGGATAATATAAAAATGAGTAAATATGATAAAATATGAATAACATTAATAACTGTGTGCATCATAGAGAAACTCTTGGGCCAGCTGCTACTGTCACTGTTTTGCATTGGGACGTTTTGCCTGGTGGGGCTGTCAGCAGGTTTAACTGGGCCCCCAAGGCCGCCTTGGGAGAGAGAAGGTGAGGCAGGAAGAGAGCGAGGGAAGACAAACACTAGAAGAAACGCACTGACAGCCGTGCCGCGGTGAGCAAAGCCAAAATACAGAAGCACCTTGTAAAAAATATCAGGCTTGTAATTAATAACTTCACGCATATTTAACATCTTCTTTATTCATGAGCACCTGCTTCCATTGACCTGAGGGGTGCGAGCATTCAGCCGGCATTTCAAACATTTGCAGTTGAGAGACTAGATTCAGGAGCCAAACCTTTTCAACTCATCTAAAAACATACATTGACATAATTCGCTTTGACACTGCCATTAGGTAGTCATTTACTCCCTCAGAAACACATACTGCTGAGTGGTGCTCACTCTTTGTCAGTAGTCAAGAGCATCCTAGTATGCTTGGTGTCCAAGACACATAAATATCAGAGTCCTCGAGTGCATCCACCTTAAATGTCTGCCAAGTTACCACTGAATGGAGTTTGCTGAGACAGAGAGATGGTGACCATCTATACATACATCCCTCAAGTCCCACTGCAATTTATAATCGGGAGGAGAGGAAGATTGCTCTGGGTTTAAATAAGACTGGTGACCTTTGTTACATGTAATAGTTCATCCTTTTCTTCACCATCTCGTCACCTTCACTGTGTAGAGGGTTTTTAAAAAAAAAGAAATACCAGAAAAACAATTTAAAACACAGGTGCAGATTTCTTTGTAAAAACTACACATTATAGTGTGTTTTAACTCCAACTGGACTCGTTTCCAGGATTTGATAGAGCTCACTCATTTCTCTTGACCTTTTGCCACCTGAACAAATTGCTTCGCTCTTCTGTAACTGAAAAATCCATCAGCTCTCAACCAAAAATAGTGGGCTCTCACTGGAAATATCTGTTGATAGAGAATAAATGGAATGATTTATCAGTGCTAAAAACTGAAGACTCGAACAACAATGAAATGAAAATTTACATATTGGTAAAAAAAAAAAAGGAGGCTTTGAAGTGATGGAGAGGCTTTTCTGAACATGGTTATTTCTAATGTGGCAGGAAGGCAAAATATTGATGATAGCACAGTGACAGACTTGATTAAAAGAGTAGTTCGACATTTGCTTCTTTGCCATGAGGTAAATGAAGAGATTAATCCCACTCTCACTCTGAGGCTGGCTGAGTGGAAACAGTTAGGCTGGGTTTGTCTGAAGATATCAAAATCAATACAAGAGTGAACTATGGCAACAAGTAGAACTTCTACTAGTCTGTAACATGGACTTGGACCACAGCAATATTGTGTAACGCTGCCTTCAAACGCAGCTTGAGTTTACGCCAGAACACTGTTGCTAAGCAACATGACCAAAGATAAACTAGTTAGGATTATAGTTATGGTTATACTAACCTTGTGACACGCAGCTTGTACGGCATTAGTTTGTGGACACAGTTTGCGGCTAGCTAAATGTTATGTTATTATTACAGCCTCTTATTTCCTGCATTAACGAAACGCTAATGCAGGAAATAAGAGGCCGTTGGGAATATCAACATTTTCCTCATACATTAAATTACTAGGGGGGGGGGGGTTCAAATGGACTCATCACAAACATGGTGAACACGGCCCCATTTCAAAGCACCATAACCTTTTCAACAGCGTTTCGATTTGTCATAGCAGGAAAAGCAAAAGTGCTACAAATTATATTAATAATGGCTTGGTTCCATTTAGCTGCCCCAGTAAACCCAAGCCTGTGAGCCAGCGTGGACAAGACCAGGAGCCTGAAATGTAATCACCCAAATGGAATGCAGCCATGATTGTTTCAATTACACTTGTGGTCACATGTCAAAGTATGTGATATGAAAAAGGTTAACGAATTCAGACCCAAGAGGCAAAATAAATGCAAATGAATGATTGAGCTATCAGTATTCAGACTGCTTTTCACTGTTTTAATTAAGTTTCAGCTATTCATTTTTGTTGTACTTCAAAAACCATCCCTTGTGGATTCTATAGCTGTGCAGCTTTAAACATTTAGACAGCCGGTTTGGACAGCAATTCAATAATCGCAAAACTGAACGCTAAAAACGTATATTTCAATGTAATTCTGATAATCACTGACATTCTCTGTCAGTGATAACTTCCTCTAGGTCACAGAGGGAAAAACTATGACTACTCACGATACATGCAGTATATCTACGTGGTCGTTTGGGGAAAGAAGTACCAGAAATAAGAGGAGTAAATGGTCCACAGCTGGTCAGGTTACTCTCTGGAAGGAGCCTACTGGTGTAAAACACCATTAAACTTGGAGAATATAAGACTGTAAAGGACATGTCCAACACTGTGGCAGCAGGTTTTGCCCTTGCTGTTCTTATCTTTGTAGCTGCTCAGGTTTTTGGCTTTATCATTGTAATTCTGGCTACGTGGCACCAAAATGCTCCCTTTCCTTTTCTTTTCTTTCTGTTTTGGCCGAGCTGAAGCGACAGATGTTTGAATGTCAGTACAGACGTCTGTGAGAGGAATTTAGCCGTGTAAGACTATTCAAGTCATGTACAAACACTCGGTCACGGCGTTCACCCACTCTCAGTCCCTCCTGTGACTCCTTGGGACTCAGTAGTTCTGGTTTTCTACCCTCACAGCTAGTCGATCACCGTTAATTACCCTCACCTGGCGTCCCAGGTGTAAACCAGCCTTTTTTTGGTTGAAAATGAATGAAAAGCAGCACAGCTGTGAGGACCAGGATTAAAAACCACGGATGGAAACCTCACATTCCACAGTAATTCCTGAGGAACACAATCCATCTGTGATGTCCAGGGCATTGCAGGAGCTATTCTGGGAAGTGTTGTAACTTATTTCTTTTTTTGTAAACCCAATTTCCTTCACCTTGCTTCATCTTCCTCAGCAGCTTGTGATTTTCTACATTTCTCCATCCCTTAAAGAACTCACTTGTTGTGTCCCAGCTGAGGCGCTGCCTCTGTTGTCCACTCCACTGCAGCATCCACACCATGACTGTAAACTGTAAAAAAGAATCGACAAAGCTGTTTCTTTTTAAAGGCTCCTCCAGATCAGATGTTTCCTTTGGAGCCCTCAGGGTCCCATAATAAACTCTACACTGTGTATTTGGTGCATTCAGGTACCTACTTTTGACCTGTAACGTGAGGAGACGCCATGTGACAATATCATACTTGCAAATTATTTGCTGAAACATGTGATGTTGGGAGGACAGTGCTAGCATTAACTCCAGTCTGTTGTTAGCAGCATGGAGGTGATGTGATTCATCGCTCCAAAGGAAAAAGTCAGTTCCTGCACACTTTCGGTCAAAAGGACCTTTCTGATTTAAGAAAGGCCTTAAGACTTCATAGCTCCGTATGCCTCAACCTTCACAGTTGGTTTGGTTTGAATATGCGGGTGGAGAAAACAATATCAGCAGCAATAGAGTGGCAACAGCTTCTCCCATCTATAAAGGAAAGACAGAATAATATTGTAAATAGATAACTCTGCTTCTTCAAGGATGGATATTGAAACATCAGCACAAAATGGGGAGTTTTGAAAGCAGCTACTGTGCTTTGACCTTCAGTGTCTCCATGCGACAGTAACTCTCATCCTTTTTAGACAGATATCCACAAAAATACAAAAGAAAGAAACGACTACAGTGCCACTTCTTATGAGTATTAAAGAGTTTTAGGAAGGGTTTTCCCATGCATCTCTAACGCCACATGAAGCATTAACACACACTGAAAGCATCGCTAATAATTTAGAACATTTAAAAGCAGAACTGCATCACTATCAAATGAAAAGGTGAGTAATAATCTTACATTCTCTCCTGGGTGAACCTCTAGTGACAGGGTGTGTTGGGAACATAAACTATTGCTGATTTTAGATAAGCTGAACGTTGCACAGTGAGGGGTGTTTATAGTGTGGAGGTAAAATACTGAATTTAGTGCTCTATAAAACTGCTATGCAAAGAGGCAAACAAACAGGGAGGTCTGTCTTTGGACCTGGACACTCTCTGATCTTGGCGCCACAGCAAGAGCAACCTTAAAAAAAATAAATCTAAGGCGCAGGGGAGCTGTAATGCAGTTGTTGTTTTTTTTTAGTTTTGCAGACATGTCATAATAAAGCCATTTTAACTTCTCCGCTGCTTCACTGTGCCTCGGACCTCTTTAAAGGGGTCTCTTCTGGGATGCCAAGATCAGTGAGCTCCAGTGCTTACTGCAAAGCACTCCTCCTCGTACGTTCAATTCTTTGTTTCTGATTTTGCTGAGGACTTTTTAGTAGCCTCTAAAGTGGTTCAGGAAATCCCCTGGATTCTGCTTTGCAGAATATTTGCTTAAGAGACTAATCTCAGGTGAGAACCAGGCCGTGTATTTAGCCTCTAGTTCTGCAACTGAACATTTAAGGGGGAACAATCTGTAGTGGTTTCCTGTGGTAATTTGACATTATTGCTAGGAAATGATGACCTTGCAGCATTATTTTATCTAAGAGCAAGTGATTGGATGGCTTAGGCTTTGAGAAACACTCTGTTGTATTATCCCCTGTTGTGTTATTAGTATGTTTTTCTGTAATGAGAGGCAACAAGAAGGACTCCAGAGGGATTTGATGTAGGCCAGTACATGTGGGCTCAACTGTGGGAGTCTGAACCGCCACCAGCCCACCAATTTCCTCTCTAATTTACGGATTACAATTTAACACCATGTATCTGTGAGAGTGGGTCGGCCACATTAACCAACAGTATATTGAATTGCCATCACTGTAATATTACTACGTCCACTGTGCAATAACCTGGGGACAAATAATTGCATTAATCCAGATTTTTAAAGTGCACACATCACAGCCATTACAGTAACAATGTAGAAATGATAAAGTAGATAAAAGTCTTTGTCCCTCCTATATGAGTAACAATAACATATATTACTGGACTATATTTGCACAGTTCATTTCTGCAGAAATTACACAGCAGGAAGCTTTCCAGCTAACATCTCACCTTATGAGCTTCCCATTGATTATCTTGAACCATAAATAGCATTTAGAATTCCTTTAATATTTACTCCACAGAGCGCCATGGCAACAAGCTGTTTCTACAGTGGTATCACCATTGCTCCTAAACTGAAGTCACATGCCAGACTCCATCCACAGTGGCACCGTGACAGATGGTGCTACGTCAGCTCCACCTAGTGGTGTAAAGTGGTAAGTTAAAGCTCACACTGCCAGAACGGACAAATGATTCCACTGATCGATTAATCCCATTATCTCCTGAGATGGCCGATCTTTAAAGAGCAGCAACCTCCAATCAAGGTGCCTTGCAAACTCCGCAGTAGACTATCCCAGCCTCCTCATCAACAGCCTCCGCCTTCAATTTAGGCAAGAACAAGGACTACAAATGTAGGTTTTAATGCACGACATGGAAAATGTCATGGCAGGTGGAGGTTTTTCCATTCTTTCACTAGGAGAAAGAACATACCATTATTTAGAGTGCTGCACACAGACGTGATGAAAACAGCTCAGATGCACACGACAAGTTGTGAAACTGTAGTATCTGTCAACTCTCACCGGTTTGATCTTTGCAGTAACTGAGTATATATATTAAGGAGGAGCTGTGCCTGTAAACAGCACACACATGGAAGGGATGTAACGCCCCACCTGGTTAACTATATGTGACGATGTACAGTGCAGCCAAAGACCACGACAGATAAAACAAGCCCTTCAACAATACAAAATGACACCTTTATTGAAATTACGGGTCAATTTCATCAAAATTCTTCAAGTTTTCAGGACAAACAACAGTGCAATCAGTGACAAAGACAATTCTTTACAAACAAGACGCAGAAAACAACTACAGTCTGACGGCTAAGGCCACAGTTTCGTTTCAAGTATTGGAACATTCAAAAGGACCCACACACACACACACGCACCTCATAAAGCAAAACGAGAGGACATTTCAATAGTCAATGCAAAAAATACTCATACAGAGTTCTAAAAATATACATTAATTTTATCATTGCAAAAAGAGAACATTTTTGTCATAAGCCATTGGGAAACATGAACATGTCTGCATTTTCAGCCATTTGGAAGGGGGTTTTAATGACCTTATGTAACCTGCATTATCTGGCTCTTAATACATTTCCATTTGTGACCCTGCCCTTTGGAAGAATACTGTAGTGGCTTTCCCAAACAATCACTAGCATGTGAAATGTTTTTGGCCCTGTAACATACCAGCACCTGTTAGGTCATCTATGGAGCACACGTTTCACTGGGGTATAGCCCGCTGATTAGATAGTGTTTCTCCTCTTATTTTCTGTCCTCAGCACATCCCATAATCCTCTGCAGCTCCTGAATACAGGGCACAATTGACTGGCTGTGCAACTGAGCCATCTTCAACCTAGAAGCAGAGAAACAGAGGAGTCATCTGTTAGACACGTTTCACCAAGCTGATCAATTCTATTACACCACTTAGATTTCCAGGGATATGACAGCATCTTGGCTTGTTAGCTCATCAGGATGCTACATAGTCAGCACAAACAGAAAGCACTCTTGTAGCTAGCAAGTTTACTTTACCAGCTACCTCAGAAAGCATCATTTTGAGTTTGTACTCCTGGGTGGTGAAGAAGGTGGAAGTTAGACCCGGCTAAGTTACTCAGAGGCTGGTGTCCCAACCCAGGATTACAAGATGAGTGAAGATGAATTCAACAGATGGCAAGACAGGACTCCAGCAGGATGCCACTTTGCAGTGCTTTAGCTGGGTATTTAAGTCGCCAGTAGGTTGCTCACACATCAGCAAAGGGAGCGCGGTAGGCTGATAGTATGTCACAAATCACAGTTGGAGCTGTGAATGTGTTTTGAGGTTTCTCTGCCCTACAGTGGCCAAAAATGCTTAACTCAGATTCAGGGTAATTCCTGTAATGAAAGGTTTGCTGTAGACTGATTTCTGCAGTAACCTGCCCTGACCCATTTTGCTTAAAATTCAGGCGATTGTTCAGAAAGATGTGTGCTGGCTGCAGTACACATCTTATTAGTGCCACAAAATAAAAAGGAAAATGGAGTGACTTTAGTGGTGCATTGGCAGACCACTTAACATTTCATTCACTGTGACCTTTAAGGTGCACGCATGATGGCAAAACACTTGTAGAATTTAAAAGCCTGAGCAAAAATGATAGTTTCATGGGAGTTAAGCAACCAAAATAAGGTGCTGACATGATAATTTCCTTGCTGAGGATTGCCTTCATTTGATTATAATGGATGTATAATTGAACACACCATGCATTGTTTGAGGCCTTATGTGGACTGACGGCAGGCTAACGTTACCTTCTGAGCAGCTCGCGTCCTCTGTTGGGTTCAGGGTGGTAGTGCTGGAGAGCAGTGAGGCTGTGAGCTGCCAGGATGCTGTAACACTGTTCTCGGAGGGCGTTATGGTTCGCTGTGTCCCACTGCGGCAACTCGCTGGTGTAGCGCCACGCCATCAGTGTGTGCTCCAACACGGCGTCCCACTCTTTGTTCCTCAGAAGAACTTGGCCCCACTCCTGACATGAAACCTGGAGGGAGGCGGGGGGATAAGGAGGAAAGGATTAGGATGACACAATGACAGACTCAGCTTATGAGCCATACAGAGGTAACATATGGAGCAATTTTTAATACATTGGTGACAAAAAGTCCCTTTATGAAGGAAGGAAAAAAGGCTAAATTAGAAAAGAATTGCAGGGGTGTGTTTACAGAGCCAACAACTCATTTTAAAAGTCTAACACACAACACACCACTTTCCTGTAGATGATAATTAGACCGTTTACATGCAAAATTAAATTCACAGGTTTCCAAAAAGTGTCATCATTTACACAAACATGCCGTAATACTCACTTTGAATGCCACCAGGTGAGGATAAGCCTTTCTGTAGCAGTGAGCGTCCCTGTTGGAGCCGAACCGTGAGTAGGGTATGGACCTGTACACGTTTGCTTTCTTTAGCTGCAGGTCTTCCTGGAGATACTTCAGGTCTGATGAGAGGATTCTGGGCTCTTGGCTCTAGGATTCAATAAAAGCACATCAGATTTCATTGTATGCAGTGAAGAGGGTTAGAAACTACACAAATTCTACTTGGGATGTAAAAAGTTTCATGTCCTCTTATTAAAATCAGGCGTGAATACCTGTTCTACTAGGATGAGGGATCTGATCAGCTGTACAAGCTGCTGTTTGGAGAGCGGGGTATGGTGCTCATTCATCTTCTCACACTGCTCCTCTATCCCCCCACTCCACAGCCCACCAATCGACAAGTCCACTGCAAAACAAAGGGACATGATTAGGACAAGAAGACCACCTCAGACAAGGGCACTGAAAACTACACCAACATAAAGCCACACACAACTTTTGCAGGTAGATTGGTGAAGATTTGGCTTTGCACTCACATGATTGTGCACGCTTTGTGTTTGTGGCAGAGCTCCCCCTCCTCGGAAGTGGGGATGGAGCCAAACGAGCACTGAGTATTTCTAGATAGGACCTCCTCATTCGAGCTGTAAAAAAATAATAATAAAGATGTTAAATTAAAGCTCTGCTATTTCCAACACACTACCTGCTAAGAATTGAACGTAATGTAATGATATACAACCATTATTATACCAAATTGGACCGGTTATCCCAATTAAAGTTACTGTCCACGATAACTTATTATCGGCTAATTCATCCTCGAGGCGCGCGCCTGTGACAACATTAGCATGGTAGCTAAGTGGCGCCTCCTGCACAAAGAAGTTACACCAGCTTTAAAAAAAAAAAACAAAGATGTCTTCTGTCACACTTACCTGCAATTTTGGGCTGTGGAGCAGGTATTTCCACCAAGGCACGTCGTGGCTGGCACACCGCTGCCATTGTGACCAAACTTCTGGGTTGAGATGCGGAGCTAACTACCTGCTAGTAGCCGGTGACGCTGTTAGCTAAACTTTAAAACCCCACCGGGCGCCTAACAGTAACTTTTCCACGGCACGAGTCGGCTTCGGCTGCGGGGCTCGGCAGCCTCCTCCAACGGCGTCAGTGCAGCTTCCGAGTTTTTTTTTTAATATCCGTAAAGACAAACTTGAGTGAAAGTAACTTAACACTAGCGTTTCTAAAATAAAAACAGAGAACTTCCACCTACCGTGTCCCACCGGTACAATGCAGCTGAAGCGCGCGACACGAGTTGCCGCGCGGGCGTGGTTTACTCCATGAGAGCACCTGATTGGTCAGAGTCACAGCATGCGTAAAAGAGGCGCCCAATATGCAAATGAGACGGCCTCCCCCGTCCTCCAGCACGTCTCCTCGACGCACGCACGCACGTCGTGCACGCACAGCATGGCGTTAAATGGTTTATGAATGACTGAAGCTGCATACATGTCATTCAGATCAGTCACTTCTCATGGATACATTTGAATTTTCCATACATACAAGCATACATTCTCCTTTTCTCTCACTAATGTTGTGTCTTAAACTATATGAAGATTGTTTAGTATATTAATATAATATTAAAATAGTGATATAATTATGTTACCTTGAGCCTTGAGCAGGCCAAACTGGAGATCTTTTGGAATTCCTTGTTGGTATAATAGCGTCTTCTTGTTTTAAACCACTTGCTTGGCCTTTATTCTCTGGTTGAAGGTCAGTTTCTCTGAGCAGGAGTAGAAGAACGCTAAGCAAACACACGCATTGTCCAAAAAGTGATAATGGCTGTAGTGTGGGCTGCAGTGTGTCAGATCCCCTTCATATCTACTATTATCTGTAACCCCTCAACTGTCGTGCACAAGTCAAAAGAACAGTAAAAGGTACTTTGAGGCTTCTTTACCTCCGATATCTGACTCCAGATTAAAATTTGATGAATCACGTCTGTAAATGTATATTTGAATGAGAGCTTTGATGGAAGCAAACAGTAGTTTATGAAATGAATATTATTGATTCTAAGATGGAAGAAATAACACACCAGTTACAGTGAACTGTCCAAACTAAAAGACACACGGCGAGAGACATAAAAATATCTGTAAAATACTTTTTAATAGATTGGTGGATTGTTGAAAAAAAAAAAAAAACAGGAATTAATCTCTTGTCAAGAGACACAACTGCATCTTGATACATAGAGTGGAATAATAAATTATTCAAGCACAGATCCTTTTCCAAAACAGGTGATAATAAAACACAAAAAACCCTCAAAATAAATAGAATTAACACAGTGGTCAATCTGAAATATCTCTTAATAAATTCAAATATTTTCTAAATTGTTCATATAATATTAGAGTTTTATATATTTTGTCTCTTATAAGGGAATAGTTAATAATTTCCTGTTTATTATTATCTGAAAATAATCTATATGGTAAAATATGAAGCAGTGCTAAATGCAGTGCGATTTCTGTGCCTGCAATTCCAACATTTCTAACAAATGATCTTGCAAACAAAAAAACTGCATTGTAAAGCAGCAGGGTTGAAATTAGTTCACTCTAACATAGTTACTCAGCAATTCAACCAAATATTTATCATGTGAATAAAATGATAGCAACAATTTCCTCACTGGACTGACAGTGACATATTTTCACTCACATTTCTACAGGTACATTTCTAGAATTATAAATATCTGTAGTAAAACTGCACTTTATGAACTGATTGAACTGAAAGTGAATTCACTCCAGTCCTGTACAATAATAGAGCAAATTAAGCTGAATACTCAATGGCTTCTTGAAACTGCTACGGCAAATAATATAATCATATTGTATTTATCTACATTATATACACGTCTTTTAAATAAGTTACATAATGCACACATAAAAGGGTATCTATTAGGTACATCATATTACAAAGATCTGTGACAGTATGGCTTTGTAAATATACATTACAATATTGTCATCAGAAAAAGCAAGTACAGTCAGGTAGGGCTGCCTCTCAGCATCTCAATTTTCATTTTTGACTTTATTTAACTTTAATTCTAACTGCAATGAGTCTAACACGTCGCTGATTTTGATATGGAGACCATGCAGACCTTATATGAAAAATATAGGACTCTTCCAGCAATAGCAAGATGCTGAAAGAAAGACCTCCACTGACTGTGTAGGCCACACTATAAAGCATGAGAAGTAGCCTCTACTTGCTAAGCAGCGTTTTAAGGGAGCGGGTGAGTGCGTTAGCAATGGCCGACATGGTACTGGAGTGGCGGACCAGGGCCTTCATGCTGTGCTCCCCTGGTGCTCCCACGGTGGCAGCCTCGGCCGCTTTCAGCAAACAGATATAGTTCATAACGACCTCGTCAACCTTTGCCACAACCTCTCTCTGTTGGTGTGAGGCTGAGGCTCCAAGCCCCCTGACCAGACACATACAGGCTTCGCAGAGACAGCATAGCACCTGGAAGCTACAAGTTACAGCCAGCAGCATCTCCTCAGGAGTACCGTGGGCCTGTGCCATCCTCCGGCACGCCCGGCCTAACTCTTTTGACTCAACAGAGAGGAGCTGCTTGTATTGGGAAACATCCTGGAGAGGCATTTGGGGTCCGCGATCGCAGCGACCTACACTGGATCTCACCAGTGCAATGAGCTCGCTGGCATCACGGCGGACATCAGTGAAGCCGGAAGGGAAGCCATACATGCGGTCTTTGAGTGCATTGATTCGTGCAAGACGATCGCTGAAGCTCATATTATTGAGGACCTCCCCGTACAGCTGCTCTCCAGCTGCATCCATTGCTGAGCCGCAGGGAAAAATGGCTGATGCAGAGGCACCGTCGCTGTCAAAATCATTCCCACCACGGCTCCGCCTGGGCCTTTCCCATTCAACGTCGTCCTCTTCACCCTCACTCTTGCGTTTAAAGAAACAGTAACTAAAAGGCCCATTGCATCTCCAGGGACTGGTGTCCAATTTTTGAGAGCCCTTTATGTGTTTGGCGTCTTTCTGCAATGGAAATGCCACAGAAGCCCTTCTACTGTCTACCCTACTGCCTGTCGACCAGCAAGTGGTATGGGAGGATACAGAGCCTTGGGAGTAGCTCTTGGAGAGCCGCTTCCTTGTTGGCCTCCGCTGGACTTTGGTCTCACCTTGCTGGGGCACAGACGGTGACATGGGCTGCTGACTCCGGCTTCGGGTGGGCTTATCAAACAGAACCTCCACACTACCAGAACTGGCAGTCACATTGCTGGTGCTGCGTTTGAGCTCCCGGCCCCGTTGAAGGTTATTGCAGAAGGGATCTGTCTGTGCCAGGGTTGGGGCAACAACCTGAATGTGGTTCTGATTCTGCCGGGACTGGATGGAATGGACGGAATCCGGTGCGCATCCTGAGTTGCTGGAGCTAGCATTGGCTTGCACGGAAAAAGGCATTGGAGGAGGAGGTGGTGGGGGAGGAGGTGGGGGAGTTGGAGATTGTGGGTTGGGAGATGGAGATGTAATGCAAGCCCTTGTGCCAGTAGATGCCTGCCTGATAAAAGCTGAAGGATGGTCTCCCCTTCCTAGTGAGATGGTGTTGAGGTCTGCTCGTTGACCACTTAAACTGGGGGCAGCAGAGAAACAAAGAGAATCATTAGGACGAGGATGAGGAGACTGACGAACTGCATGCTTTGCTCTCGGGTCTGATCTGAACCAGTCCTCTGTGCTGCCACTAGGTTGGCTTCTTGACCGAGGTGGGTGACGGTTAGTGGTGCCCCCACCCTCGCGGTTTCCACCTGTAATGAATGCCCCATCACGGGTGACACAGCCTTCTCTCTTATACAGTGACAGGAAGTGCTCTGGGTCCATACCACTCCTTTCTAGTTCACTTTCCAGGCCAGAAAAGGAGCTTCTCCTCTCAGCAGTGGCCGGCCTTGAATCTAGACTGTCATTCAGTCTCTGAGCATGCATGTCAGGACTTCTCTTGAGTTTGGCAGGAAGAGTGGCAGAATGGTATGACCGTGGATTTTTATTTGCCAGCATAGTGGCTGCATTAGGGGTTACTAAATTTGGGCTGAGGAATGGGGATGATATGGAGGAGGGCATACACGGACAGCGGGCAATGGTGTTCCCCCTATTCTTAACCATTTCAACAAGCTGAGGGTTGCTAGTGATAAAGCGCCTGGTGTCCTTTTTCACTGCCCCTCCCATGCCTGCACTGTGCAGCTTCCCTCCCTGATGCATCTGGCTGACTGTTAGATAGTTAATCAGTTGTCTGTAGGCTTCACTGCCCTCTTTCTGGTTCAGCCCCTTAAAACAGGCCGGTTGTTTAGCATGCAGGTCATTGTGGGGCCTCTTGCTTCCAGTACCTGTTGTCTCTTTATGCTTCGACGGGGTGGCTGATGAGGGGCGGCCTGGTTCAGCCCCAGCAGCAGGAGGGTGAATGTTGGGTAGCATTTTTCGAAGGAGGGCAGGGTCTGCATGAGGGTGGAGGTCTTTTCCCTGAGTGCTTTGGGCAGGGATGCTGCGAGGGATTCCAGGCTTGTTATCTTCATAATTTATCACCCTGAGCAACGAGGACGAGGAACTAGAAAGCGGGTGCCTTTGCAAATGGTGGTGTTTTGATTCAACTGCACCAGGGCCAAGCGGTGAGTCAGTTGGGGTGGCACAGGCACTACTGTTCGTGCTGCCACCGGCATCCAGTGACGAGCACAGAGAACCTTGTAGTGAACTGTGGGCTTCTCCTTGCAAGTTTGAAATCCTTTTTGCTAGATGGTATTCACACAACCGGGCAACACTCTGCTGTCTAGAAATCGGCTGATTGTCACTTTGTATGTCCGACCCCTGGTCAGACCCCACTGATCTGGATTTTTTGGTTGGGGACAGCAACGATGCTACAACTAGATGTTCATCTTGCTCAACAGCCGCAGCTCCATTATCTGCACTACAGTCCCCCAAGTTGACAACATCCAATAGGCGATCAGAGGTGGAGGAAGGAGGGCGGGGAAGGCCCATTCCGAGGCCTTCGGCTGCAGAATTTTCTTGCAAAAAAGAATTCTGTCGTCTTTGAATTTCCCCTCGCTCGCAAAATGAAGTGCGCTGGTCCATGTCGAGACGGCCGCGGCTCCCACTACTCTCACCTCTATGCCCCTCCCTTGTGCTGAAGGTGTTATACTTCCCACTGGAGTCTGCAGACTTTCTGTGATGCTTGCCTCCCGGTGTGGTGGAACTTGGGCGCTGGAGAGTGGAGGAGAAGTTCGTCTGGGGCCTCACCTCCAAGCTGTCTGGCCCCGATGATGCGTTGTCCAACTGCGGGCTCCGTCTCGGAGGAACAGCTGGGGGGTGAAGGTGCCGTGTTGGACTACGGGGTTTCCTTTGTATCGTTCCTCCTGTGCTGGGCGAGACGGGGAATTCTGTTTTCTCCTCAAGTAAAGGTTGATACCCTTCCCTCGTAGCCACCAGAAGACGCATGTGGCTCTCACTGAGCCTGTGTGTAGCGGCCAGGTCAGAGATTTCAGTCATCTCTGAGGAGTTGGTCTCGTTGCCAGAATCTGAGGACGACTCTGGGCTAAAGCCTTGAGTCCCGTAAACACCTAGAAGATAAGAGATACAAAGTTCAATATGGGTCATTCAGCTAAAAGTTAACTGCTGTTAAATGTGCACTGTATTAGATATTAAACAGAGCAAGTAATGAGGAGGCACATATTATCATTTGTTACTGATATTGTCAATGTGTTTAGGGAGTTTGGTAACTTAAAAGGGGCAAAAGGTCACAGAGAGTTAAATTGTACAGAAAAAATGCATTTAAGACAAAAAATAACTCCCGGCAAAAGAGCAAATTTTGCAACATGTGACACAAATATTAGCGACCAAAAATGAATGTGCTTGGATTAGTATTCAACAGACCTGGGTTGTTACTGTTGGGTGCTGGCGGGGGAGGCCTCTGTTCAGACACAGACAGAGCCTCTAATGCCTGTAGAGTATTCATGACTGCGTTTTCCAGCTTTCTCTCCCCTCCTACGCTCCCTTCCCCCTCACCATGCGTTGGAATGGCATCAATTAACGATACTGGGATATCATCGTTGTCACGCGTGCTCAGCGGCCTGCCCTCAGGTGCCGTGTCCTCGTCTGAACTGTCCCGAAAGCCTGGCGGCGGAGCTGCGATTGCAAGGTTGAGAGTCTGCAGCAGGGTGTCGTCTTCGTCGTCGTCGACGCCGTCATCTCCCTCAGGGGGAGGCAGTGACGTCAGGTCGATGATGTCATCAGTGGAACCAGAGAGGGCGAGGAAAGTGGCTTTGCCGGCTGCCGTGGCTAACCCTCCTCCTTGGTTACCGCAGTTTTCATCCCCACCTCCTCTGTCATCACCCACTGGTGTCCCCCCTGTGGAGTCTTCTTCACAGGAGGCATCATCATCGTCCTCTGCATCGTCCGTTGTGTCACGATAAAACAGATCCCTTAGCAGTGGCTCCTCACCACCTTCTTCACTTATAATGTTACTATAGACATGAGTAAGACCACTGAATTGAAATGGCACCCTGTCCTGTGGCCGAAAGTCCGTGTTGTTGTGCAAGTAGGGCGGTCTGTGCTCGGGCACCTCAGGGCTCTCCAACAGTCTTTCGTAGCCCAAGTTCCTCGGCTTGTTCAAGGGTGGGTCCCCTCCAAAAATGAACGACACTTTGGCGCTCCGAGGAGAGTCTTGAGGTTTGTGTCTGGTGGCGGGGGGGAGAGGAGGGGGCAACGGACTTCTCCGTGTCCCAGGGTCTCTGTCTGGGTTTTGGGGTTCATGGAAGTAAGGAGAGATGCTGTCCTCTCTCTGCCCGTTATCTGAATACTCAGAGTCCCTGTTGTAGACCTCCTGGCTTGGTGACGGCTCCTCGCCGTCCCCCAGAGATGTGCTGTATGGCCACTCCAGGACACGATCCTGACCTGTACACAGCAGCAACACAAGGTCTTATTACTTTATGTGTTTTATATTTTATGTTGATTAAATTTTAAAAGGGCAGCCTCCTCTTCACTGGAGGTTTGAGTGCTCCACTTTGAGACTTTTGCCCTGTAAAACCGTCATATTTAAGCAGGCTTCTGTGAAAATGTGTCAGAGTGAAGCGTGTTTATCAATTCATCAACACTTTTTACTGGTTTTATATGGACTGTTCTGCAAAGACAAAGATCTTTCCACTTGTTTCGATGGATGTGTGATTGACTTCTTGAAACTTTTTTGCTGTGCTGTGTGTATTTCCACTGCATCTCATTAACAAAAGATTTGTCCAGACATGCCAGGTCATCTGCCCTTCAGACGTAATTTCATTACATTTAAATGCCAGCTGAACAACAGCAAAGAGCTTTGATCAGAAAATATTACCAACTGCAACTGAGTTTCATGCAAGATTGCATTTTTGTATAAATGAGTGGTGTAACTTGTCTTGGAGGAACCTGTGCTTTTGTAAGTTTTTAAAATCCATACCAGCTTGACCACATATACATAAATAGTTACTAAAATCTCACCAGTGTCATCCCCTCCGGTGCTATTGTAATGGGGCAAGCTGATGCTGAAGATAGATCTCCGTGAGTCCACTAGGAGGCGGTAGTAGCCTGCTGTCATACAAGCCAGGTTCATTGCATCACTCGACTCCATGATCAGTGTGATGGGCTGTGCAAAGAAACGAGGGAGGGAAGGTTGGAAGGAGAAAGAACAAACAAAAAGGACAGACAGACTCTATAATTTGTGCAGGACAAAATAATGTGATGTGGTGCGACTGTTTCCAGACAGCACAGCACTCACCCTCACATCCAGAACATGAAGCTCCAGCCGGACGTTGGTCTCATCCTCAGTGAGGATCTCGATGCGATTGACGTGGCTGAAGTCGGCCAACAGGGCCACCAGGTTGGTCCGGGTGTTGATGACATGGCTGATGCCGTAGCGTGGGCCCACTAGCAGAGTCACCTCCGTCTGTTTCTCCCCTTGCTACAGAAAGCAGTGTGTTTAATTCAAAAACACGTCATGAAAGATTTTAACAGCAGAGATGCAGTTCTAAACCAAAGTCAAGCTTATTCTCAAAACTTTTCCAGAGCGAATGGCCTTACCAAAAGTATTGATTTGAACTCCCTCCCTCCGTAGAGTCTGAGTTCACTGAGGTACCTCAGGTAATGCACCTTGGCCTGCAAAGCAGTCAGCTGCACAGAGAGAAGTGAAATACATTTGTGAGCATCCAAAACGAAATCACTTCAACCTCAACAGACAGCATTCCTCGTCCAATGTCAGGATGTAAAGCGCTCTCAAGCCGTTTTGATCTGCGCCGCTGATTTTCCATTATATCCCATCATATCATTTAAATCTGATCAAAATCTGGAGAGCTGCTACGCTGCAGTACTCTTTATGGCTCGCTCATGTGGATGTGCGCCTCTCCAGCCATTTAGGGTCAATGGGATTTTCAAAATCCAACCTTGAATGTACCAAAAGTATATTCTTGCAAAGCACTGATGCTTTCACTGTAATACATCTATGACCTAACACGTTTTATATATCCATTGTTGATTCTTCATCTCAGTACAAACCAAATTATGTGTCTTTCTTTTAAGTTAACTGCCTTTTTATTTACTTAATCGGGGAAATAAAATCATTTTTTTCTCAAACACTGCATGCTCAGGGAAGGCAATACATTTATTAGACAATCAGTCTTCTATGGTAGACTGTATCCAGTGATGTTGCACCTTTAATCCACTAACATTTTACCTCACCGTCAGTCTCAGAAACAAAAAGGCTAATGAAATGTCTGACCTTGCTGGTTGAAAACCAGACATCTCTATTAAAAAAATCATTCGGTTTTTATGAATTTTAACCACCGCCTTTCCACAAACCTGAGCGAGCAGCCTCTTTTGGTGAGTGATAACTTCAGAACTATAATGAGAGAGCTAATTTGGAGCGTCAATGTTTTGAATTGCATGTCATGGTGCTGCTTAGCTGTATTTCAGCCCTAATGAATAGAGTGGATATCAACTGCTACTGTGAATGCAAATCATTAGCCAGCACATCACGCTGCTCGGGCTGAGAGGGAAGAGATCAATACCCTTCTAGGATGACTGACATTTTATAGACATTTGCACACATATCCACATATATGGGGTTGGGTGTGTTAAATGTGAGCTACAGTCCTTCATCCACCACATGAAGCTGTATTAGGTAGATTAAATTGCGCATAATCAATCCCAATTTACCTGCTCATTGGTTATTTTGCCCAAACATTGAACTTCAGTGAATGATTCACGGCTCAGAGACTGCATACCTACTAAATACTAGTGATACAACCTTTATAAACATAATTTTCTCTTTAAAAACCCATTAATTCTTTAACTAACCACAGAGACAATTATGAATATACTCTCATGTGTCCTTAACATCCAAACATCATCAGGGTTTTGTGCGATTGGGCACACATATGCTCCACTTTTGACCTCATTATTATGTACGTCAGCTATGACATAATACAAAATACACACACAGAGAGCTCAGGCACATAGGGGAAAATTGTGATGACATATGTTGATGTGAAATATGGGTATCATTGGGAATATTTACAGTCACACACAACCTGGATTGCCTAAAAATCTGGGAATGTGTTATTCTCTATTTTCCTCATTGTAACGAGTCCCATAAAAAGAGCAAAGACAGTTATTTTCCTGCTTTCCTGTCCTGTCTGTGGAACCCAAAGCTCATTCGCTACGACTGAAGATATAAATCTTTAAAAAGGGGTCAAAAATATTAAGTGTCTTTTAAAACAAAAACAAAAAAAGGCTGAGAAATGTGCTAAAACAGCTGGACTCTGCACTACTTAGAATTAAGTAGTAGTAATATTCAGCCAGGATTAATACATATTTGGTGCTTTGGTGAGTATTAATGGCAGGAAGACGGTGTATGAGGGATCAACTCAAAATAAACATTATTGCTTTTAAGGAACATTTCGTGGCTTACAGATGTGTTTCAAGTCATTTCCTGGACGCACGTGCAGACAAGTGAGCTGCAGTATATCATTCTTTGTTCGTTTTGGTCTTTTAATGGGATTTCTTGACAACATGAGCAATACAAGAATGTCGCCAGCCTCATTTTGTGGCCTCAACATGTGTTATTGCAATAGAGTAATAATAGTTATGCCTTGTGAAAAAAAAAACACTCAGTCATAGCTGCAGTGCATTCACACCTACAGCAGGAGCCCACAAGTGTGAAGTTAGTGCCATCCCGGAGACTGAAATAGCACCTCTGTATTCAAATTGTCTAACTGAGACTCACTTCCAGTTGCAGCTAACCTCATTTGCATGACAGCTGGTGGTAAATCATTCGCTAAAGTTGAGGCTGTTGCACGGGTTAATTTTGTTTGGGCCTGCTGCTGATTTGTACGTGTCAAAGTAAATATGGGTGTTACAGAATGAGCAGAGCAGCAGCTGCATGCATCATTAAAACAGTTTCATAAAGAGCTAAAAAGTTGAGCTGAGGTTGGGTCAGCAGCCCCTGACTGGGACATGTGAATATGAATATCTTATTATGCACGCACTTAGCTTGTTGTTCACATTAGCATTCAAGATCTAGCTCACCGCAGGTCTTAGGCTGACAAAGGTGAGAACCTTTACAAGGTTGAGCATGACAGCGATGCTATTTTCGGATATTGCATCACAAAACAGACAGAGGGTCGGTTTGTGCGCATGTGTGTGTGTGTCAGAAGTTTATTAACAAGGACAAAGGAAGACAAAGAGAGCTGCTTACTTTTTTCCCTGGAGGCACGAGGTTCTGGTTGGTTTTGAGGATGTGTGTCAGAGCCTTCTTGATGTTTTTCTCCTTCATGCTGGACAGCACGACAGGAGGCAGGAACAGCGACAGACCCCACTCCTTTCTGTGGAGAGGAGATTGATTTAAGCATAAACTCACCCCTATGAAACAAACAAGTTTTTTTTCAGCTTGTTTTTCCGCTCATGATTGTCATCAAATCCATGAGAGAAAATCCTGAATAATACAAGATTGCCACAAATTCTCTGAATGTTTTCCTTTTCAATTTTGAAAGTTTAGGCTATTTTGCCTCCATAACATTTCTTGTTTAATACCAGTGGAAAGAAAACGTCCAAAATAAACATTTAGGTGTTTATTTTACTACCCTTCATCTGCCTGTATCTGAAGATTTTTCCAAAATTCATAACTTTAAAGGATAACACTGAGATCGAAATGACTGGTAGGTACAAAAAGTTTGGAATCATGCTATTCAAACCTGCCAGACTCCATTGACAAAAATAGTAGTTTTACCTTGGAGGACACAGGAGTGGCTGGTCTACTTCTGCCTCCGTCAGTTAGTTGTTTGTGTTATTCTGTGTTACACAAATATTGAGTTGGATCCGAACTAATTATTCGAAATACCAAAGTCACACAATAACACAAACAAACTAACTGATCAAGACAGCAGAAGACCAGCGACTCCCATGTAAAACTACTGAGTTTTACAATGGAGTACGGTTTCTATGTTCCAAGCCTCGGAAATGTTTCCCAGCTAACTGGCAGGCAAGAGGCCTTCGGTTGGGAGCAGCAATTCTGAGTGGCTGCCATTGTATCATTCATACTCTAATTAATAAAACATTATTTCTTTGTGGCTGTTTTCTGTATTTTAGAAGCCTTTTACCACTAAGAAGTGGTTTACAATTTTCTCTGTAATAAATAAATAAATCACCAAATAAATGGCTTTATCAAATGTTTGGATCTCTCTTGTAGAAATGTATGCAAATCAGTCCATCTGTAATAAGGTAATGCATCATCTCCATATAAATACAGAATTTAAGAAAACTTTTGAAATAATTATCTTAACAAAAATAACCAACTGTGGAAGTTTCATGATGATTGATTATAAAAAAATATCATTAAATTCATTCATTCATTAACTTTTAACTTGCAATCACATTTCTTTGGATAAGGTGATTTGATTAGTTTGCAATAGGTGTCTCCAACCAATTCATCTCTCCCTGATAAACTTCTGAGAACACATCAAAAATAACTTTTAGAAAAGCAAACTGTCTGAGCCAGTCTATCATTTATTATTGATGGCGCGGCTCCAGGCTGTACAACAGTTTAACATTACAGATCATGTTTGCAGTGAAAACTACACAACCACGGCCGCACTTACACACAAACTTACTGGATGTACTTGAGAGAGACCTTCTGGCTCTGCCTCGTGGTCATGTTGAGAATGTACATCTGCAACGCGGCCAGTCGCAGCGCAGCGTCGTACTTCAGCTCCGGGCCGAACCGCTCCAAGACCACATCGTTACAGCTCTGTGGCAAAGCAGGAAGGAAGGTTACATAAGAACCCCAAAGTCAGTTTTTAAGGCGTGTGAAGTGCATTTTCATCTCTGAGTAACTCAAGCAGGAGTGCACTCTGCTCCCCGCTGAGCTGAAACAAGCTGCTCCAAACCTTTGTGGCTTGAGATTCCTTCAAAGGGATTCAGTTTCCAGTCCCTGATGCAGGACTCGGAAGCACAAAATGCTGAAAACTCAGAGGGTAAGATGATTAGCTTTACTTCTCTCAGGCTATTTCTCTTGACTAATTATGAAAGGAATCCAATGGGGAAGCAATTTATTAATTTAGAGAGTGGGTTTATTTGAGGACTTTATTTGCAAATGAGCCTTTTGTTTTGACAGGATCTATTCTGTATCCATCGGAGTAACTTTCTGTATCATCACAAATTATCTCCAAACCATTTGGGAGATCGTGCCTCTCTCCAAGGTGACATTCAATTTCATTACTCACCTGTTTCAGGATTTTGTTTTATCCGAGTCAACAAGTTTGATTTAACGGTGTTGTTAAAAACCTGTTCCGGGGCTTTACTGGTGATTTCGCTCACCTGTACGTAGAGGTATTCAAATGCCACAGCGTCTCTCCGGAGCAGCTCCACGGGGTCCCTGGGCACGAAGCTGACTCTGAAGAAACACTTCATCTTGTCAGAGCCAGGCCTCTGGGTCACCTGGGGTGAAATACAGTGGAGCAAAAAGTACAGTATTTGCTTTTGAAATGCAGTGAGAAGTCAGAGAACTATAAATTAGTATTTAATGTATGTTATACTATCACCGGCAGCAGCGTTAGTAGTATTGGCATATGAGTGTTATTCAAACCACTTTACAACCTAAAGACATGGTTGTGTAATTCAGCAGCAGTAACCCAGAAAGAAATGTAAAATTAAATAAAAGACGAACTAGCTTGCGGTGCTTGTCTGCATTTGATTCCATTTCCTATTCAAGACAAAACCACAAGACCAGCATCATCTTTTAAATATTGGATATATTTTATAAATTATTTATATTAGAGAGGGCGAGGGGGCCTATTTTCCAATTCAGGGACTACCAGCCTTCTCCTATACACCTGTCACTGAGATTGACACTGAGGTGGATTACAGTGTAGTGTATGTTTTATCAAGCGTGTCAGGGAAGAGTGACTCTTAAACATTCATCTGCCATTGTGTGTGTTTGTGTGTGTGTGTGTGTGTGTGTGTGTGTGTGTGTGTGCAGAGCTTCACATCTGAACTGTGTGGTATGAATATTAAAATTGTCCTCTTGTGATCCTGCAACCTCATTAGAATGTAGCGGGCACTGTGGATGAGTGTGTGTGTGTGTGTGTGTGTGGTGTTTACGCATTTGTGTGTGTGTGTGTGTGGGTAGGTGTAATGTGAGCTGTCGCCCCTGCTGTGCCAGTGCTGATAAATGACACTGGGGTCCAAATGCTGCTTGAATACTGAGCGGGAATGTGTGTGAGCAGGTTGGCGTGCGTGTGTGTGCAGACAGAAAAGTTGAAAAAGAAAGAGAGCTAAGGAGAAACATCTCCCACCTGAGTAAGCATCTCCTGTTCATGCAGGAGGAGCAGCTTGCTTCCAGAGCCTTCCGTCCTCTGCTCCAATATGAGGGAGAAGTGCTCGATGCATTTGATTGACAGCTTCTCTTGCAGGGTCAGGATCACATCCTGAAGTAAATACATCACATGCATATTTAATTAGAATAATTCCTTAATAGCTATGACGCATGCTGCACTGGTTTTGACATTAGTCCACACAAAATGTACTAGCATGACATGATTGTTCTCTTGATTCCATCCTCTTTTTATTTTTTATTATGTGAAAGACTGATAACTTTTATCATGACAAAGGAGTGGAGAAGATAATTTCACAATCAAAATCATAAATTAAACTTAAGAAACATTTAATAATGCTGCTGTGTGATTCAAAAGAATATTATGAGAGAAATGGTGAAGAGAGCATATATTTAACAGGCCATTTTGACCTGCATCTAAGAGATAAGAAGACAAAATAGAAATCATCAATCAACATTAGACTTCAAGCAGGTGACTCTGTAACTCTACAGTATTTGAAGTGAAGCAGAAAAAAGGAGTTGACTCAGCTCTGCGTCCTAAATTGCATGCTGGGAGTCATAGTGGATCACAACAGAATAAGAATCTACAAGTCAAAAAATTTAAAATATGTTCCTGCCACGTGCCTGAATAAATGAGGTGCTCAAACAAATGGAACTGAAAAAGTGCTTGAATTTCATGGTCTGTGTCTGTGCACCAAGACACACTCATTTGCACCCTAAATGAATTTCTCCCTTTGTAATTATAGATGCTGCAGATACTGCTAATTCTGTCGAGTGTACCTTAAGGGAAGGAACGAACACACACACACACACACACACACACCTTGATAGAGGTACTGCTGTCGAAGCGAAAAGACTTTGTCTGCCCGTTCTCCAGGTAGACCTTCAGGACATTTGGCATGAACAGAAGAGAATTGTCCTTCACCGGATTCTGCAGAGGAGGAATATGATCAGTCTTTTCATGCGCTGCATTTGTGGACACTTTAATACAAAATGTGAGGTTTAATACGTGAAGTGTCATGTCATAACACATTTGTGGGATTGTCTTATCTGTCTGGCACTCACTTAACTGTCTGTCTTAATGTGGTAAGTGGCAACCATCTGGCATTGCTTATATAGGTCATACATAAGTGTTTGCACTTGTGTGTACGTGTGTGTACGTGTGTGTGTGTATGTGTGTGTGTGTGTGTGTTTGCGGTAGAACTGACTGGAACCTGGCCGTTTATAATGACCTCCTCTGCAAAGCGCACTTTGACCGGATTGGACTTGAGCATGGCTTTTTTGGCTGCACTGATGAACGCTGACTTAGGGGACTAAGAGGCAAGCATCCAAAGAGAGAGAGAGAGAGAGAGAGAGAGAGAGAGAGGAGGGAACAAGGAAGAAAGAGAGAGACAGATGGAGGGAAGGAGATAAAGAGAAGCATAAACACATGCACAGAAAACAGATTTCCAGCACATTAGCTCTACATGTGATATTTGTAAATCAATAAAACTTTAGCGCAACAGCCTCGGAAATTGGAAAAGAGCAAAGTAGGTGTGAGCAAAATATAATTTGCGGTTTACCAGAAACAAAACCTTGGTGCAACACAACAGGAACTTAAAGGGAAGCAAGGAGCCGGATCAATACATTTAATTGGAGCAATACAAGCTCATTATTTCATCCCCTTTAAAGGAAAAGTCTGGTGTTTTTCCAGAACAAAAAAAAAACAGCAATCTGTAATTTCCTAAAATAGCTGGGCGCTATGTCCAGGAGGACATAGTGCTTTTGTTGGGGACTATTTTTTGTGGTGGATTAACACACATTGATTCAACATTAACAACTGTGCCACGAGGCAGTGCTCTTCTCTTGGAGACAGCAGTTGACAAAAAACAGTAAAAATGATGACAACTGGGCAAACGCCATTTGCCGATGAAGATCATGTGATATGATAGAAAGCTCCAGCATTGCCTGTAATGAAAGACACAAGCCACAAATCTATATCTCCCCAAATATGACGTTAAGGGACTCCTATATGTGCAGTAGTGGAATTTATTTTTCAAGAGTATGGTTATGAGAATTGAGAGGAATTCTGACACAAACAACATTTTAACATTTTTAAGAACCTGCAGCAAACTCTGTTCTGAATGGGGTGTTAGCGCAAGTGGCTTACAGGCCATAGATAAAGTGGCCAAATGGAAACAAAGTATGATACTCAGAGCAACAACACATTCAGCAGTTTTTTGATAAATATGTCCGATATGCTCAATCATTTTGGTGTCCTGCGCAACTTTAAAAATCATTTTTTCGCAAGAGGCGATCTACTCACAGGATACGGTTGGACGACGGTCAGCATGATGGATTCTTTGCAGCTCCTGAAGCGAGAAGACAGCAAATCACAGAGTCAACAAAAATCATCAGAAAACAACAATCGCAGTGAACAATAGTGGCAGATAAGCAACAGCAACTTGATTAGCTAGGCTGAAATGGAATGAGATGCCTCTGGCAATCATCACTTGCACACATACACACTCATTAGATTCCCATTTAAAAAAACATGCAACAGTATTTTCTGTCAGTCAGGGTGAACTGTGTGCATCCAACCAGCAAAAAAGGGCTTTATTTAATTCAGAATATTTATTTTCTGATTGTTATGTGATGATGACTACGGTTTGTGTGCTGAGCAGAACTGCATTAACTTTGCATTATGCAGATGGTGGGCAAAGCATGACCAATACTTGGCGAGCGCTTCATTACAGTTTCACAAAGTTCAGTGAAATTAAAGATGAGATTTTAAAAGATCTTGAGCAAACCAATAATAATGACTTTATTTAATTATGACTGTTTTTTTCATTGCGACATTATTTTTTTATACTGACAAAATTCAATATTACAGCCAGCGGATTGTAATATAATAGTAATTGACTTTATTAAAGGCAATCCCTCATATTAATCACATAAAGCCACAGTATGTTTAAAGATATCTGCCCCTGTCAACTGAATACAAAGAGAGATTTTTTTTTTGTGGTGCTCACATCGTCAGAAAAAATACATTTGAAAATCTTGTCAGGATCATCTCTCTCCAGGAATAGTAATCAGATCTCATATTTTTGCAGGGACTATTTCTTCAATATCAAGCAGTATTAATCAAAACCGAATAACCTTGAAATTATTTCTGGAAAGAGCTGCAGCAGTTGAATTTGATGATTTTTCTTTTACTTCTGTGAGCACAACAAATTGATCCCTCTCACCAACCACTGCATTAGAGTGGAGGCAGACATCTCAGACAGGGATATCAGACAATCTGGAGAAATAAAACCCAAACTTTGTACATTGCTGGATGCCACTAAAGCTAAGTAGAACAATATTTTTTCCCCAATTTGATTGATCTGGCCCCTTTAAATCTTAAGCTATCAATAACCTTTTGCACAACTTTGTGTGACTAGGAAATTCACCACCTGCTGAATGTGAACTGAGCTATTACAGCTTTAACTCTGACAGATGAGAAATGTGCGTCCACCTGACGAGGTCGATGACTCGTTCTCGAGGAGCCGAACCGACGGGTTCATCGTTGATCATGATGATCTCATCGCCTGGCAACAGCTTCCCCTCTGATGGACCACCTACACACACACAAACACATGCAAACGAGCCATAAGTTGATCGCAACGCAGGTAGAGAGCCAGCCAAAGACGGTCTATGAACGCATCAGTGCAGGAACAGCTGAACGGACACTGTATGCACATTTACATGCATCCTCCTTTAGGTAAATGGACTGCACTTGTGTAGCAACCACAGCTTCAATTTGGGGTTCGGTATCTTCCCAAAGCAACAGCGACTTAATTAGCTGTTGTTGTAAGCCTACTTTGACACGCAGAGCGGAGGAACTGGGAATCGAACCACTGATGTTCCGATAAGTGCACTACATGCTCTACTGCTGAGCGTGTGTGAGCATTAATAAAGTGCTGCGTTCACAAGCAGATGTACTCCTGTCCATGGCCAACAACTCTCAGTAGAATATTTATTCCTTCAGTCGTCTGCTTGGAATTTAGCGCTGATTGATTATTGAAACACCTAATCACTGCATGTGTCTGTGCAGTCACTGGTGATAGGAGTCTGTAAGCAGTGGTTTGGCTGATTGCAAAATTACTGTCAATCAACCAAAATAAACAGTACTTCCAGCAAAAAATAACATTAATTTGTGTTTGTTTTCTTTCTTGTATGGGGTCAATACTACTTACTTGTGCAATTACAGACTGGAAAAGCCAACGCTCTGCATGGTTTCCTTATAAACAATGATTACAGCAACAGCAAGTTTTCACTGATTAGCACTCTTCAAACAGTAAGGAGGAACTAATAAAATCACTTAGTGCAGTCTTTCAATGTGGAACTCTCTACTAGCAAAGCTGCTTGTTTATATACTTTATTTTCTGTGACTTTCTAGCACTATGTTGTCCCTCTGGTGTTGAGTGATTCCAATGCAGGCATTGTGTACTGCTCTTCTTGCTGTGAATCATCTGACACCCGAAGAAGTGAATGGACTTTTGCATCAGGGCCACTTACAGTAAGACAGTCCAAGTCAGAGCAGAACATACCTCTGCATGGTTGTTATTTATTCTATCAAATACATGATTTAAAGTTCCAGTGTGCTGGATTCTAACTGTGGTAACATCAGAGAAGACGCGGCTACAGGCAGCAGAGCAGAAGGCCTACCTGGCGTGACCGAGCGGACCACCACCGGTTTCTCACTGCCTGCCACGAAGCCGAAGCCCAGGACCGGGTCCCGTCTCATCTCCACCAGGCGGGGGGCGGGGGGGACCCCATCCAGGTGAACCTCCTCCAGGGAGCTGCTCTGAGACACTTGGCTGGAAAATACAGAAGCGGAGGAACATAGTGATTAAGGACGTCATACAAAAACCTTTTACAGTTCAGACAATCGGCTGACCTACTTATATACAGTGACGTAAAATGACTCAGCAAATAGTTTCACTTGTGTGGCTGGTAATGGGCACAATGACTCTCACAAGGACCAAACCTATCCTGCTTATAAAAGCAGGATCTCTTAAAGAAAATGATACAGTGCACATTCAAATTCAATCAATGCATCCATTCCTACAGTAGTAATGAGCCTTAGCCCTGAAAGATAGCATTAAACGTAGAATGAATGATTCGAGCTATCCAATCAGCTGTTCATAAATCAGAGCCTTGGCTCAGGTTTGGTCATTAGCACAACATTTCATGCTTAAGAGCCACTTATAAAAGAGAGCACAGGTCCCGCATTCATAAAATGAAGCAGATTTGCTATCTGGAACCAATTTGCCTCTTATATCTGTAGAAAAGTCTGTTCTAAATAAAAGTGTACTGATCATTTAATCAGGTCAATGTGGAACGGACTTGGATGTGTATTTTCATATGTGCTCTACGAAGGTCTGAATGCTGCTGTTGAATATTACTATCGTCACTATTATCAAAGCACATGGCCCAACCATTCTAACCCTTAGACAATTACGTTTGTGCTTCTGAGGGTTGTTGGCAACTTATTTCCATGTTTTATTTGACTAACGCTTCGGACAGTTAATGTAGTAACACCTGGGATATTCAGCTTTTTATGGGACACTCAAATTCAGTCTTAATTAGCACAATATCATGAATGTTCTCCAAACAAGTTGCTGGAAACATTAAAAAGTGATCCAGAGATTCATGGAGCTGATGTTATCTTAAGCCGCTGGCCATACAGCTCATACAGTCTGCCGCCGTCTGTCATCTCCCAGTGTCTTGACATTTCCTGGGCACACTGTATATCTTTCCAACTTAAATTGTCGGTTTGATGCTTGGCCGTGTGTTGTTTGCTTCGTTTTTATCAGCAGTCATTTTTATCTGTGCGGGTGTGATTCACAAACCCTCGCAGCTCTTGGTTTTCCAGTTTTATGCTTAGGTGGATAGAGTGATAACAGCGGTGATACACGGCAGGAGCAGGAGGGCAACAAGTTTCCACTTGATGTAAACTGACTGTATTTCGTTTTGCTCTTTTGAAGTTACTACTTTTTGTTTCTTTATTTCCCTGCAGCATCCCATGATGATTTGAGCCAGTATTTGTTGAACAATAAGTACTTACGTTTGAGGGACTGATGAAACATTTCTGTGAGTATTGTTAGTGGCTGTGTGGGGCCTCTAACATTTAATGCAACTTGAATGTGGGTTAATATTGGTGACATTTCACTTTGTCCCTTCCTTTTCCTGATTGCTAGTCACTCAAGAGAAGAGCACCACTAAAATGTAAATGCACCAAAATAAATTACACCTCCCTGCTTGCTGAACCTCAGACGTCTCGACCGGGACACTGAGAATGCAGAATGCCTGCTAATTGAGAGGTGATACTCGCTTTCATTAGGGTTAACTCATTCCCTTTCTGTCTCTATATCTTCCCCACTCTCTATTTCACAGCTTAAAAAGCTCACTTGGCAGCCATTGCTTCCTTCCTCTCTTCATATTAAGCCCAGTATAGGGTGTCTACTGTTACCTTAACATCCATTCCATCTTTGTCTCCACCGTCCATACATGAGAGTATACATTTCTTGCCTTATCCTAACCTTAATATAGTCACAGCTGTTTTATTTGTTTGCAAACGCTGCTGAAATTGTGTGCAACTGCATGATTTTAGCCTCGCTCACTAAGGTAATTTCCCCATTTTTTATCAGGTAATGTTCCTGACCAGTGAGGCTTTTCTTATGGATATTTATCTCGTTATTACAGTATATATTCCTGCAGCTTTGCCTCAATCCGCCCTGATGATGAAGCATGTTCCAGCCGTCCCGGATGCGACTTTATCTCCAACCAATCCGGATCAGCCTCAATCTCTGCTCCACCTCCCACCTTCCAGCTTTCTCATTACCTCTCTCTTATTACCGCATGGATGTATATATTGTACACATGGCACCGAAATCTCAAACTAAATCTGTCTGCAACGAAGCATGTTCCAATAGGTTCACCATCCCTGTCGGGGGTTTAATCTCACGGCGGGGCAGAGCCCTGATGTCAGGGTGAGTCTGAATACAAAAGGTCAGATCATGGTATCACTGCTACACATGGCGGAATGGGAAAAGCAAGCACGCCTGTGCAATTCACAGTACATGTCCCAGGTGTCTCATACCAATGGTACTTGTTGATGTTGGGAGCATTTAATCATGACCAGAATTGCCCCTTAATCTTAACAAGTTGGATTCACATGCCTATAATGCCTATAATTCACATGCCTGGCCTCCTGGAGTTCAACCTATCACCAGGTTTTTCTCCACCACTCCGCTTCTCCATTCACACCACGAGCTCCTTCTTGCAGCTCACATCCAGACTGCAACTGCTCCTTTGCACCTTCAAGCCACGGTGAAAGGCTGCACTCCGGCTCAACCATCGCACTCCTGTCTCCTGTCACTCCGAGGAGCCTGTGGACGCTCGCCTCTGTGGGTTTTTCCGGGTGGCTTAATATAATGTGAAATGACACTCCTGTCTGCTATCTAATCTACTGACAGTTTCTCAGTTGAACATGTAGAAAATGTCTTGGTGTATCAATACTGTAATTTATGTTAGAGGCCTGCTCACCTGTGCAGTCAAGGCAACTACTGTCACTACTGTCAACATTGTTGTGAGGATAGCCCATTGACAAATAAAACAACAAAAACAGTTCAGTTCATTCACAGCATCTCATGGTAGGCACAATTATTTTACAATTAGAAAGACTAGATATACTGCACGTAAAGCAATTTGTGCACCAAAAGACATTCATCAAAATCAGTCACATCTGCCTAAAGCAGCAGTGGACAGTTAATTCTGCTTTCCAGCTTCCTGGGCATTGGGTCTGTCAGCATCCCCATTTTCTCCACAGCGCTGATAAAAAGGGAAGTGATGCCAGGACTCAGCAGCACACAGTAAATACTAGGAGTGACAAGAATTGAGTCTTGCAGTTTGGCTCTGAGATTAAACACAAGAACAAGAGCTTGATTCATACTGATGGAGAAAGTCAGAGAGATCTGCACGGAGCCTGTTCCACAGTGTGCTTCATGTGGCTGTATTCATCGTGCATAACGTTCTGTATGCCAAGCTCTCATTGCCGGCCCAACCTGAGGATTTGCATGTTTACCTGGCTGAATTTTTCTCCCTGCATGGCAAATTTGCACAGAAAACAGACACTGCACACACAGGTAGAATGCAAAATACCTGAACAGTTACAGTACTTTTGTGCATAAGGGGAGGAAGAGGCCGCCTGATTAAACCTTAATGAACAGGTTTAAGTGTCTATTGGCTCATGCTTTGTACCTCATTTACAATACACAAACATGTGCTCCTGTTTTTTTCTCAGTATTTAACAGTAAAAACAAGAATAAATCTAACTTTGATTCAGTCTGCAATCACTTATCACGTTCATTGCTGTATCTTAATTGTCTACACTTATCAGTGTGGTACCAAATTGTGTACATGTATTCTCCTATTGCTACATATTTCCGTGGCTAGATGATTGGTACTGGTCCAGCAGATTGCCTCTGCAGCTGAGAATGAGCTATGATGTCATTGCATTTGCGTCAGATTGGGGCCAGTCCACGAAAAAGTGCTTCTCTTTGCCACTGACCGTCTCAGAGTTTTATTCTACAGAGATAGACCAGTAAGATTCCTTTTGTTTAACCAGAAATAGTCATTATATCACTAGACTCCATCTGGATAAACAAAAAGAATCTTCCAGATCTATCTCTGTCAGACATTTTCAATAATAATCTAAGCCTGTCTGTGGCAAAAACAAGCACTTTTGATGGGCATCTCCTCAAAGGGTTACATTATAGATTATACATTATAGATTGTTTGCTGTCTGTTTTTGGCTGCAGGCTGAGGTGATGTACTGGAGTTATCCTTTAATTACACATTTTAAGAACATACACATGTAGGCAAATGCATGCTGGTGTCTTTGATCGTACTGTACATACTTGGTGAGGCTATCCCGTCCCTCCCTGGTGCTGTTCATGCTGTCCCAGCTGTATGGAGGCCCCTGTAGTCCACCCCAGGAGCCTGGGCCAGGGGGCGGCCAGCCCGACATTTTGTTCTTATGGCTGAAACATAAAGGATGGGAAAATCAGCTGGATTCCTTCTAGTTTCACCTTAGTTGTAGGAAATATAGACAAACAAGACCAGCATCTTAATTCACAGTAGAGGTGAACTCACTCCGCTTGCAGAAAGTCACCTCCAACAAAACAAGCATTTAATAACATTTAAAGGAAAACTGAACTTTTTGGTTATTTTTACAGAGCTGGGATGAATCTTAAACATTGATTGGGAGGTTTTTATGCATGGATATGATTCACAGAGCACAGAGCTCATACATAAACATCACAGCAACTATATCTACTTATTTCAAGAGCTAAATCATTTAAGTAAAGAATCAAAGGTGATATCACAAATCGTTTCCTCCCTCTGTGGCTAAAAACACTCAGACATGCTCTGCAGAGTTCTGGTTAGATCCCTCTCAGGCCAATTAGTGTGACTTCTTGTCTCCAGGGTTGTGGCTTGCAGCGTGAGATAGCACTGCTTAACGCAATCGAACACAGTCAAGTAACAGCTCAACGGGCGTGCAGATGGGCGATCAATGACTGCATGTATGGGCAGAGCTGCGGTCGCTGCTCTGCACAATTGTACGCGAGCAGCGAGGAAAAGCACTGATGTGATAGCTGATTCGGCTGCCGCAGATTACGCCAGCAATGCCGTTGAGGATTTCAGGAGAGTGGAGAATGGAGAGAGACAGAGGGAGAAGATAGGAGAAGAAAGTGGCTTCAATGTGTCACCTCAGTGTGAACAAAGTTCAGCCTATAATGAGAATTAAAGGGAACACCCTCCTGAATCCACTGTGCTCAGTTCAAAGTCTCCAATGTGACACATGCTGCAGTGACTAATCATGCACAGATCATAAAGCGCCCATCCCATAACTCCTCACAGAAATAATCACAAATGCAATAAAAGATCGTCAAGCCAGAAAAAGGCAATGAATTTTAAGCATCTATGCACTTCATTCTCATATTTGTTTCATTTTGGAGAAGGCATGCCCTCAAAGGCATAAACCATGAGGACGAGTTTACTGTCCTGACCTCAAATCTGTCACAGCAAACTGATGCACAGCTACAGCAACAATGAAAAGATGGCAGTTGAGTGGCAAAATTCAGACTAATATTATCGAGGTTGCATATTCTCACTTGGCTGTGTCACATCACAGCTTCAGCTCTTGGACCTCCATCATTGACCACAGTGCAGGCCTCATCTGATTGGCCCCAAGCCAATACAAATTCTTAAAATAGGAGAAAATGCGTACTAGATGAGGACGTCATCACCGTAAGAATCCAGTCGGTCGACTCCCATACTGTGCTGCTGATGGGCTGAATGCATCAGTCAGTCATGTCATAGCTTGCAGTGTGCGAAAAAGAAAGTTGTCCTCAGATTAAAAGCGGATAACAAGCTCCACTGGAGTACAGTGAAGCTGCTGGCGAACGTGTCAGACGCTCTCAGTCATCCTGCTGATCAGCTGTCATGTAGGAGAGGAAAAATGAAAGAAGTTTACTGATGATACTAGTTGTCTCAAGAGTCACACTCAGCTTCCGTGCTTCCATTAACACCCACAACGAAGAAAACAAAAACAGCTGATGCTCAAGTCATCCTTACGAGCAATAGATCCATTTCAGCACTCTCGGGCTTTTGAGTTTGATTCCCCTGGATTCTGTTGCCAACTTGCCATCCACGGATTTCAGTCAGACGCTTGTGTTTCTTCTGATCTTCAGTCATCCGAAAGAAAAACAGACCCACCGCCACTTCAGAATCCCAATCAGAGGCTCTTGCGCTGAGAATATACAGAGGCTGTGGCGTTAACGGCTGTGCAGATCTCCAGTGTGTAGCCAGACATTCATCTCTGTTTGTCATTGTGCTGCTGCTGAGAGCAGCTTTGGTCCAAACTGAACTAAACTGGCGTGGCCTCGCCTCCTTTATCCCATAATCCCTCTCATCACAGAGAAAACAAATCCACGCTGTGTGTGTGTGTGTGTGTGTGTGTATGAGTATTTGTGTGTGGGTATGTGAGAGAGAGAAAATGAGAGGAAGAGTGTGTGCAACTGTGCATGTATATGAGAGGATGTGTGTGTGTGTGTGTGTGTGTGTGTGTGTGTGGAGTAAGAGGATTTTCTGAGAGCAACAACGTGTATGGAAACACCGCTCCATCTTGGAGCTGGAGCCTCACAGCGGGAAGAGGGAAGTGACTCTTAAAGTTCACCTGGATGGTATTAATATTTCACTCTTCACTTCTGGTCTTCCTCCAGCAAAGAAATGCCTTTTTTTTTGGTGTCTTTTTGTTTGTCAGAATGAGACAGAAAAGGGCAAAAGGTTCTGCCAGTAAGATGAAACTTATAGCGTCCTGGTAGGCAGGTAAACGAGGCGAGGGTGCAGGCCAACAGTCTCCTACAGCTCCGTGTGTCTACAGATTTGTATCAACAACAGTGAACGCAGCATAAAGCCAGATAATTGCGTTTGCCATTCATAACGGTTACAGCTGCATGGTTAAAGGGGAACCCTACAAGTAGCACAGACAAACACCTTCCTCTGTTCTTCAGCTGGGATGATTCAGGCTTCTTTCCTGGCTTCTCTTGTTTTTTTTTTTTTGTCTCCCTCAGCGTTTTTCTAAAATGCGAATGCAAAAGGTTAGACTTCTCTGTGCAGACACGTACAAACACTGACAGATCACAACAAAAAGTGCAGTCGCTTGAAATGTAACCTCTGCCTTCACATCATGAAAGTTGTCTCCTCGATGAACTACGCAGCCGAGTTTTCGTCCAGCTGGCGTAGCACAAACTTGCTGTGTTGACATAAGCCCCCCCCACCCCACACACACACACACACACACACACACACACACACACACACACACACACACACTCTTCCCCCTTGTTTGACGCGTTTTCCATCAACATACCAGAAATCCAAACATATGCATTCAAAAAGAGCAGCAGGGTGTTTTGTTACCTTTGCTGAAAAGGCCAGTGTATTGACTTCAAAAAGAACTTTTTTGTCTTTCTGACCGATCAATTCATGTTGCTCTCTAAAACAGGGATCAGTTTCTCTCTGTCATTCACACTACTGCTCGTAACACAAGCTCAATTGATCTGTCATGACAAAAATGTACTGACAAGAACTACTTTTTCCAGACAAAATTCTTTTGGATTCTTTTTAAAATGTATTGGCATGGGTTAAGCAGCAGGCGGTGGTACGGTATTGACTTAATAGATTATATGTATAGACAGGAGATTAACTGATTTATTTTGACAGCATAAAGAGACTTCCTGTATAGATAGATCATTAATTAGCAAAGAGAAAATACTACCTATTTCAGAGGAGGTTTGGTAATCAACAGAGCAGTATATTTTGTTTAATTTCAGCCTTGTGGGCTAAATCCTGATGTTTGTTTCCTCTGTAAAACCTCCCCTGCCTAACTAATTCATCATCCTTCATAGAGCGCCATCACAGAGATTGATCCGCTTTCTCTCCTTTCATTAGGTTGTTTAAAACACTAAGAACAAAGATTAGATCACAGTGGTGTATTGCGTGACAAGCCCTGACCTCTTGCACGAGCGCAGTTTCAATGTGAGAGAAAGAGTGTCAGTCAATCATTGCGGCTTTCCACCCAAATATACTTCGCCACAGCGTGAAGAACTGCTCGTCTTTATTTAGTAGCAAAGACGGTGGTTACTGGAGCCTGCCGGGCTGCTTTTTGCTGCATCATATGTCAGACCTCACCGTCACAGAAAGCAGTTGAGCCAGCTGGCGCAGACCTCTCTGCACAGCCACCACATGCTCCAGTCAGCAAGAACGCACAGCCCAGGGTGCATCTCAGAGAATGCTTCATTTCTCGTATAGCGCAGCTTTGATTTGGATTGCCATTGTCCAGCAAAATAATCCATCATGGGGTTCTGCCAAGGTAATATCTATAGTAGGCTACCACACACACACACACACACGAGCCTAACATGTAACATTAGAGTACATTATAATCCCCCTTTCTCTGACATGTATTATATTTCAACAGTAGATGTGATTGCTGTGGCTTTCGCAGAGAATTCTGCAACTCGGGAGCCACTGGGAACACATCTTTATGTCCACTGATAACCAGTGTTTGCAGGGTTGCAACGACTGTCTCCTTACTGCCAGGAGTGGCACCAAGCTAGCTGGCCTGCTGCTAACTCAGTGTCGTCTCTGTGCCCTTTTGGAGCCAGGCTAATGTTATTGTAAGGTTGATGTAACAGGGGAACAGGTGAGAATGACTTAATGCCTCCTAGGTAAAGGACTGGTGCTGCATAATGATCAGTACTGCTGATAAATCATTTATCAAGCAAAATTGCCATTTTATGGTTCCAGTCTTTATGGTTTTATGGTGCCATTTTAAGGATCTGCTGTTTTTCCTATCACTGTAAATTGAATTCATTTGGTTTTCAGCTCTTGGCCAAACAAAACAAGACATTTGAATGTTTTACCTTCACATCTGGGATACTGTGATGCCATTTTTCATAATTCTGTCCCATTTTATGTGATGTTCTGTTTGTGTGGCTTTTTCCCCCTCTCTTTGTTTTTGTTTGACCTGATATGTGACTAATTTCCAGCTTGGACTCTGCTGTGCAGCTGAACATTAGTCAGCCTCTGTCTGACTGCCTCTTCAAAAGCAGGGGATCTGAGTCACTGGGGCATTTCTGCGATGAACTTTATTGACACACATTTTCAATTTAGAATTCTAATCGTATTTTAAATGGGACAATGTGGCATTTAAAAAAGACCCAGCCTTAGGATTGAAGCCTATTAAAGGACGGTTTCTGCCAATGGCCTGGCTACTTACAACTGCTGGGAGTGAAAATACTTTTGTTTGACCTTCCTTTTTTTGAAAAGACCACACTCTCTCTCTCTCTCTCTCTCTCAGCACAGGACATTAAATCTTGTAAAACCCCTCAAGATCTTTATCCAGACTGACTGAATTTGCACAAAAGGCGAAGAGCCCTCCCAAGATGCTTTACCCTACATTATGACAATGCTTACAGCCAGTAGCATAAAACCTACGTCCCTCTGCCAATTCTCACCACTTTACACTCTACAGAACAACTAGGGTAATTTAAGCTCAAGCATCATTCTATGGAAGTCTTCTTCTTTTTTCCCCTCTTCATTTTAAAAGCACATCTACTGAGCGTCCTGCATGCTGGCGGATCCGAGGACCCCCATCAGCTTAGACGGACATGTAGGTTAAGTGGAGGGTGGAACAGCATAAAATATACATAGAAAATGTAAATCAGGCTTTTTGTCCCTTCCTTCTCAGGTTATTTATATCCTGTATAGACTGCTATAGTGACTGAAGTGCTTTAAAAAATCTACTCCAATCAAAGGTATTCCAGCTTCAGCGGCTTGAGATGCAAAGCAGCAACTTTTTACTTGCTGTGATTCTGTAAAGCTTCACAATTAGCCTCAAGTAACTCTTCTGGAGCGTGTTTCAAGAATGTATCATCATACTCAGCAGGAGGCCCCATTAAATAAAATCAGGCTCTGGTTTAAAGGGCCCAAGAAAACACAGGGTGTTTTTCCTCTGATTGTGAATTGCAAGCACCACAGAAAAGCCAGAGATATGGGATGTAAATGACTTAAAAAGTATTTTTCTCTGGTTCTGGTTTAATGTTACCATACGAAAGCCAAGCTACAGGAAAAAAGTGAAATAAAAAGACAACAATAATAAAAAAAGATTTGTTCCTTTTACATGTCGTCGCAAACTGAATATCATTTGGGTTTCCGACTGTTTTAAAGACGTCACCTTGGGCTCTGAGACTCAATATTTTCTGACATGATTAATTGATTAATTGAGAAAACAATCAGCAAATGAATCACTAATGTGACTACCCTTAGCTGCAGCCCTATATCCCATGATTTATCAATTATTGAGAGCATGTAATGTGGCACTTGTATGCGTCTTACACACTTTATACACCTAAAACTGAATTAACTCGATTTGTGCTGTTGTCAGTAGAACAGGACCGTCCAATTTGGCATTGATCTGTCACTAGAAATTTCCTAATTGCTTGCTAATGGACCTTCTTCCCTCTTAGTCTTCCTTATTATGCTCATTAATGTTCCGACTTAACACACTCTAAGCTCCTAGCGAGACGACTCCAGCCGTGGCCTGACCCTCCTCTCGTCCAATCCACGTCCTCTCTCCTCCTCCTCCTCCTCCTCCTCCTTTTTCGGTTTGTTGGCTTTTTTTTTGTTTCACTCTCTCCTGCTCACCCAGTCTTTTCTCTCTGACTTTGTGCTGGTCATAAATGAAACATTGGTACAGTGGCCCTGAAAGTGCTCTCAGTTCATATAGCTGTTCTATCTGAAGACCGCATGCTTTGGCTCTCAGTGCATTTTTACATACAGACGCATGCATGCATGCACATAAACACATGCACGCACAGTTTATTTTTATCAAGCTCCATCCTGCAAGTTGTTGTCAGTAGAATATCTGTCCAATGTGGCATCTATCTATCACTAGAAATTTCCTAATTTGCTTGCTGACGGAGCTTCCTTCCTTTTAGTCTCCCTCATTATTCTCATTAATCTTCCATCTAAACACAATTTAAGCTCCTAGCAAGACAACTCCAGCCGTCGCCTGACCTTCTTCTCATCCAATCCGCATCCCTCTTTCAGTTTGTTGGCCTTTTTTCACTCTCTCTTCACTCCCTCAGCCTGTTCTCTGTGACTTTGTGCTGTTCATAAATGAAACATTGCCGCATGTTGTTAAAAATTGCCCTAGAAGTGCTCTCACTTTATATGGCTTTATCATCTGAAGGCAACATGCTTTGGCTCTTTGGCGCGCGCGCACGTACGTACGTACACACGAATCCGTGACCCCTTGAACATTAATTTCAATTCTGCATGCTCTCTGAACATCTTGCAGAGTAAGGATGTTTGCTAAACAAGCATAATCAAATTTAAAATACAGATTCAAGAAAGTGCAAGAGTTTCACAAAGCTGATAATTACCAGCAGAGGCTTCAGAAAAACTTGAAAATAAACCACATGCTAACTCACCGAATGCATCAAAAGCAACTATTCTTAAGAGCAATCTCTTTCTCTCATAAACTAAAATGATGATGAATCTATTCATGACTCATGTTTCTTGACTCCTGTTTTCCTCATATTGCCATATTATCATTTTAGCCCATTTCTGTTTGTTTTCTCATAGCTTGGTCACACTTTAAAATTACATTCACGTTATTTCAGTGGCTGTAGTCAGTGAAGTAAATCCACACAAACCACCCCTGACCAATACCAATATGACATGAGTTGAAATACAAATCCATGTTTTAAACAAACTACGTGAACTTGTCCTGTTAAGCTGTTGCTCTATTACCTGACACTTACTTACTTACTGTCAGTGAGCAAGCTCACTTACCTCTTCATTGAATGAAATGATGTATAATGTTTCCAGCTTCCTGGTGTTCTATCCACTAGCTGACTGGCTGTAGCAGTTCACCTACTTGCTCTGCTGCGGTCATAAAGCCACCAAGCCTAACAGCATTAGGAACAGTATCAAGGCATTTCTGCATCTTACCAACTTTTGCTCTCATTTTTCATTAAAGAAATATGTTGATGTAATATTTGTTATTTCTGTGAGAGGACAATTATCCCAAAAGAGAATTAAAACATGCTATTTATTTACTTTTTTACATCACATCTGGTTCCAGCTACCATCCTCAGCCATATGCAATCATTTGTATTTTTTCCCATCAGCCACCATGTTCCTAAATCCATAGCCTATCAGCACTAACTGCAGAGGCGGTGAGTCACCGCTATTCTGCTATTTTATGGTTGCGGGTAAATGTTGCATTTGTCACCTTGCACTGTGCTGCACTGTGTGCTATAAAGTTATTTCCCTGCAAATTAACTGTCCTCTGAGATCATAATAAAGACTGAACTGTACTTGCTCTGATTAGTGGGATTTAGAATCTTTATGTCCCCTTGAGATGAAACTCGGCTCCTTACAAACACTGGCTGGTCTTCATGGTGTGGAAACATGCCAACAGCGTGCGATGATGCAATCAATTAAAAGCCCACCATAAAAAGCTTCCCCTTACAAAGGGGTGAGCGAGGGAGCTGCTTCATTGAGGCTTTCATTCAGCAGATTTCAGGACCGCGGACAGCTCCCCTTCTGTTACCCAGCACCGCTCAGAACAGGGATACTGATTTTCAAAGTCGATGCTGTGCAAAAGCCAATGTATGATGTTTCCTATCTGCTGACACACAAACACACACACAGCGATACACAAGCACAAATACATGTCAGGGGTATGTCAATAAGCACACACAGCTGCATCAATCACAGCTGTCTGACCTGGTTAAACCTCCGACCACTGCTTCCTCATTTTGCACTGAGGCTCCCATCAATAACACCTCAAACATACAGTATGAGAGAGTCTTTGTGAACTCTCCATCTGGAGAAGACTGGAGGCCTCAGCTCTATTTGGACACTTAATGTATATCATGTCTCTGTCCTTACTATTCTCTCCTTGTTGCTCTCTCTCACACACTGTGAGTGTACCAGACTAGAACTGGGCACACCCTGTTCTTTCCCAATGCGAAGATTTGGACTACTCCACAGGCTGCTGGCCAGACTCTTGACCGTGGCAAACACACACACACACACACACACACACTCATTTCACTCACCGCCCTCGGCCTCACCACTAACGGGATTCAGCGGCTCGAGACAAGCGCGTGAGTGTGTCGGAAAGGTCCCATTTCACTTAAAAGTAGGACTTTTCTGCGAAGGGGGGAGCTGCATTTTGGTTGGACGACAGCAGCGGGTGCAGCTACAAGCATGTGTTCATTTATAAGATAAGATAATCAGATGAAAACTCCCCTGGGGGAGCTGAAGATATAGGAGGAGAATATACGCACACCCAAACAGAACGTAATGAGCAACCTTAAAAAAGAAAATCTATTAAACTGATTTGTATGCAAGCTAAAGGACAGGTTGAATAAAAAATGAGGGAAGAGTGTGAATATTTATATACCAAGACGTACTTGCCATTACTTCAATCAGTTGCTAAAGACAGAATAGATTACTTGATAATAGGAGTGTCGCCACAAATATAAGTAAAAATGTGTAAGGGCATGGCCAGCGGACATGAAATCACAGTATATCAGAGCGGTTGGTTGTCTCACACACTAACCCTCTGTCCCACTAACGCTTCCCATAAGGCATTTTGTGTCAGTTGGCATTGTACTGATGATAGATGTAAGGCTGTGTGGGTCTTTTGTTTATCAGTTGACATGGTTGCCTTCTTGCTATCCATTAAGTGTAATTGATCTTTTTATGGCTACAGAGTCTCTCTCCGCCTAACTATACTTGTATTTTGAGTGTAATTCATTCAAAACACACAATAAACTCAATAAACAAAGTCAATAATGAATTTGACTGGTAGAATTATTATTTGTTTTTTTCCCCGACATGAACATATAATGTCTGTTTTGTACACTTTGTGTCGTCCTTTGGGAGCCACACAAGTTAAAGCTTTGATTGACTGACTGGTGTGATGGGAATGGGGGAGCTGGGACAAATCAATAAGGAGAATGACCCTTACACTGCAATAGGAGTTTGGGCTTGTTCAGCAACAACAGCTGCTTTAGATGATGTATCACCTCTGGTATTTAAGTAATCTGGTATAGTTAGTTTTCTCGACTGGAGATCTGAAGAACTGAAATGAAGCTGACAGAGTTACAATGACAGATTGCTAAAAGGAAAACTGCATGAGGTGAACAAAGGAGAGGAAAAATGCCTTCAGGTGTATGAGGACAGGATGAAAATGATGAAATATGTTATGCTAAAGGAGTAGGCTCCCTTGCTTGTAGTTCACTTATGTCTACAATCTGTCACTGTGTGGCACATTGTTAGCTTCCACTACATCTGTATCAGCAGACCTACAACACTTCGCGCTACAGCACTATATCTCTGTGGGACAACACAGTCCGCAGCACAACACCACATTGATTCTTTGTAAATGTCACGCACAGCCCCGAGGGGGAACCAAGGGGCAGAAAACACAAAGGGCAAAAAAAAATAATTATGTTTTTAAAAGCAATGTGATGATTGGCTGTTTGAAGCATGTTCACGTCGTGGTCGAATGCATGATTTTTGGATTTGGCCCAAAGCTCCACTGGAGCAGCACACTGTTGAGGGCAAAACACATAATAGTGCAAAGCAACTTCTTCTGTGTTATTGTATTCTATGTGAACAGGCACTACCGACACCTTTTAGCTGTCAATTCATTGATCCGAGAGTAAGCCCTGAGGTGCCACTTGAAGACCGGGATCAAACAGATGGATCCCCAGAGACGAATAAGACTTTCCCAGCCTGCGATGAAGAAAACAATTGAAATATCAGAGCTTAGATTATCCTTTTGTAATTAGTTTTGCTTTCTGTGTCACAACCCTTTATTCTCATTCATATTTGGACTGGGCAGGAGTGCTGTGACTGAGATGCCGGGCTGGTTGCATGATGGAGTGACGACCAAGCATCGACTACCTCCGTCTATTTGGTTCGAGTCACTTGTAAAAGGTTAAAGAAAGAGCACAGAGTGTGCAAATCTGCTTGCAGTGTGTAAAAGAATCCATGGCTGTGGTGTGGTGTGTGTGGATATACGCTAAATACACTCAAGTGACTTAATTTGTCATTGGGTGCATTCAGCCCACGTCAAAACACATACAGGCTGAAAACATTACAGCCGACTAGAACATCTGCGACGAACATTGAAGCATAATTCCGCAGGCTAAAAATACCGTGGCAGAACAAGCGTTGCTAAACGCCTCCTAAATAAGATTACACAGGAGGATGGTGATCATTAGGATGAATAAGGAACACTTACGATCATGTCTCGTTTCTTGAATCATAATGTCGCAATGAAATTCTCTTCAGTCTGCGAGTGCTTTGGCAGTTAAAAGAAACAAAGAAGATAAAATGTGCAGTTGGGTAGGATATTGCACACATAAACATGTTTGCACACTGTCGAGTGTTGTCTCGAGCACTCTAAGACACGATGAACTTGCAAACATCAAACAGACAGAGAGACACTTGAACATTTTGGAAAATGTGCTAATTTTCGGTCTTTCTGAGAATAAGAAATGAAGATCAATATCAATCTGATGTCCGTGTGCCGAGTAGAGAGGCGGAATCAGGATGTGGCTGGAAAACTAGCCTGGTTCTGTCTACGTGTTATTGATGTGTAAAAGAGGCTTCATCTCTCGCTCTCAAATGTTACCTCTCTCTGTGTGGTTGTATTCTCAAGGGCTTCATTTGTAAACTGCTTGTCAATCTGGGGACGCTGACATCCCAGCGTGGCTCGTACTTTAACACTGTGCATCCCCTATGGTGGTGAGAAAAGAAGATGCACAGCCACAAATAATGAAATGAACTGATTTAGGTTCTGGCTTGTAAAGACAATGGACTTAAGGTATATTTTTACAAATCAGCTCCCACAAAAAGGAGTTAAACAAAGCATGACGTATAAACTGACTGCGTCTGCGCCTTGCTTACAGTTTGCTTCCGACCGTCTAAGGGTTTTACACCAGTGACAATCCAGTGCTTCCTGTTTTCCAATTTGTTGCACTTGCATGTGAAGAATGCCGATGTGCAGCTCAGTTGTAACCCTAACCCATTTCCAGGCGGTTCTCTGCTGCTCCTGAGAACCAGAAAGGCTGAACTGATGTTTGTCTTTTCAATTTCCTTCAAATTGAATTAGTCAATTAATTCCAATCCAATTAGGGAAAGTAATAGCCATGCTCAATCAGTGAAGGAATGGGTTTAGGCCTCAGCTCGTGTTAACGTATTACATACGTGCCACGCTTGAGTGCCATGTGCGTAAGCATGCGCACTGTACTGTATGTAAGTTTACAGTACATTTGGTGTGTACACAGAGCACACAGTTGCACTTAAGTATTATGTGACAGTATTTGGAGCAGAACTAATCACTCCAGTAGCCTCTTTAGCAAACAGATGCATCAGCAAACACACAACAGGCTAAATTCAGCGTGAGCTCATCCATCATCTGCCTTGACACTCAGTTACCTTTACACATCTTTTTGGCTATATTTAGTCAGATCTTATTTGTCAGTCGCCTTCCCCTCCCCTTGCAGAAATATAAGGCTGTACACCCTCACTTACCATGTCCTCTCCCTCACTCTTTTTTATTATTTAACTTTTACTCTATCACTCTGCTGGACAGTTAAAAGGCGAATGAATTAGCATTTTAAAGTCTATGTAGTCCACTTTAGTATAACAAGCAGCTTATGTGACATTCAGACGTGATATGAAACCACCTCCTCAACACCAATGCAAAACAATTTATGCAACTAAATACAATTTGGCGGCTTGAACAATTGATATTAAAGATAAATGACAAGCATTCATTAATTCCACATTTTTTCTGTCATGCTTAATTAATTTGTTCTGCACTTCTGTCTTCTTCCCTGTTGCGACATCACCCGGAATACCAGTGAGAGTGTGTGTGTGTGTGTGTGTGTGAGAGAATATAAGATGTAAGATGTATTTTTAACTTTCCATCTCTCCTACAACCACAGAATTGCTCACTGTATGTAGTAAAACTCAGCCAAAGTGATCAATTATTGAGTATGCGGTTGCTAAGAGGTATGTACTGTATGACTTTGTGAAATATCCTTAGCACTGGCCGTGGTCAATCTACTTTGAATATACTGTATTTCATTTTAGTATATGTGAACCCAGCTGCCAAAATCACCCATGTGTCCTTGGTGTTTTATGCTTTACTCTTTAGCAGCTAATGAATGTATCCATGAGCATTTATCTGAAAAGGGAACAAGAGCAGCTGGATGGGTTAATGGTACGGAAAGTGGAGGGCAAAGGCACAGTACACTGAGACTGCACTTCACTCAGTAAATATAGCGGGAATGTAACATGTTGGCATTCGTGGTTGAGTTGTTGCGCTGGGAATCTGCCTAGATACTGTGGGCCTATTTGTATGACTGGAAGCAGGTGCCTGAGTCTGTCCAAAGGTACAGAGAAAACCACATCTAAAGCTCATTATTAACACATTTATATCTTTGTTTTATCCTTTCAAAAAGTGTTGTTTTACAGGGGTTATGTGCTGGACTATTTCCTGGCTGGGCATATATTAACTTCCTTGAGGGAATGGAGAAAATGAAGGCCAAATCTGAAATATGATGTAAAATTGGCAGTCAAGCGATGCCACGCAGTCAGTGGTAAACAGTTTCTACGTATCAACATTAAAGTAGCCTGTGTGAACACTTTCTTTGATGATTATTTTCAAAATCACTGCAGTGTCCCACGCTGTGCTGAGGAAGAAAAAAGGAAACAGAAATGCAGATAGGTGACAAACCAACATAAAGTGTCTCAGTGAGGTGTTGTGCCACAGCTTTAGTGCTCCTTAGTAAAGACTCCCCAAGTCTCTGGAAGTATCCTGGAAGGATGAGCACCATTCTCCCAAAAGATATTCCCTAATTTAGTGTCTTGATAATGATGGTGGAGGGGAAGTAAATCTAAAAATTTTACTGCATACATCAGCTACAGAATATTCAGTTAAAAGATGCAGTGTTACAGCCGGCTGCTAACTCACCCTAGTGTCTACTGTAGTGTTAGAATGAAGTTAAAACTTCACAAAGAAGATCAGTCACTTGAGTGAATCATCTTGGGACACATGGGTGGTTTTAGTGCCTTTGTTCTCAGGGATTGTTATGGGGTTCAACCCAAGGCCAAACACCATTACGTTCCTTGTGATGATGGGCGTTGGGGAAAAGCGAAGGTTGTCTCAGCATAAAGAAACACTTTGACTTGAACTTCTGCAGTTGGAGTTCGGTTGCAACAAGGCAGCGGAAGCCTATGCACCGATGTGTCATTAAATAATGCACTAAGCAGTGTTTCCTCCTAACCAAGGTTCCATGCAGAATGCATGAACATTAAAAGGGCTAACAGAGAAACATGTTGTATGTCAAATTCTCTTAACATTTACAGAACATGTGATGCACTGCTGTGGGCAAAAATTCAATAACAGCATCCGTTTTTGCATCACTGATCAGCTGCCATATTATAACTGGATTTCAGTGTGCTTGCTGATTGAGAATTAAAGCGTAATTGGGAGACGATGCTTGTTTGAAAAGTTATTTGTTTTTGCCGAGGAGATACGAGGGAAGGAAGCTCGGCTGGTAACGGAACAAGAAACAAAATGGCTTTTTGCTTCATTTGCATAATTGATCAAATTTGGTCTCCCGTCAAAGGGGAGCGGAGGCATGAAGCGCGCTCACTGCAGTCTTTCAGCATTATCTGGTGTGAGAGATGACTGGAATTATGGGAAGTAAAATGTGGTAATCATAACATAACAGAATAGTAGTGTTCACCAAGAAAAGAATCCCTGCAGTAGAGAATGAAAGACTGATTAAAGCAGTCAATTTCATAGCGGAAAATTAAAGTTACTACTGTGGCTTTATACTATAAAATATACATTTTATTTTAGCATATCTCAACAGATGCATAAAGATGTATTCAAATATATTTCAGCACCCTGACACAATCAAAAACCATCTGAATGGCAAAGATTGATCACACCTATGAAGACAGACTGCACCGGGTTTCAATTACAGCCAGGAAGAGATAAACAGATAATGGATGGATGTGCTGTAATATAAAGCAGACAGATAGGTGAGGGAGAAAGAAATGTGGGATGTGATTTCATATACTGAATGAAACAACCAACAGTGTGCTCACCCTGCCGGCCCCTCCTACAGTGATCACCGACCAAATCCCTTAGGAGGATTATCCAGACTCAAATCAAGAAAATCGTGCAACTTTAAGGGTTACAGGCAGAGAGTGAGAATGAGAGAAATGGAGTGGGGGGTGGTGGCAGCGCTGTAGTCCGGTGTTATTTTTTTTCTACTCCCCAGCCTCTGATTGTGTATTGACATGTGTGCTCTCCTACACTTCCTGCACCAAATAACTGCAAATATGTGAAACAGATAAAAGTGGCTGATAAACATTACAAGCTATAGAGACATGTAGTGTGTTGTTAAAGGGCATGCTTGGATATTTCTGCTTGGATATAAGTCTATTTATATTTTTATCTATAATAATCAATGCTCATATATATTTTTAAGGTTATGACCTCAGTAAAAAAACTGAGTAACTAGTGAAGTACTGAAGTTGTAACCACTTTGTCACAGACAGGACTTGCACATTTGAGGTTCAAGGTGGACAAATCAGGAAATTAAACCTCAGTATACTTAGAATTATGCCCATATTGGACAATTCTGCACCTCATGATTTACATCCATATTATCCAGAGACACTGGAGGAAGTTTTGTGCTCCATTTGTAACAAGGTGAAAACATGGTATTGAGGTTGGTGGATGAGCATGTGGGACAACAGTTTGCCTTTTTACGAACCATGACCACAATCTCACACTAACCTTAGAAGGTGCCCTGAGGAGTTCTCCTGTAAAAAAGGCTTACAAAATAAAAGAGGGACCCACATAGTTACTCCATCCACTATTAGAGGTCAAAAACTCTAATAATTAGCTTTAACGAAGTGTTTCAGTTGACTAACCCTGACCATACCTTATTTGATGTGCACAGAGTTAAAAAAAAACCTGTCGACACAATATTCTGTCAGGTGATATAGTAAATGATCATTACGAATTGTAATTATACCAAATGGGAAAATGTGTTGAGACATAATAATTATATCTGCTGAACAGATAAATATTCCTTTTGTTTGCAAACCATTTGTTTGAAAGTATTAAATTGATTATGGGATTTTAAGTAACACTGACTCACTCAAAATTGAAAATCACCCGGCATACTCTTTATGATGCCACGACTTGTCAGATGGCTCTTGGTACAATGGAACTTTGCCCTCTGAAGTAGCAGCATGCATTGGCATAAAGCAGAGGGCAATTTGGCATGCATTATTGTAATCTGATATTCAGAACACAAACAAGCCCTGCTGGCTAGTTTCACTGCCAAATGCCGACACACTAAAGCCAAGCTTTCTCCACGCTACAAACGCTGATGCAGGACCTGCCTTTGTCTTCAGGATGCACGGATCGAAATGGATGAGACAGATAAGGTTAATGTTCCCGAGAGCCAAATGCGTGATGACACATCTCTCATTAGTCCATAGTAAAAAACAACAAACAGAAAGACCACAGATCCTTCTCACCTGCTGCAGCTGTTTTACATCCCATCTTTCAATGAATGATTTATTACGACCATTATAATGTGATAAATGATCCACAGCTTCTCATTAAAGTTTATGAAGCAAGTTTGGTTTGTATGCCATCTGCAAACAGAAGGCTCCAAAATTGTGTTATGACAGCTCACAGATATGCAACGGTCATCTGGGTACAAAGTGCAGCCGACTTGCCAGTGATGCAAACACTCTCTGGGTGCCTGTTAGCATATCGCCTTTATTAATTTTCACCATTTTACAGCCTGTCGACGACGGATGGGACCAAATGTGTGAAAGTGGGTGAGCATTATGACTGGCTGACAAAATGGTAAAGCATAAGGAGAAGTGCAAGTGGTTCCCAGGGGGGTAAAATTCTTGGAAAACAAGGGGAGGGGAAGCGTTTCCTCTGAAAAATAAAAGCTATTTATTCAAATCAGATGTCAAAATGTGATAATGTGCAACACATGCACAGTTTAGGCACTTGCTTCTGTGCTGTGTGACACATTAATCTACATCAGTGTGCAAAATGAGTGTTCTACATTTTATGTGTTGTTTGGAATATTCATTTCCTCAATGAACATTTTAACTGTTTATCTGTCTCATTATAATTTACAGGGGTTGTTCTAAAGGATTCTGGATGTTAACGCTGTGCTTCACTGGCATACAACACATCGCATGGTTTCTTTACATATGTAGTTGTTCTTTAAGGCACAGCTAGACTAGACAGAAAAATGGAGTGATATGTTACTAGACAAGACGATATATCAAAAACAGGAATACACTCTGTGTCCATGTCCTTCTGATCTGATTTTCTTTTTTCTTTCTGATCTGATGCCTGTATGATCGGCAGGATGACGTCATTTGTCTTGACATCAATGTTATAGTCAGTGACCAGTTCGCTGAGGGTACGGGACCTTCAACAACATAGTTACAGTAGTCAGCACCAGCTTAGGTTAGGGAACAGTTGTAGTCACACACACCATTTTATTTGCAAATTCTCTATAATTGTTGACTTCAGCTGTAGGTGAAATAGAGATTGGCACTCTAGCGTGCAGCTTGATTTTGACTGGACTTTTTTTTTGTCTTACAATCTTAATCCAATCCAGTTCCACATCACAGTGTGCACGCACAGTATCAGCAAGCAGGTAGAGCATACCACGATGCTGAGTCCACACACGACGGGCTCCGTCTCAGAAGGGCCTCCAAAATAAGTCTTAACTTTGGACTCATGAATTTGAAAGACAATATACCACAGTGGGTCAGTTAGTTAGCACTAACTTAACATTTAGCTCATACCACAGCTGATCTTGCTGTAAGGTCAGATCTCTGCCCTCAAACTTTGGTGAATCTTCCGTGTATGTATACGGGACGTGTTTGTGAAAAACAAAGATTGTTGTTAAACACTATGGACACTTGAAATTTGTTCCCTCTTCCTCTCCTTCCTTCTATCTCTGAATAAAGCGTAAAATGCACTCCAGATGCTCCAGATGCCCCAGATGCTCGTCAGGAGCCCTGTTTAGCGGGCTTAGAGATGTGAGTGCACGAGTCAAGGATCATGCAAACATGTATTGTACGTGCATGCCCGTCCACGCCTCGCTCCGTGTGGCGCGTGTGTGAGCCGTACATAAAACCACAGTGAGCAGGGATTGTTGTGTGCTGAGCTCCTAGAGTCTCCTCATAGAATCTCCTCTGTCATGATACTGCTTAGTGCGTCTTCACATTTAAGGTCTGAGGCTGGTTCGATTTAACTTGTTCAGTGTGCACTGCTGCCTTTTGAAGTACTTAGTAGTCTTGTTACACCTCTTCCTTTGGCTGTGTGCTCTCCACTGGCTCACCTTGTGTTCCCATCCGGTAACATTGTCTGTCCTCTCCTGTTTCTTTATTTCTTTCATAATCCACTAGCACTATCCGCTTCCTCCTTGGACTCTCTGAGTGCATTCCCTCTTTCATCTCCCACTGTGTTGTTGCTGTTGTTGTCGTGCATTTCATAGTATGAGATGTATCTTATAGTTATTACTGTGATTATGAAACAAAATGAGACAAAAACACAATCAGGCAGTTTGTCCATCAGTTTGTCCAATATCAGATGCAGCTTCCTTTTTTGCTTTACCCTCATTAAATATATTTTCTAGCCTTGTCACCAAAGTCTCCCAATTAAAACACATATAGCAAAAACTTTTTAGGGTGAAACACACAACAGCAGGCGGAGTGAATGTAGAGTGCAAGTAGAAAGACGGAGAGACATGACCTGCATGCCCTGTGAAAACTAACTCAGTGACATGTGTCAAGAAATTGGAATAAAAAGTAAAAAAACATAATGATACACAGACACTCACCCAGACAGCTTTGGCATCTTGGAGAAACCAAACATGTCCATGTGGTCCTGCTACAGAGCACTACGTCCCAAAGCTCAGGTGCTCCACATCAGCATTCTAATCCACATCCAAATCCCTTTACATTTAAAACCCAGGCAATCCAGTTTCAACCCGGATCCATATCAAGTGTCAACAAAAGCCTTTCGGACACAGATTTCAGAATTTCTTGCAGTTTCAGAAAATAAACTCAAATGGCAGCAAGTATCACCCTTGTTGAATGCCCCATCCAGTGCGCAGACAGTCTAATTTCCTGTCTTTCCACAATGCTGCGTTCTTAAGTGATGACAGAGACAGTGAGGGTCACCTCCCACCTCTCTGCTCTCTCTGGGACGAGTCAGCCCTTTCGGCTGCTCCCCACCTGGCTCAGTTGAGCTGAAATAAGCCCAATGTGTGTGCTTTCCATCTCAGCGCATGGAGAAGTGCAGTGATCCCAGCCGCGGAGAGCAGGGGGAGAAAAGAGGAGGAGGGAGGAGGAGAGAATGGAAGAGGGATTGGATAGAGAGGGAGGGCGAGAGGGAGGGAGGACAGAGCGAACGGATGACGGATGCTCTCTGGCTCCGGCTTTGCCCTCCGTTCATCGGGGCTGCAAGTCCCTTTGCGGGGCAGAGGAGGGGATGGAGGGAGGATGCAGGGGAAGGAGGGGTACAAGAGCAGGAAATCAAGATGAAAGATGGAGGAGGGACAAAAAGGAGAGTAAAAGTGCTTTGGTTGTAAAGAGAAAGCAACTGAGAAAGACTGGAGTGGGGGAGGGGGGCGGTGATGGGAAGAGAAAAGCTGACTCTGCAGAACGGGACACTGATGGGAGCAAGACCCCGTCTCAGGGTTTTCTTTTTTTTCCCCTGTTGGGTTTACTAAGTGAGCTTGTACGTGTGCATGCTCATACTGCATTAATCGTGTAGACCACAGACGGCTTCTCATCCAGAAGGCACATTTGGTTTGGCATTATTTTTCAGTTTGAAAATGTGACTATATTTTCTGAAGAAACAGAAGTCCTGATCAGTGTGTAGCTGGCCTGTGTTTCCAAAGCACAAAGCACAAACTTAATTTTGAGTCTGAGTTTTCTTTGACATAATATGTTAATCCATTACTTTCAAAATCTCATTTGGGGAAAAAAAACAAAGACTGTCTTCTAACCCTAACAACAAGCCCGAGTCTTGTGTGTGTGTGTGTGTTCGTGCGTGTGCACAGATGGCTCAGCCTTAGCATGATGCTGCTCCTGTCGGCCCCGTGCCACGAGGGGCCAAGGACAAACTGCAAATGAAGCTCAGCGGTGATGATAAACTTTAATTGTACGTGGAAAGTATGTTTAGCATCCTATGTAATCAAACGCAACTCAACTGGGCGTGTGATTAAAGTATGTTTCTCCACTTATGAATGCAATTAGTAGTTTTTTTTCCCCCTATTTTCATTATTTTAATGTAGTTCGCACAGGCCTGTGACAGCAAAAGGTAATGGGAATCCATATTTAGACAGCTAGTGAGTTATTTTGTTTAACCAGCCAGTGGTCCCCAATGTCAACAGATAGTCCTAAGTGAGACTAATTAGATTAGATTTAGATCCTGGCATTTTCTTAAATTTGTAGCAGCTGTCAGTTCAGGACAGCAGAGGGACATAATGTCAACTGTCACATGAAATAAGAGAAATAGAAGATATCCTCAAGACGAATGGCACCAGATTTGAGAGCTCATAAAAGTTATCCTGATGGTTGAGGACAGTCTAATCACTATTTATGAGTGTGAACCTTTCTTCAGGGAGCAATGCAAGACTGCACATTAGATCACATTAAAAGTTTGCGTCTTAGATTTGACTTCTTTTTTGATATAACAGTTCGTCAGAGTCGGGCTTGTCCCCGGCTGAAGGAACAACGCAACATAATGTTCCATCTTAATTAATTATACAGTCACATGTCAAATCCTGTGCATGTCACCTTACTGCCAGAAAATTTCTAAAGCTTGGTAATGAGCAGTCGAAATGACCAGAAAGGCGCAAAACAAATACAGACCATTTACCATTTCATTCACACAAAGAGGTGATTCATTTAATGGATTCGCTATATGTATGTTACTGGAAAGACAAAGACAACTCTGGAGCTAGAATTGTGTTCAGTAATCAGTGCAAACTTTGAGTTTTGATATCAAGATGTCCCTTTTTGCTTGTTGTGTCTCTGTGGCGTTAAGAGGCCAGTATGCTCCACTAGAACTTCTTGTCGGATGGTTGGATAGCTTCGAAAAAAACATTCTCTTCCCTCCGAAACCAACAATCCAACATTCGTACCCACTTCCCCCCATGACTGACCAGCTGAACGGAGGTTAGAAGGAGCTAGGGTTTGAACTTCACTCTCTAGCTCTCTTTCTTCATCCTTGGCCCAACTATTTCTGTCAAACATCATGAGAACAACCAAGAGCCACACAATGAATGCCTTCCAGGAGAAACTGTCTGCAAATGTGCGCTGTTGTCCTTGTATTCAAAAGATATCATGTCTCCTCCATCTGAACAATGGCCTGCTTTTCACCCCGCCCTCGGTGGTGGCAGTTCGGATCAGGCGTAAACACTTGTGATTTCGTTGTACGAACCACTTCCTCTATAGTCCCCTGTCCTTAAATCTGGCAACTGCACATCTTTCTCACCACGAGCAGATCAGACAGGCAGACCTCTTCAATCACTCAACACTTTAAACGGTGTTAGAATGACGAGGTTCTCGACAATAAGGCAAGGTTCTACACTTACTGCTCTTTAAAGCTATACATACACAGTGGTGCCTTGGGCTAAATCAACATCAACATGCTAACATACTCCAACATGCTGATGTTTAACAGGTGTACTGTTAACCTTTATCACCATTTTAGTTTAGCATTAAAATGTTGCCTTGATGATGGCCCTTGACAAAAGGTCATAAGATGATCCAAGTCATGACATGACTTTGAGAGAGGCAAAATTCCATGGCAATCTATCAATCATGGTACTGATCCTCTGAATGTCTCCATAAAATTTCATGGCTATCCGTCCAGTAGTTATCGAGATATTTCAATGTGGACCAAAGTACCGACCAATAAACTGGCACTGCCAACCGAGAGCCACGCTGCTAGCATGGCTTAAAATAACGACAAGATGTGGACAGTGACACAAAATCAACAATGCAAGTTGATTTTCCTATAACATGGAAATCAATTGAAACCAATGGCTTCCCGGAAGATAGAGATTCAGTCAAGCCTCTACTGTAAATCAGCTCACAAATTTTAGCACAATACTAATACATTATATTAATGCACTCCGTTAATAGAAAAGAACCTAAAACATTGTAGAAATGTACAGTATATTCAGTGTATGTCTGTAAATGAATCATGTGTCCCCTCTCTTACTCTGTGTGCAAAGCAGTAATGTCAGAAAGCAGCAGATTTACGTCAGGCAGCTTTGAAGCGAAGACTCTTTGATGACCCCGGTCCTCCCTTAGGCACACACAAAAGCACATGCATCCCCACACATCAAATGCACTTTGTGGGTGGCAGGATATAAAAGACCTTCTTGCCTGCTCATAATTTCATACTGGTCACATCCCATCTCAGGACACGAAAGAGACAAATGAATGAAGACCCTTTTATCTGTTGGCACATTCAATTTCCTGTCAGCATTTATTACAGATAGAAGCTATTTTGGGATTTCTAATATTGTGCATCACTGGGACCAGTTTTCAGAAATCAATCGTGATTCTTGAGCTTCGAAATTGTGCTACTTTTTTCTGTCTTGTGTCAGATTGGTGATCTCCATATGGGAGGTTCCTAGATAAGAGGACATCTTTATGCCATGAGGACAGCAAAAACAAACCAAAATTGCTGAAAATAAGGTGCCGAATCTGCAATTGATCAATCAATATATTTGACATGACAGAGGAGCAAAGAACAACAAGCATGGAGGACAGCCACCAAAATAAAATGCAGATAGTTGGCCTTTAGCATTAGATTAGGAAAATAACATCTCTGAACAAGAATTGATGCTACAATGTACTTCTGCATGGAGGCTGCATGTTGCATCAGAAGCTGGACGCAGTGCACTATAGGAGGAGCTAATTGGAGCGGCGAAGGAAGTGATTGGTTCCCGTGTGGGTAAGCGAGAGGAGTGCTACCTTTACGCTTAAGTGATTGGATGAAGTGATTGAGGGGGAGGGGTTCCTTTTAAATTGACAGGATGATAAAGGGAAGTAGGGATCTATGAGAATGGAAAGGGGCCAGGAGACAGAAGGGCCAAGGGGGAGGAATGAATGAAGAAGTGGGAGAGAGTGAATTAACTTTTGCCAAGGTTCACAAATTCTAATCTCATTATTATGACTTGTTTTGCGAAGGGATGCAAGATAGGAAAAACAGTGTGTTGATTACTAATGATGTTTTCCACTAACCTCTGAATGTGTTCAGATGTGTGCCATATCTGACAACTTCTGAAAAGATTCGAGTTCAGACTGCAGACACACCCAAGTTTTCTAAATCCTCTGGAGCCATAAAACTGCTTCTGATTTTGCTTCTTCTTTGAAAGTCGGAAAGACAGCAATTCCATTCACTAAAACTCACACTGAAGCAGAAACACAAACATTAAAACACAGACAAATGTGACAAATTCAAGGAAAAAGCTTCCTGCTGAGTTTTCTTGACCCCTGTGTGAGGGGTCTTTGTCTCTGTTATGCTGTGGGGGGCCTTTGGTCTGGCTCCACTTGTCCCCTTAAAGGAAAGGCTCCCTGCAAATCAATACAAAGATGCTCTGAGTGATGACCACCTTTCGTTTCTAATCCCATGGAGGTGGTCTCTTCCAGGATGACATTGCACCCATCCACAGGGCTTAAGGGCCCGCTGAATGGTTTGGTGGGTATGAAATTGATGTGAATCATATGCCATGGCCTTCACAGTCACCACATCTCAAACCAGCTGAACATATGTGGGAGATTTTGGACTGACATGTAACACGGTGCACTAAAACAAGCAAATGCCCAAAAAGATTGTTATTAGCCATATGGCGATGTCCCTCCTGCCAGCTACAATCATGCATCATGTAGATAACTCCTCCTTTCAACTTCACAAAATCAGCCTCTCCTCATCCACGATGCAGCACTTTCAACATGATAGACAGGAATAAATAGAAATGGGACAGAAGCACGCCGCATGGTGCTGCCCAGCACAGCATCGCTCGTGGCCAGTTCAGACATTCCAATAGAAAACAATGCAATCAAACAGAAAGAATGGTGTTGATTCCTCCAGTAGAGTTCAGAGAGATCTAGTATCAAAGCTGTTCTGGTAGCACGTGGTGGCGCAACACTTACTAAGACACTTTATTCTGGTTTTTCCTTTAAATTCCTGTCAATTTGCCTGTATTTTTTAACAAGTCTGCGTCCTTAACTTTTTGGAGAGGAGTGTGTGAAGGACATACAGGATGTTGTACTTTTAAGATTGTACTTTACTTGCACACTTCACTGATTCCACCTCCAGTTGTCCACCCATTCAACTTTTAAAGCTTCTGTGACAATGTTATGAACAGTGTTCCATCTCAGAGGGACTCAAACAGTGCCAAGTTTGAAAACTGCAATATGACACATAAGGTCTCGTACTAGAACAAGTTACAAACAAAAGAGTATTTTTGTCCCTACAGTCTCTGCTTATTGATGCCCTTAAAATGTGACTTTAATGACCAATGACTCGTGATATCACTTAGTCTTTTAATTTAGAATGACTACATATCCTCCCCAAGCCAAAAAAAAAAAAAAGTTATAAAACAGTGTGCTGAGAATCAACTCTTCATTTTTCTGTCAGCTGAACAATCAATCCAGCAGCATCCACTCATGTTCAGCGAGCAGAAGGAAAAGGTGCATTTGGCAGTGCAGACGACAGATGATACCTCCGACTGTCACATTTGGATGGAAAAAACGACGGCGGCAGTCGAAACTCAACTCAAAAATCAGCTCGGACAACACACACAGTTGCAAATGTTGCACAGCAGCAGCTCATTTGGCTTTTAAACGACCTAAAGTTCATTTGAAAGCAATAAATACAACATTTCAAAGCACTGATTGTTTATGTATATGTCCTACACTAACTTTTCTGTTAACATTTGGAGAGACTGGTGAAGAATAACCTGTGGACAACAGATATTCTGGGGATAACTCAACATAAATGCATGCATAAATTCCTGCTTTAACCACGTCAAATGTGCCTTGTTTCCATGCTGATTTGAACACCCCAACTAGTTTAAGAGTTTGAAGAGAACAGAAAATACTGTTTTCAAATTCTGCCAGTTATTCTGCTAGCCGGAGGTCATCTTTCCTCTTCCAAATTCGGAATTAAAATAAAATCCAAAAAATCGGTTTTATTCTAAAGAGTAATAATCTTTACAGTCATGAAAGCACCTGACAGACGGGGCAGCAGGACCTTCCTTTTATCTTTGAAGGCTGCCGTCTGATCTCTTCACTCAGCTGATTTAAAACTGCGATGCTTATTACAGTGAGGACAGATAGGAACGCCACCGGCATCCCACTGCTGGTTTGTGTCCCATAGAGATAAGAGGAGAGAAAGCAGTCTGCTCGCCTCTGTCCACTAATGAATAACAATATAGCCCAAGGTCACCATCCAAGTGTGAGTGACTGCGTGAGAGAGAAAACCCGGACAGACAAAGCATGTGCGCTGCATTGTTACACACCGCATTGGCATTCAGCACTCATCTTGTGGTCTATGATGGCTGACACACACAGAGTAAATCATTAACCTGCGTGTTCGTGGCCTATCTGTATGTAGACATCTCCTCTGTCTCCTTTAAAAAGAGCAGGATGTAGCTGTAGTATCCTATAATGAGATCTCCACCAAAGGCTGCTTCAATAACAATAAAGTCACATGGATTCAATGCTTTGTATTGAAACATTTCCATCATACAACACAACATCTGGCTGATCGGCTGATAATGAAATGAAGTTTTGCCTCTTTTTTCTACCGGTGGAATTAGGACCTCGATGACTTTGACATTCCCTTGAGTGCGAGTGGCGTTCATACATAAATCACTGTCACATTTGCAATAGCCATCTTACTACTTGCTCTGTATTCTGCACACCACCAAATACACAGCTGCAACGAATTGTGCTTATGTGCTACTTATCCGCTTTACAAATTACATTTGAATGGGAATGCTGCTACTACCAGGATTACGTTCACTGGCAATGCTTTGTGACAATTCATAAAAAGTGACGTTTGTAAACGGCCACAGGGCGGTCAGAGAGCAGTACTGTATTATCAATTCCACTATGTTTATTTGACCGCTTTAAATTCTACGTACAAAACAAACTAATCTATTTACAAAATATGATGCATATGATGCTCCATCTTGGCCAACTACAAGTACTGCTTACATATTAATACATCATTAATAATGATGTCAGGGCCCATTGTCTAAAATAACTACTTTTACTTTCACATTTTGTGATTAATACTTACATGCATGTACTTGTAATGAAGTATTAGTGGGCAGCACCTCACAGCAAAGAGGTTCCAGGTTCGAACCCACTGACCAGCAGGTTTGTGGTTTGAGCCTTAAACCGTTCTGTGTGGAGTTTGTATGTTCTTGCGTGGGTTCTCTCTAGGTTCTCCAGCTTCCTCCCACAGTCCACAGACTGGCGGGTCAGGTTCATTGGTGTCTGCGATTGACTGGTGACCAGTCCAGGCTGTCCCCCGCCTCTCACCCTGTGCCATCTAGTATTGGCTCGAGCCCGTGACCCTTAAGGATAAGCGGTTTAGACAATGGATGGATGGATGGATGGATGGAGTATCACCATATCACCACACAAAGCAGAAGAAGCTGTGAGGTGAAAGTAGTCCAAAATGAACATGTGATATCTCACTTAAAGCTTCCCCGTGGAGCTTTTGCCCACTAGTAGTGCTGTAGACCACTGTTTTGATGAACGGGCCCCGGTAACGTTTGCAAAGTCTGTGATGCAACCCACAAGCACAGCTGTGGAGAACACTGAAATAGCTGTGCAAACGATTTATGAGGCCAGAAACGCATTCATCTTTAAGGATGCACATAATAATGAGCTGTTTACTTTACCAGGTACAATTCTTATAGTTATTATTGCTTTCATTTGTACAGGAGGTGGCCTCTTTTAAATAAATAAATAAAACCATGTCACACTCCGCCTTACTGGGTCACAGCACTGTCTGAGGGATTCCGTCATAGTATTACCTCATCCTTTATTATTTTTTTGATTAGGACGTATACCTGATTGCTCTGTAACGTCCAGCATTTGTGGCCCAATCCATAACCACACAGTGATGCTGTCCCATCTGCACTACATCATAATGAAATACGAGCACAATAAAAGTGCAAATAAGTCAGTCATTAAACTCTCTGTCACCACACCAAACACATATGGCTGATATCCCAGCATGCAACAGTGCCAGGCTAGGCATTTCTGGCCTGCTCCGTGTCATTACAGCGGATCAAGCGGACACCAGCCTTTCGCACACGCACGCACGCACACACACACACACAGGCACCAACTTTATGTGGCTCTAAACAATGAGATCATAGAATTTCATTCCAGCACTCCCTTTAATCCAAGCTGCAATCTCTCTCTTTCTCTCTCTTCCTTATGACACAGGCCTAATCTGATGGGGTAGACAACCCTAAAGCGAGGGAGGGGAGGTGTCGATGGAGGGGAGGGCGTGAGAAAGAGGAGAAGTGGACTGAAGTGGTGCAAAAAGAGGGGGTCCAGGGGGGTGTATGTAAGGGAGGATGATGAGGGTGTGAGGGAGAGAAAGGTCAGGGAGGAGAAACGGATTGGAGGGATGGATGGAGATTCAAAAGCGAGAGGGGCTTGTCCGACGAAGGTGTGATGTGGGGGTCGATGATGGATTGGGCGGGAAGGAGATTGAAGGATGGACAGAATGAAACAGATGGGGAAAGGGCAGAGGGGAAGGGATTATATGACATGAGGAGGAGAGGAGAGAAAAGGAGGAGAGGAGAAGTGAGAAAGCTTATACTTCATATAGATATAGAATAAAGCGCTATTCAAGATCAAGTAGGAGGTTTATCATCAAATTTGGTAACAAGGTAGTAGAGAGGGTCGAATTATGCTGGAATTTTATAGAAAAAACAAAGAAAATCTGATTTAATAGAGAATTCCTTCAAGCACAGCACATGAAATCAGTCCTACATTTATGGGCTTCATTAGATCATCAATAAGAACATTGGCTTTGCCATCAGATCTGTAAACACACTGGCTCTGGTAGATTTATGAACATATATGCAAATCCACAAATGGACAAGTGAAAGCCATTAGTGTTATTGATCATAAACATAAAAAGACCATATGCTACAGGCAAGTGAAATGAGCACGTGCACCATCTTCCTTCATTTCATTTCTAATTTCTGTGGCCTACCTTAGCACATAAGCATAGCTGATGTGCTGGCCTACCAGTTAAGACGTACTGTAAACTGTAATTGCAATTTCCCCACTATCACATAATAATACGTCTTCCACAGGAGAAGTTCCAAAATCTTTCAGCTCACTTGTTTTGACAAGGACAAGCTCCCACATTGAGTTTTACAGTATAAATAGATCCATAAAAAAAGGATGGACACTGTCTAGCATTCATTCTGAGAATCATTCTGAACTTTTACAGCCTTTTTGCTCCTCCTCATAATAATATCCCATAAAACTTTTCCACCGGCCCAAGAGGATGCTGTTTTCTATTAAAAGTTTGTCTAATGTTCTCCCAGAGCTGCTAACTCTTTATCTGCCTGGCGTGCCTGCTGTACCTGGCAGCAACCGGACCGTTTCTGATGCTTTGAACCCACCGAGTGCTCCATGTGGGTTTGAACAAATATTATATTTGGCTCGGGTCTTATTTGTCTCTGCCTCTGTGTCTCTCCTCCTCTCCTCATGCCTCCTGCTGTCAGCCCGCTAAGCGTCCGTCTTCAATAACCGAGTTTGTCGGAGACACTTAAGAGATGAGCAGGAGTGGGAAACGACGGGAGCTATTTGTCACCTCGTGGCATATTAGCGAGCAGCTGGTTGCCCCGGACCCCTGAGCTTTGTTTGCGGGGTTCCACGCAAGGAGCTATAAACACACACACACAAAAAACCACCTTCCAAGCAAACAATGAGGTCTTCTTCTGGAGTATATATTCACCTGCTGGTTGCAGGCAATGCACAGGCTCTCATCATGCACACTCATCAAAATGCAGAGATAGAGGCCCATATAGTCTGAACAAATTGATCAAATGCTATTAGCTATTCTTCAGGCCCAGCGTGACATTTAATTACACACACATACACACACTCACTAAGCTTGAATGCTGACGAGAGATGTGTTTTTTTTTTTGCGAGCCACATCTCTCGAGGCGTCCAGCAAAGCCAATAGTCTGACTGCCAAATCCACTCACACACATACACACACACACACACACACACACACACACACACACACACACACACACACACACACACACACACAAACAAGCATGTCTGTCTTTCTGCCTCAGTGAAAAAAGAGCTCACTTCTTATTTAGGGAACTCATTATAAAAGGTACATTTCTTAATTGAACTGCATAATAACACAATCATATGTGGCATGAAAAAACATAATTATAATATTAAGCAAAATAAAACGGCTTAATCAAGTGTAAATGAGAAAATATAGAAATACAATAAGTAACTAAGAAGAAACAGTGTGTTTTTGGACGGCGTGATCAGCAGGCTAAGGACCAATAACTTGCGATGCCAAAGAGGGCATCTTATCTCGTCAAACAGTGCTAGTGTTTCTAAACATGAGCAGAGACGAGAGGAAAAACAGTGAGAGCCAGAGTAATGGTGCAAGTGTCCTGAGCACGACTGGAAGCGATAAACAACTGTTTTTTTTTCCTGGAACAGGAGCTGAGAGCCTGCAATGTTTCCTGTGTTGCACTTTTAAAGCAATTTTACCCACTGGGGTGTGTTTGGACTGGAGTGGGGACATTTTGACAGCACAAACGATGGAAACTTTCCATAAGGATTACATCAGAAAGCAGCACCATCAGATGTTTCCAGGCATGCAGAGGTAGTGACAAAAACTCTGGATATTTGTTGAAAACACAACTGTGACGAGCCAATGAATATATTCCTAGCATGTAATTCATGCTATTCCACACGCTTAAGGCTATTTCATATTTAAATGAATTGTTTGGGATTAGCTTGTTGCTCTCTTGCGGAGAGTTAAATGAGATGATCGATGCGGTTTTTATGTGTGGGACCATTTCTTACCCAGGTGCACTGACTTCCTGTCTGGTAACTGGTGGTCACATCTGGATTCCAGGAGGAGGTCAATCCCACACACCACCCCTCATGAAAACTACAACCTGTCGTTTTTACACTTCAGCGTTTATACGGATTAAAAAGAGATAACCTCTTAATTAGTGAGCTTTAGAGGTGTTGGTGGGAGGATTTTGTTGCCTTTAGAGAGACCTTGGCGAGCTGTTCCCCTGGCTGCTGGCTTGAGCAACATTTTTTTAATAGACAGATATAAGAGTTGCATTGATCTTCTTATCTAGCGTCTGGCAAGGGAGCAAATAAGTGTATTTCCAGAAATGTAAAACTATTCCTTGTCATTCTGCTATTTCTATCTGAGTTGTTTTCATCCTTCTCTATTACTGCTAATGTGCTAATTGGTAGTTACTATTGCAGAAGTCTTTATTCTGTCTGACAACATTACAGAAAGGATCCCCTCAGATGACTTTGGCGTTGTAAAGGGTTAGTTCAGATCCAGCACAAGATTTGTGTAGCACACAGCAACACAAACAAACGAACTAATCGAGTCAGCAGTGGACCAGCTACCCCCATGTTCTGCAAGGTAAAATAAAATTTTTTGTAGATTTGAACAGTGAGGGATCCTTTCGGTAATTTGTCAGACACTTCGAGTAACAATCTGGCAAAAACAAGCTCTTTTAGTGGATGTAATTTAATCAGGTGCAATTTCCCAAAAGGATTGCATTGCAGCCATTACAGCCCGTCCACTCTTATCCATACAATCAGGAGTGAGACAGAGACCTGCGGAGGTGACTGTTCGCACCACTGAGCCCACAATGACTGATGCAGAGTGGTCATGATGTATTATCCTGCCAAATAAAGGAGTTGTGTTTGCACTAGATCTTGTAAAGCAGTTTTCCTACCTGACTTTATGCCATGAAATTCAGCTTTTAATTCTAATTCTTTAGTTCAATTAACTCGTCAACCTCAGTTTTGGCTGAGGTACAGTATATTTCACACACAGTACAACCATGGTGCAAACAGAAAGTAGACCCAGGTGGTATTATTACATTTTGCTTTGCAGGTAGTTCTCAGTAAACTATAGAGCCTGATCACAAATGAGCTGGAAGTGAGAACTGTCTGTAAAAGGGCTTAAATGACGTACACGACTGGTGGCTCACTGAATTTGCGCTGTGATCTGAATACTAATAAAGCAAAAATGAAATGAAATATAATTTATCAGCATATCCTTGCAACAAAACTTCAGCTTCTAATCAAAATTCAGTGCAACTCTAATCCAAAAAGTTGAAGAAAGCAGCAAGAGAAACAAATATAATGTAACAGCAGAATATTATGGGTGACAGGAAAGTTATAAACCCGAATGTTAGCCATCTGTTGAGGTATTTAACATGCAAGGGAACACAGCTCAGTACCGCGCAAGTGGCATATGGGTTTTAAATCTCACAGCTCCTACGGCAGACATGCAGAGACAAACATCATGTGATAACCCCACTGAATGTAAACGCTGTTGAACTGGCGGGGCTGTGGCCATATCTCCATTTAGTCATTAAAGGATTGCCGCTTTACACATTAGCTCATCCGACATTTATGAAAGATCTCTGACTGTTTGGAAACAGGCGACGGATTTGGGCCGCAAATCCCCACTTAGAGCAACACGAGGTTACATGTCTGGTCCACACACACACACACACACACTCACACACACACACACACACACTCACACATTAAGTCAGACTATGGATATTGTGGTTGTGTGATAAGTGAGATTATCATCATCTGCTTCCATTTAGCACTTGCATGATCAACAATGAGACTAAATGTATATGTGTAATACTGTGTCAAGGAAGGAAAAGAGAGAAAACACTGCAATGTTTTCATCTCAAATAAGGTTATTTGAAATGAATGGTATTTGGCATGCTATCTATGACCAAGCCTAGACAAAAAACAGACAATATATAGAAAAGAATTAAATATATTAACAGTTTAACTTTGACCTCAATTTCATAAGCACTGACAAGAGAGAGTTTAGCAGTCAGAGTCAGACACACACTGTATGGGTGCAAACAGCAGCAGGAAGTTTACTCGACATTTGCTCTCTGATCAAAGCCACAGTGGAAGCTGACGCCCCATTCCTGTTGGCAGATTTGCAACCCTGTAGCATCCTGGTGAGGAAGCAGTGGTAAATAAAACTCAAAAAAATATATAAAACATTGTAATTGTGTGTCTTTCATACGCTTCCTTCTTGAAATGCTGCATTCGGGTGGCTGATTGTTAGTGTGGTGCATTTCATCATGCGTTCCAAATCATTTCCGTCTGCTTTCTGCGGCCAACAGGAATTTACATGAATTTCCATCCGACAGGCGGAAGAAGAAGAAGAAGAAGAAGAAAAAGAGGAGGAGGAGGAGGAGGACGACGACTAGACTTTGAGCACCTGCCAGCAAACTAATCGGCCTATGACCGATTTGGCCAGGAGGCCCTTTCGGTCGAACCTGACCAATCTGAGAGCAAACATCCAACGGGGCACAGGGGTGGAGCGACAGCAGATTATCATCGAAGGAGGAGCACTTTCAACAGACACACAACCTCCCCTGAACCTTCTTCGGAGAATGAGAGACTTGAATTTGGTCGGGGTGTATTTAGCGCTCATAAAAACAATCAAATGGAAACAATCTAATGGCATCAGATTCACTTAATCTTGATAAAAGGTTTGCCATAACTCAGAATGTGACGAACAGATAATACTGATCAGATTTCCTTGTTATGTATAAATCCAATGAGAATGAGTGGCTAAAGTAACAACGGTGAGTATTGGTTTACCTGAGGCTTACATGTGCTGTGCTTCTACTACATACACAGCGCTTCCTTCAGCGTTAGCATCAGTAATAGCAAAGATAGAAAGAAGTTGCTCTTCTTGACGTCATGAATCATGATGTTTTATGATTTAAATTCTGGTTTCATGACATTTTCAATGGTAAAAAGACAAAAACCGACCAAACACATCCCTTTCAAACATGAAATGCCTCAACTTTCAACTAAATTCCTCAGAATGAACTCTCTAGAAGCCCCAAAGAGAAATCCTTTTACTATTTTTACCTGTTTATTGTATATACTCGTCTGGTAGGTTTTTGGACAATATAATCAGCCACCAGAGCAGTTTTTAGTTTTGTTGCTAGCCCTCTGTAGAGCAATAGGAATGGGGAAAGCAGCACAGCAGGTTCACTTGATTTCACTTGTATCCCAATGTGTGTCACTCATTCCGCAGCTGCTGAGTCAACATTCAAATATTTGGAATATCAGTGCTTTGAAAACCAGAACAGCAGGTGGAGAGATTGAAAGAAAATCAGTTCACGTCTGTCTGCCTGTCTGTCCGTCCGACTGACACAGCAGAGCAGAGTCTGAATCTGAATCAAATTTCATTTGTCTGCTTTCTGGGCCACATGTTTCCCGGCCAATGACCTATCACCTCGTTGCTGTAATCCTTCGACAATGATGCTGCGATCTGGCGCTTCCTCAATCTTACAGTTCACTGCTGACCAGCAGCTGCATGGGTTTATGTTTAGGTAGAAAGAAGGAAAAAAAGGAGACAGAAGGGAAAGCGGACTTCTTTTCTACTTTTTATATCCCAAGTGCTGCACCGTGAAGTTGTAAGTATTCATACTGTATTCTGTAGCCACAAAATAAAAGCCTGTACACCACCCCTAAGAACACATGCAGTCTGTTGTTAATCAGGGCAGGACACTAAAGTTTTCAGATTAAAACACCTCAATTTCGAACGTATTATCAGTTGAATCCCACTTTTCCTGTAAGTTCAAGCAGCTGAGAGAAGTCCTATCCACTGACTATGAGGCATATGTATTAGTACGACACCTGATGTGAACACATCCTATATGTAAGTGGGCTTTTTTCTATTTTAGGTGCATTAATTGAACTACTCCCCATTTATCCACATACTCCTCGTTGGGAATCGCTGCTAAGGTCCATCAGTCACGGGATTTAAATGTATGCGTGGTTTTATGTTTTGGATTATCACTCCAATTGATTAGAGAGTAAACACACCATCCGGCTGTTGAAGGGACGATATTAAAACAATTAAATCCCCCCCCTGAGCCACAGTCAGTCACTAAGTAAAGCCAGCAACACACATACAGCATTCACACATACAGCGTGCATTTACATTCTGCACATCCACAGTCCAGGGAGCAACATGCATACAAATAAAGGCTCCACATGATAAAATTTTATGAGACCACACCATGTGCATGCACATGGCCACACTTCAAGCAGCCAGCTAGCTAAACCCCCTCAATCCATGATGTAATCTCTAAGTGTGTTCAGTAATTACAAGGTCCTGGATTCCTCTGCTGCTTGGAGCCACCTCGGCCTTATGTAACAGACGACTCACGTGCCGTCGATTCACTGAGCAAGATTACAATATGGCTGCTTTAAAGCCTGTAGCAAGACAGTCCTGCATTAAATCCATCGGCTTGCTCAGATCAGCTTGATGACAGTCAAGAGATGAAGGATAAAAGAATGGGTTGGTGGAGCTATTGGCCTTAAGGAGACTGCTAGCAATAATTCAGTCAGTCAGTCAGTCAGTCAGTCAGGTAACACGTTCAACACATTAACACACAATTAATCATTTATATTAAGCATCCTCACAGGGAAGCCTGTCAAGACGTGACTGCCCTGTAACACTATACAAACCCATACAAATGGTTTCAAAAACAGCTGAGAGAGAGAGAACCCAGAATAAATGCAGTTTTCAACCGCATGTATTATGTCTGTGCAGTTAAAACCAGTATTAAAGTACAATGCTTAAGTACAATTACTTGTACTTGACATTAGTATTTCCATCTTATGCTACTTTATACTTTCACTTCACTACATTTCAGACTGAAATCCTGTACTTTCATTCTGTTACATTTATTTAAGAGCTATTGTAACCAGTTAAGATCAAGATTTGACACACAAACCACTTATAAAATCTCCTGCATTATTATAGCTTAAACTGCCCAACAGAATAAGGAGTAGATCAAATTAGCTCCACCTCGGCCAATTCTCAAAATATCACTAATAATCATCCATAACGTGATAATGTAACACTGACAGTGGCCATTCATCACAAAGTACTAATACTTTTACTTTTGATGCCAACAATACACTTTGTTGCTTTACTTACACTCAACTTTGAATGTAGGACTTTTTATAATTGCATTAGAGTTCACACTCAAAATGACATCATTAGACACAATGAAGAGCTGACTTTGGCTTGAAACAAACACAAATACATAATCCACCAAACACTTAATCCATGTACACTACATGAAAGCAAAAGCAGCAATAAGGGAAGGCATCAAAAGACCAATCACCAAAAATAAACCTGAAACATCTCAATGGTGTTCATGTAGAGTCTGAGGCCCAGCAAGAGGCCCATAAGTGCCTCCAACAGCCTGCAGCACCCTCCATGTGAACCTCCCAAGGTGCTTAATCAATGAATCCCATGCTAATTAGCTGATTAGGGAGTGCTGAGAGAGGTGGCAATGGCTAAAAATGTATCTCCATCTCAAAGATCCAACATGGTGACAGCATGCGTTCTGACTACAGCAAGTAAACTGCAAGAAGCAATCAAGGGACACCAGAACTTACTGCAAAGCGGCTAACATCCCCGGTTCATCGTCGTCGTCGCACGGCTCCATCCTGTCAGCCAGACTGGACAGATGAAGGAACGAACGGGTGGAGAGAGTGGGATGGACGCCCCGGTCCCACCACCACCAAAAGCCTCAGAGCGTTGGAGAAAGAGCTCCTGTCCCGCTCCCTGAGTCCAACTCCTCCACTAAAAAATCCACCTCTGAATCTCTTTAAAAAAAAAAATCCCCAAACTCAATTTTCTATGTGTGTGTGTGTGCATATGTGTATGTCTGAGTGTGTTCCTGTTTTTCTTTTTTTTTTTTCAGTCCTAGCTTGGTGCCAAATGTTCCAGCTTAGCACCGCTGTGCAGCACCGCTGGTGATGGATTTAGCTGGGGCATCTGGGCCAGCAGGGATAAACTCCATTCACACATACACACACACGCACACACGCACACGTGGACACTGGCACACACACATGCATGCACAAAGTGTCATGCACTGTGAGATCGCAGGGGACAATGTTGGGGAAAAACTCCCCCACACGGCATCATCAGAGACATGACAAGTGTGTGAAATACACTGTGTCCAGCACACTCTCACACACACACATAAGCGCACACACACTCCTGTTCCCCGCACATAGCTTGCACACAGAGCGGGTGGATCAATGCATGAACAGATGTGTGCCAACTTTAGAGCTGCTACTAAGCGCAGACATCAGCAGCAGTACTTACAGCGTGTGTGTGTGTGTGTGTGTAAGTGTGTGTGAGTGTGTATCTCAGACACAAAGAAGTCAGATGCCACTCCTAAACCCCAATGCCAACGAAAGCTGGAAGATGTGTGTGTGACATATAGCAGACATTTCTTGTGTGCGTTCGTGTGTGTGTGTGTGTGTGTGTCAGCGCATGAGAATCAATGATTCTCTGTGGTCGGAGCAGACAGAGGTCAGCTGTGCCTGTGGGCATACAGCGGGCAGAGGGAGATTAACACAACAACAATGTATATACAATAAGAGGAGGACACAACAGAAGAGTGCTCTTCCTTGCTGACTCAGTGGAGGAGATAAACAAGGACTGGTGATAATGAAATCTGAATGTGTAGCCTGAGAAACAAAATGTATTCACACGCTGTCCCATAAACTAGTTTTACCCTCCCTTTTCTCTGTAAAGAGTGAGATGAACACAGGCGATGGGAAATTACTTAAACTCACTGCAAAGTCAACTTTATTGAAAGACTTATAGTATAAAACAAGTTTAAGACAGCTTGTGTCTACAGTCTACAACGTGCCGCGATTACAGCAGTTGTAATAAAAAAGCTCAAAAAATGACAAAAAGTTAACTACACTGAACAAAGATATAAACGCAACACTTTTGTTATTGCTCCCATTTTTCATGAGCTGAACTCAAAGATCTAAAACATTTTCGATATACAAAAAACAACCATTTCTCTCAAATATTGTTCACAAACCTGTCTAAATCTGTGTTAGTGAGCTGGGCTGTGTGATAAAACTGAACATTTCAGAGTGATCTTTGAGTTCAGCTCATGAAAAATGGGAGCAAAAACAAGTGTTGCGTTTCTATTTTTGTTCAGTGTAGTTATAGGTTTAGGTTAGGTTACACACTCTGCTGAGTGCTCTTGTACAATATAAACTCCCTCCAGGCTGCCACAGATTCACACATGACCTGTGTCTGCTCAATCATAGCCAGGGTAAACCTGGACAAAGAGAGGTGAGAGAGAGTGCCTCCAAAAAGGATCTACCGACTGGAAATTTGAGTGGAGTGGACACACTGCAAGAATGCCAAAGGAATAAAGTTCAAAGGTTTGGGTGTGGAAGGCATAGAGCAGAGCACAGAGTTTGCATTGTGCTCTCCATGCATTATTGTTGTCCCATTGTTCTCCTATGGAGAGCACTAAGACGCCACACCTTGCCACAGTGATACCTCAGTCGATTACCTTTTTCTGCCCACAATTTAACCTGTAAGAAGCTAGCAGACATCGCCCAACCTCTTCTTGATCATGTGGTTTTAACTGTCCAACACTGACACTTTTTGACAGGGCTGTAATTTCATTTGACATAATTCCCCTCCTTTCCTTTTACTTGGCACACACTGACCGGCGCCACACAGTGCCTGTATGCTCCGCTTCCCTCCTTGAGACAGAAAGCCTCCCACATCACTGAGGAACCTGCATCCCGACAAAATTAGACCAGTACGAGTCCAGAAAGCTGATCACAACCTGAAAGAGAAAGGCTCAAATTGCAACTGAATACAGATCGCAGAGAAAATAGACCCTCAGCATCAATGAGGCACTCAGAAAGTAAAGCCAAGAAGTAGTGACATTGAAAAGATCTGTGCTTGAGCCCCTGCGGTGAACTCTACAGACTCTACAGATACAATGTGTGCAGCAGAGCACCTATTGCACAGGACATATAGGAGGGATCTGAGGAAGTTACAAAAGGTTCTAGAAAGAAGAGTGTTTTGGCCACAAAGCAAAAAGACTTATGTCATAAGAAATCATTATACATTTATATCCTCCATCTTGACTGTTTGCCAGCAGCATGGCTGCAGGAACACAGATCTTATTTTCAAAAATGCTGTGTTGCCTTGTTAGTAATTCACTTCTAGAGCGATGCAAGCAGTGCATGCTTTCTCCTGTCGATATCAATAGCGAGTTAAGGATGTTAGTGAATAAAAATGGTCCTGTTCCGCTGTTGAGGTAGAAATTTCAGAAATACAAGGCCATTGGAGGCGTTGTTGGCCCAGTTCAATAAAACATCTGTGATAGCAGGCACTCAACTTTATAACATCTAGCTGGCTGGTGAAAAGTGCTGCCTGTCTGATTATCCTTCAGATTGATGACTGCATGGTCCGATGTCCTCTGGAGTCACCCTCAGTGGATGAGTACATCACTCTTTTGACAGCTGAATTTGGCTTCTGTATATTGGAATATCAATTTCTTTGTATTACAAAAAGCAAATGGATGTTCTGCAGAATTCTACCATGACATGAATTATAGTCAAAGGAAAAATCACACAAGTTAAGCTGGCTTTTGAGGACATGACGAGGCAGTTCTGGCAGGATAATGGTAATGAATGAACGACATTTTATCTAATATTCCTCATATTAACTAATCAAATTATTCTAGCCTATTTGCAGATATAATGCTAGCCCTGCACATTTCAGTGGAGGCCAGCTCCGTTTGCTACCTCTGAGATGCCACCTGGTACAGATTCTTGTCCAAGTAGCTATCTATAGCCACGTCTACTGGGACATGACTACTGATTTGTGCCAATGACCCCTGGGTGTCTAATGTTATATATAGCACAGTAAAGAATTAAGCTTAGGCTGAAATATGTGCTGATACAGTATATTGTGTCGATACGATATATCAGATATCAACCAGCTAGCGTTTTCCACTGCAGAAATGGAGGCTGCTCCCTGAAAACAGCTCCATCAAGTAGTCTGAAAAACTGCAACTAGATCAAGATCAATCACTTCAGTGTAACAAGTGAGATCAGCATCTAAAGGTGGAATTTCTCCTGCATATTTTTATATGAGTGTTTGCTCGTCCTGCCTCAAACGTTAGGATCAGTATTAAAGTGAGGTTAAGGTTGTTATGAAGGTGAATGTTAGGCAGTGGTAAAGGTGAACATGTTGGGAACAAATATGGGATTAAGGAATGAAATTAAGCTCCTCAGTGCCCCAAGACAGATACATACAGGTGTGTATGTGCATGTATGTGTGTGTTTCGTGTGCACGTTATGCTGGAAATGACTCCTGGCCAAATGACGAGACCTCGGTCGTGTCCATCTGGAGGCTTTGTGGACTTTATGTAACGGTGTTTGTTTACTGGGAAAAGCGAGCAAAAGAGTCTCCTAAGTAAAGGCAATCGTATTCTTTTATCCATTTACTACTGTACCATGAGCCCGATTTTATGTAATACTACGTGGATTGTAAAGGGAAAGAAGAGGATGGGAGGAAGACAGGGAGGTGGGAGAGATTCCTACAAGGGTGTCTTGGTGATGGCTCGTTTTTTAAATTCAAGGTGCAGGGACCTAATTGGCAAAATGTAACGTCATCCCAGTGCAGAACAAAGAGCAATAATCTCATCCATCTGTATCACTAACATGCCATGACATTCTCATCTGATGCAGACAGCTCACTCCCAAGTGCCAAAGGTCCTCATTGTTTTATTAAAAAGAAAGCAGAGATTTCTCTTTCACGACACTCTCTCCCATCAGTCACAAAACACCTCACTTCCCCACATTGTTGCTTGTTAACACGACACAGTTGCTCATTTGGCTGTGAGCTCGACAACTTTCCTCCACATGTAATTACTCTAAAAGGTCAAGCTTTTGTCAAAAAGAAAAAAAAAACAAAAAAAAACAGTGCTATCTCAGATCGCGGTGCTCTAGTTTTTTAATGAATCTTCCATGTACTACCCCCCCCCAAAAAAAGCACCGTGGTTAAATGTCAAAATGTCTCATTTTGAGATCGTGCAACTCTCAAGTCTGCATTCCTCACACATCCGGCTCAGAAATTCAATTGGTGGTCCAAGGACACTACAATTAAAGGTCAAAATTTGAAACTCAGATGGGATGCATCCGACAACAGTGGAGTGATTTAGAGATCTCAGCACTGCGTTCTACATATGCTCGCCTTTTCGATGTCACTGGTACAGTGCCAGTTTGAGGCATGCCTGTTGGGAGTGCAGGCCCTGTCTCCTGGTAGAGCTGCTTACAGCCGTGTGTAGGGGCCACTCATCCAATCGATTTCCCACTCAACACTGCACGTCCTCGGGTCCTCAGAAATGCACCCGCCAAGTGTGACATAGATTGAATGAGTGTTGCTGAGAAAAACGAAGAACACAACCTGTGGGGGATCCTTAACTCAGCACTACCGTAAGAGTCACAGTTCTTACGACGCTCATGAGCTTATCAAATCAACTCACAAACAGTGGTGTACAACAACAGCAGATTACTCTGTCATGAACACGATTTCATTCATAACCAACCAAAATAATCATATCAATAACCACAAAGAGAAATTCAATCACTGATGCGCCTTTAAAATATGCGTAATTTCTTCTAAAGTGTAAAAACACCAGCGCTGACAGTGGACTTCACTGCAAACTACATCTTAGTCTTAGTCTAATCTCTAATTAGCTGACCACAGATTGTGTAAAAAGGGCATCAAAGAAATGAAAGAACAGTCTTGTTAGTGCACCAACATGCTAGAAGATGCCTGTTTATCAATATGTCTTAAGTTGTGAACACTTTTTGCACAATTAAATCAGACTTGTATAGAAATTTAGGGTTGCAGCTAGCAGACTTTCATTGCTATCGGCTTTAGTAAAAGTCAATGGCCTTTGACGAAGTGAAAATTAGCATCACAGCTAGAGGACATTTTCTCCAGTGAGCAGCTTTATTGAGCGCTGGTCAAGCCAGTCGCTGCTTGATCTATTCACACTATTGCAGTAGCAGAAGCCACTGGTAAGATTCTCTACTGGCTACATAACTCATTAACCACTTATTAACCCATCCCATTTGAATGCTGCAAATGAAGTATTCTCAAGTATGTTCCTATTGTTGATCAGTCTAGGCTGAGGAGCAGGAGTGCAGATACCTCTCCGGACTGCACTGCAGCATCTGACACTAAAGCCAGACCTTAAATTCTCTCAAATTTTATGTCAAAACGACAGAGCTTGAAAGAAGTAGAAAATGCACTTACTACAGTAAGATAAGTGGGAGGGTGCTGATCTATGAAAATGCCACATACTGTGCTTGCCTGGAGAGATAGGAACCAGTTTCTCCCAAATTCTCCGGAAGACCAAATCGCTTAGAGCCTCTGCTCAGCCCAAATGAGGCACAGGAGCGTGGAAACGCACTCATATTTGATTATCTGTGGGCATTTTGTGGAGAAAAGTCTGATAGTTGAATAAAGAATCTTAAAGGAATGAATTAATTACATAGCCAGGATATATATGACTACAGAAAACGAACACACACACAAGAAAACCATGTAAGTATGTATGCACGCTGCACAGACACACACACACACACACACACACCCTGTGCATCCTCACTACATTCCTCCATAGTGTATAGCACTACACTCGTCCACAGATCCCATCATTACATCATAGACATGGTGAATGAACACTATATCTTATCCTACCTCATGACTCAGTGTGCCATCATGCTGCGCCTCTCTGCCCGACTGTATCCTAATCCTCAGGCTGCCACCAGCGGAGGGGCAGGCTCCAACAAAAACAATAACCACAACTGCAGCAAAATTACTTTATGTTTGGGTCAGTGAGGGTGGCGTGACGAATGAGACAAAAAAAAAAACAAACACAAAAAAGGTAGCATGTGGAGGAGGAAAACAGAATGAGAAGAAAGAGATGCTGGGAGTTGGAGTAAGCTGGGAATCTATAGGGCAGATGGTTCAGGCGAGCTCTGATGGGGTCAGGTGATTCAGCAGCAAGTCGAGAGATGCTCAATCTCTGGATCAGATTTTTTTCTTTATATATCTAGAGCTCTCCCCCCCTTGTGGAATGTGTCTCTTCTGGCTGTCTCTCTTTCTCTCCCCCTCCCCTCCTCTACATGTGGGGATGTGATGTTTTGGTTTGTTCATGAAAAGACTGCACAGCGAGCGCAAGGATCAGAATCATTTTTCTCCAGAAATGCAAATTTTATTAATTTTGTTATTAATTGCACGTGACGCCCCCCCCCCCCCCCCCCCCCTCCCCCAGATGGTCCAATCATCGCTAAGCTTCCCTAAAGGCATCAACCAACGAGGTTTAAATTCACTGTAACCTTTTTAGATTTTAAATGCAGCGCAACAGCATGAACCGTTTCCCTGCGCATCACCGAGCCAGAGAAGAACAAGAGCATGGAAAGAAGGGAAATGTGAGGAGGCAGAGAGAGAGTGGAGGGACATTAGCAACGTTTCCAACAAACTGTCAAGTGAATTTTGCTCAAACTTTTAAAACGTCCTAAAAAATTAAAAAATGTATAAATATAAAATATAAATATATAAACATAGTATAAATATTAGTATTGCCAACAAGATTTAGATTCCCTTTCTTCACACCTGAATGTAAAAATGTTCAATACAAACAAGTTGAGCTGACATGCCGTTTCCATACAGACGTCCCATTTTAAAGATGGAAACCTGCTGCTGACAGAGAAAAAGAGACAAATGTATTTATATTCGTCAGCCTGCTCTGAAATATTCCTCAACCAAGGTTTAATCAGTCGTCATGTGAAGACGCTGAACACTCCACAGGGAGTTATGGGTGATTTGAAGACATCGTCAAGAGCGTCAGCCAGCGAGCTGTCTGTCTGTAGAAAGGTAATTATATATGTGGTGGAGTGAAAGAAAGAAAGAAAGGGAGGGGAGAAAAGAAAGGCTTGATAAGATGAGCAACAATCCCGGGTTTTCCCACTTGTCAGAGACTGGGGTTCTCTGAAGAATTCGAGGAGGAGCTGTGATTTATGGTCTCTATCTAAACTAATGGAGGCTTGTTTTATCCACTCTCACAGTCCTGCTACTGGGAATCAGACTCCCATTACAGAAGCACTCATGATTAAAACCAGATGAGACAGATAATCATCGGCATTGTGGGCTGAAAGCTAAGTCTCAGTGAGCGCACTCGTGATCTTGTACTGTTGGGAGAGTTATTCTTCGTGCTGATACATTTTCACTCGGCAGGGGGAAAGAGCAACAAAACTATTTTTAATGACTCATTTGATGACGTGGCCTCATCACACTGTCAAAGGAATGCCTTTACAAGCTCAGAAGAACCACGTATTGATATTAGTTGGCTTAATGAAAATGTATTGATCAGGCCTTGTGTTTATACTCATTATATCACACTGAAGTCTGCATCAGCGTGATAGATGACACAGGAATGGTACATGGCACTGATTAAATACACTGACAAGCCTACGAGAGCTATTAAAATGATAGGTCAAACCAAGGTGGCGTATTCAATACTCAGTGCATCATGGAGACTGGCATGTTTACTGTCGCCATGATTAAATTAGAATTGAATACGCACAATCACACATACATTTTACCACAAGGGTCACATGAAAGTACAGGAATTGGAAGGACACTTTGATCTTCTGACTTTTTTTTTTTTTTGCACCAACATAAGGTTTTGGCTTTGGGTGAAACATCCATGAAATTTGGTATAAATATTCAATATCCCAAAAGAATAGGAGAACTGGATCGATCAGCACCAAGCTTGACAAAGACTTTCATGATTGTCAGATGATGAATCATCAGGTCAACTTTTTAATGTGTCGAAAACTTGAATTTCTGAATTTCTTTAAGACTCTAGCTTGTTTCTGGTAGATCGCTATTAGAAAAATTACCCAAATACCCAAAAGTCTCTCATCCTGTAATAAATGAAACATCTGTAGCAAAGCTAATTTCCAAATAGACTACATTATGTGCACATCTTGATTTTATATCATCTGATTATATTGAAAAAAAATTCTACTTCTCGCCTGTAAATTGCAAATGAAAGTATTTGTGTCACTAATTTTCACCTTCTCCCCGATGCATTCTATTATCATATTATTATTGTGAGGATATTATTATTACCATGATGTTGTACTTACTCATCATTTCCAAGAAAAGATGTTTCCCTCCACGCAGCCCCCCTGGTTCGCACTTTAGAGGAGACCTCAGCCGAAGATAACTTCTGTGGGTGCTGGTCCTCGAGCGGCTTAGAGCCACTGGGAGCCGTCACTGGAGTCATGACATGGTCAGAGCTGACTGATGTGAGGTCAGTGCTGAGGTCAAACGATGTCCAAGAAGAGTCAGAGGAGGCTGAGGGGCTGGTGTCCACCTTCTCCTCTCGCAGTCCATCTTCTTGGTCCATGGTTGAGGGGTTGGTATCAAACTAAAGAAAGAAGATGAGTGACCAGGAGAAAAAATGAGACTAAGGAGGTGAATGCGTCAGAGGATGTCTTGATAAAACAAAAGCTTGGAGTGGATGAAAAGAGGGGCAGCAGAAAAGATAAATTAGATAAATGAATGGAAAGAGATGTATCTGTGCGCTCCTGCTGACCAAAAGCTCCACACTCTCTCCTCTTCTGTCTCAGTAAAATACTGGAGAGAGCAATGGAAAGACAAAAGACCAATCACAGGAAACATTAGACAAAAGAGATGGTGATATGGATGTGAGGGAGGGAAAAGAAAACCACTCAGGGACTGAAGAGGACGGCTGACAAAGACACCAAAGGGTGGGATGGAAAGATAGGACCCGGCCGCTGCAGACGGAAGGGGGCCGAACAAAAGAGGAGGAGGAATCAGGTGAAAGGTGCAGGTAGAGGCACTTATGAGGTGATTGCTCACATCTCATTACATCCCATTTTTTCCAGCCCAACAATTGAATCATGTGGTAAGTGATAGAGACGGTGCGGGACGGGTAATCGATTTGAGATGCCTGGAGAGGCTTGAACTGGTGGCTTCTGCGGCTACATGATAGCGGCGGGCAAGAGAGTGCCGTCTTGGGTTGCAGTGATAAGCGGTTCGTTACAAGAAGTCTGACCCAGTCTAAATACAATTAGGGCTCACCACTAAAACCCATTAGGACGCTGATATGGGGGGGCAGGTTAGCCAGGCTCCCACAGGTACACTGGGAATACACTAAGAGCATCGTTCTGCAGACAGATGATACAATGCACATCAAATCAAAGGTTCTTTTAGTATTGACCCTTTTCAGGGTATTCAAGAATGGGCCTTTACAGCCAGTCAACTGCACCAGAAGCTTTTTCTGTACAGTATAGTGTCTCGATTTCAAAAAGTCTGGCTTGTAACAAGCAAATGTTATCTTGGATTTTCTATGTGAAGTAACGGTGTCAAGATCTATGCAACACAACTCTGAGAACTCAAGAACAGAGTGCCAAACATTGACTAGTTATGATTTATAAAACACACTGATCTGATCAGAGAAATAGTCTCTACACGATAGCTTTAGAATAGAAAGAATTATTAAAGGAATAGTCGGCAGGATGTCGGCACTCCTGCCTGCTTCTCGACACTGGATAGATGCCGACCTCCACCATCTACTGAGTAACACAGTAGTTCATACAACCCCACTTCAAAAAAGCTGAACTACTCCTTTAAGCTCCGAGGGCTCTGTTTTTCTCATTGACTACATAAAACAGCAAATCTTCTGCATTCTAATGTGTGTTTCCTAACAGCAGTCCACTGACAAATGCAGGGAAATGATGTTATGATATGCTAGATATTGTGGGAAGCAGCTCACTCACTTTTGTCTGAGAGTTAGACGAGAAGATTAATGCCACTCCTGTACTTGTGAACTAGAAAGCTCTTGTTCAAGGGCACCATAAAGGGCCTAAAGGGTCCAGCATGCTTCAAACGGACTGGTTTGTCCAACCACATCTAAAGGCTTTACTTGACCACACAAGGACACCAAGGCCCTCAGGTGTGTGTCCACTCATGTATAATGAGTTATAGGATGGTAAACCTATGACCTAAAACTCTTTAGCGCCACTGAATACTTCAACTAATGAAGTCTGAGAATATTTTACATTCAGCCGTTATAAAATGGTATGTGCTTTAACTCTGCCTGCTGAGGTCCCGAAGCACAGGGGGGGGTTTAGGACAACTGGCTCCAAAAGTGGCTGATTCATAGCAACATACTGAACTTTCATCTTTTTTTAAATCACCTTTGATTAACTAATGTTAGAGTCAAGCTTTCGTATAAATGAGCACCCCTAGATTTGATAAGTATTGCTTTCAGTAGCTCAGACAAACACAAGTGCCGTGCTGACAAGGAGAGTGGATTCAAACTGCCTCGTGATTGCAAGAGCATTTTTAGGGTCTAACCTCTAATCTGCTATAGTCCAGGGACATGGAGGGTCAGGGCAGCAGACAGAATCCCCCTTTATACATTCAAACTTTTTAATAAGGGAGTGATTTGTGAGGTTTTTGGTGATTCAAATGCATTTGTACGTATTCATCTTACAGTAACGCTAAAAGCACAAAAGGCAGGAAAAGGTGCAAAAATGAGCCGGCATTAATAAAGATAGTACAACACATCAGAAACATGCCTAAAATCACTAAGGCCAGCATGAGCACACACAATCATGGTGCGTTATTCTTATATGAACAAGCGAATTTGCTTTACAAAGTCTTTATTTAAACTACATGTAGAAAACGGGGCTAAAATGAAACAATGCTGAAGATAAACAATAGAAAAGTCTCACAGGCTAGGCAGATTACACATCTGTACACAGAAAACACAGACGCACTGCATTATACATACAAGTGTGTTACAATACAGCTATTTACTGTATAGACAGATAGAAACAGACTGTGTATGACAGGTCTGGAATGAGCCTTGTCAAGTATTTCTTGTTCAAACTATGTATGAGCAGTGATCCAGTGGTGTGCAAAGAAAAATAAATAACATACTGATCAACAAGTGTTTTGGATTTACATTTTCACAATGTGATGACGAGTACACACGACAATCGTGCTGTAAGCCACATAAATGTGGACTACATTTTAGACACGTTTAAGTGAATGTCTAACCTTTCTAGTACTCAATGAACTGAGTTGGTTTAAAACAATCAAGTGGGAACAGTATGAGCAGCCTGGAGTTTTTAACTGTGTGTTACGATTACCTGTCGACAGCTATTATGACATTGTTTTGCATATGAAGATGGAGCAACACATGGTTTACTCTCTGATATGTTGTTCACAGCGCACGTTTCGCCATTGTGCCTCATCTTTTCTGTTCGAAGGTGGCCACAGCGAGAGGCAGGCAGAAGAAAAAACACAAACAGCTGCTACACATTTATCCGACATGCACAGGACAAAACGAAAAGCAACACAAGAAACTGAGTGGACATTACACATCTTTTTAGATGTGTAATGTCCACTTAGTCTTTTTAGACTCATTCAGACGGAAAAACAACATTTCTGATTGTTTTTAAGAGTCAGTAAATTAGAATTGCTCAGCCAAAGCAGCGAAGCATCTCCGGGATAGGAAAAGAAGTCCTAGTGTGGCGTTAAGGATATATCCGGAGGAGGATCAGTGGTGGCACTGCATGGGAAGCGCTTACAGGAAGACACTACATCAAGAAGGGCCAAGCTACAAAACAGACAAACCAGCATACAATGCCCCAGAGACTATCCAAAATGTTTTTTGTAGGGCAAGCAGAACAAGAAAACAGAGTGTGCCTCATTCTGTGTGCCCTTCCCTTCTGTGAACAGGCCACAATATTCCAAAACTGTGGCTCTGAGCAGCAACAGAGTCAGAGCAGGAGTAAAAAAGGGGCTTCGGCACACAGCGCTGATTATGTATATGCTTTCACAGTTGAGCCATCCTCCAATATCGGAGGGGCTGGAGAACTTTCCAGCTAAAGCCTGGTCTTAAAAAGTGCAGGCCAGGTAACAAAAAGCAGTTGACGTGGACAGACTCAGCGGTAGCTTTCTCCTATGAATTAACTCCTATATGGGGCCTACAATGAGGCAGCACACACCAACACACAGCACTCGACATGCTTTGGAGCAGTACATTGAAGCGAAGCAGTGCAGGGTGGCTTGACATGCAGGGCAGTCCCACAAACAGAGCGTGGGTGAGGGCTAGCGGCGGGGGAGAAGCAACTGGTTCCACAAGGCCACAGCAGGAAAACTAATGTGAGGCCCGAGGATGGCAGACGTTGGTCCGGGAAAACAATGCAGCTGAACTCCAGGGAAAGTTCCTCTTTGTTCCTCTGTCCACGAGCCCAGACAGGTCAGTCGAGACAAGCTGAAAGGTAGTTCAGGGTGGAGACAAGCACAGGAAGGAAACACAATGGCCACATCTCCTTTAATAAATTGGCCTCGGTTGTTTCATGCTGTAGTGGGCCTCTGATGCTGACACATATGCAGACTCATGAAAAAAATCCTCATGGAACTCTGCCAGAAACCTATGAGAGAGGGCGGGGAAAGGGAGTACAAGAGAGGGAATTCTGTTGAGATATTCTGGCATCCCGCAATTTTCAGCAGTCTTCTCTGGTCACATTTAACACAGAGACAAACACAACGGACATGACAGGCTTACAGGAAGCAAAAAGCAATGACAGGAAAGCATCTCGATGTCACGTCGCACTTCACTTCAACTTCTGGTTTTCCTAGATATCCCTGGCTTATTCCACATAAATCCTAGACCCCTTGCCCTCTGCCCCGAGTATATATGTCAGAGACAAAGCCCCCTCATCCGTCCCTATACGGCCAGCAGAGAACCAATCGTTATGACAGAACGACTGAGAACATGAGAATGACCGACCAACAGTCAGATACGGAAAGAGTGAAAAATCCCCCCCCCACCCCTCCCATCTAATCAGTAGCGGGGAAAACTAATCCGGAATCTTCTTAGTATCCGCTACTCGGCCAAATCCTCTAAATCTTGCCATCTCATCTTAGCTCCACCGGCCTTCCTAATCTCAATGCAAACAAATTATCCTCATCAGAGAAGAACTTAAGAACGCTTTGACAACAGCTAACAAACAAGACCACCTAATGGGACAATAAAGGGAACATGTGAGAGTCCCGAAGTGAGTGAATCAAAGGTGAGGAAGGTTTGGTTTAAACGAAAATTATATTTATTTAAGCTTAATTCCTCCCTATAAATAAAAAGGAAGGTCCTGAACAGGTTTCAATGCACATTTATTAATTGGAAAACATTTTTTTTTGCTCTTGGTGCCAAAAATTCAGGCTTGTGCTAATCTTTATAGCTGTAAGATCAGTAATAACACAAGGCAAGCCGCTTTGGGCATACACATTGTAAATCAGTATAACGTGTGTGTTCACATGTGCACACACACACTCACACTTAATCATAATCATTCTTGCAGAGAAAGGGAGAGTGAGAGATCAACTGTGGCCAAATCCCAGAATGCACTGCACTTCAGTCTCTGCAACATCAATCAGTTTTTTTTCCCCGCTCGGCACAATCTGCCACGAGGCTGATTTCAGAGTTAAAGGCATGAAGGCTTTCCCAAAACACGCCAGTGTTTGGGTTTGTGTCCAGTGTCGTGCAGAGTCTCCAGCACGGTGAGAATATTAATTAGGCAGTGTTTTCAGTATTGAATATCATCAATAATATAGTTCTGCTACAGAGGAGATTGAAACTGCAAAAGTAATTTTCTCTGAAGCACTTCACTCGTCTTTGCACCCAAGTTATTGTCTGTGCCAGTTTGCAGAATAATGTGACTTGCAGTGCGGTGCCACTGGAGTGAATTAAAAGACTTTCTGCCCATGTTTCCCCTACTGCTGATGACACTGGATGAGGTGCTTTGCCAAGAGGAGCTACTACTGCTGTTGAGATAAATATAGGTCTTGGTATTTTATTTTGCAGTAAGTGCTGCCGTCCTGTTTTGACAATGCCGTTTTTGAACTCTAATGCTCCCCGCCCAACAAACACACATGAATACCAGTTCTAGCCTCTTTCAGAGGACCACCTTGTGATTTTTTTGTGGCACCAAGTACTGAGCTCCAGTTTATTTATTTATATACATTTTGGTGGTGGAACAGAGGCAATTTTGGCTCTCAGCTTCGTCCCTGTGGCCACTCCACGGTGAGTTTAGGTGTTGCTCCACAGCACTGCTCGGTGGCAGGAGGCAGCACTGCAAGCGTTTGATTAGAGAATGAGAGGACCTAAATCCCCCAGGTTTGGGACTGGCTGAACTGAAGATCGCTAGGGAGGATTTAAAGATTAGACTCCCGCGCTTGTGTAACGCCCACTCATCTCCCTCCCTCTAACACATGCTCTTTCTCACTCCATTCCTCCCCCCAATGTTCTCTTTTACTCACTCTTCCTTGCCTTTTTGCTTTGGTGTTTCTCAGGTTTTTTTGGGTGTGTTAATAATATCTTGACAATCAATATTTCTGTCTTTCGATGAATTCTTTTGGCTCTAACTTGTACTATACTACTGTCACGTAAAATGAGAACTTCTTGCAGTTCAACTCTGGCAGTTATTATTGAGCTTTAACGCTTGGCTAGGTCAAATCCTGGTTAATGCACTGTGTGGGTTATTAGCAAGGTGCATTTTAAGCTGACGTGCTTCCTATTTAATGTCCCGTTAACGGATTGCAGCACCTCACCTTTTTAATGATTTTATCCTCCAAGGAAATTATATGATTTCACAGTTTCTGTCCACCTGGCAGCACAATCCAGTTTTTGATGAAGGGAGGATGTGATTTCAATATGAATGCTTTAGTGAAGGAACTGTAAGACTTCAGGCCTGAGTGCAGAAGGGAGAGTCCCATTCTTTGGTTCAGTGTCAAGAAAAGTGAAAGCAAAACCTGTACTTAGTCCCGTGAACTGATTTAAATTAAACTGTTTCTGTCCCTCTCTTGCTTTGTAAAGTACTTACCTTCGAGATCCCTTATGCTTAAAAAAAAGTAATAATACTGAAAATATCTTACCTAAGAAAGAGTTCCAAATGCTTGACTAAAGCTCGGAGATTCCTCTCAGGGATCTGCATCTTTCCCAAGATCTCAGGAAGCTTCACTGGAACAAAAGCAAGACAGTGGGTATGGGAATAACAAATAAGAGGGAAATCTCTCCCCTCCACCACAATCCAACAGCCGAAATCAAGTATGAATAGTGTGAGTAAACTGACACCAACCAAAAAGCCTCAAGAGGTGCTGTGCTCCGTACAGGTAGGAGGGTGGAGGAGGCTGGTCATGAAGAGGGTAGTTATCAGGAGTCAGCTTCCAACTTAGGACCTGGTTGAAAGACAAAAAAGTCTCAGATTCACACAAATTTACACTGAAATACTAGAGAGACTGAAATTTGTGTGGTCTGACTGACTACGCTAGTGTCTTTGAGCACGAGATTGTGTCCCTTCCAGCTAATACTATCTTCATCCCAAATTATTTCATCACCTCGTTTAGCTCATTGTTTCTGCGACTCTCAAGGCCATAGAAAGGGCCACTTCGCTCTTTGCTTGGCGTCGAGGGCAACGGGGAAGATGAGCCACTGTGCACTGGTGTTTCTGGGTAAAGAGAAAAGAACACAGAACGGTGTCAGAAAGAACCAACGCAAGCAACAGATTGTTATGAGAGATCAGAGTTAGCCTTAGATGAGTCTAGTTATTTAGCCCATGAAAGGGGATGAATGTGGCAGGAAAGAAGTTGGCTAGCACCATCTACTGGGCAAAACTTGTTACTACAAGCACTAAATGTGTCACTTCACTAAATAGGAATATACTACCTTTCCTGAAATGCATTATGTTCATATTAATATGATTAATATCGTAATAAAATAGTCCAATTAGGTCACAATTTTCAGGTTGAATGTTGCAGTTCGAAGTAATGTTTTAGTGTCAGCTTACTTCTGTCGAGGTTGAGGAAGAACTTGGGCTGTGATGAGGTGTCGACCAGACGGCGTTTGAGCTGTGGGGACGCCGTGGCACTGCCTCCACCTGGATCATTACGCACACTGTATTTATAACTCATAACCCTGTTACAATAAGCTTCACAAAACAAAACAGATCACACACAAATCGACATACAAGAGATGCAGATGCTAGATGTATATAGTTTAGACCTTATAGTTCAGACAGCTCTTTAAGAGAATAATTCCAGCACTTTCAAGGTGCCTACACCAAAAATTACCAGACTCTCAAAGCCTTCATCACCATATCTCAATTGTAACTATAAATGCAATTGTGAAAAATCTCATTTACAGAATACCTTTACACCCACAGCAACGGTCAATTTTACCAGCTGTTCATATTAACTTTGATTGCAAGCTTTGATCATGATTATTATCTGGTGAGAGACAATGGAAGACAACGAACAGATATAATGGGATGGTTTCATTTCAAATATTGAAATCTCTGGTTTACAGAGTGGTCATCTAAATGAAACATCAGGTTACTCTTTCAAAGAGTATATTCAGACTCAAGCTTATTCCTAACTTTGAAAACACAATGGTTAAAATTAGACATTTTCCAAACTTTCAAGATTCTGTACAAACCCTTTTATATGTACTGCACTGTTGGATCATTTTCAAAATAGCACCAAATGTAGTGTAAGCGTACCTCCACTGCTTCCCTCAGCTGGCCGGTCACCTCCAGATGTGTTCCTGGTGGAGCGTCTGAGTGACTGGGACTGGTACGAGATGCAGTCCATGTCAGGGTGGCGGCGGCGCTTCGGGGTGGGGGCCGGGGCGGTAGGCGTGGTGGCAGAAATATCGCTCAGTGCTGGTTGGCTGTCAGTGGACTGGGGGGTGGGCGGGTTGTGTCCCAATGGGCTCGGGCTACGCTCTCTCTGGGCGCTTCAAACACAAGTGGACAGAACAAGGCTTATAGCTAAATGGAAGAGCACAATGGTCTGCCACCAAAACTTGATTCATCATGACACACTTACTTGCTGGAGCAGGGGGAGCTTTCATTGATGGCCAGGAAAAGCCTGGAGGAGCTGACCTTTTTGAACTGAGCTTGCTCACAGGGGTAGAGGAGGATCATGGGTAGGGTGAAGTCAAACGTGATCCTCAGGCCGTCGACCATCTCCTTACACAACTCCTCACTTAAAACACAGCAAATTTGAGGATAATTAGTTAACATTTATAATCATTCACCAATAGTACAAGCTGGGTCTGTACCAAATCTAGAAAAAAGACATGGAACTGGGAACCAATATAAATCACAAATTATGTTCAATTATTGCCCAAACTAACACGTATGTCTTTCTGGTGGATGATGCACATCTGTTGTGTTTCTCTGTTCAAAGTGTCTGCAGGCTCACCTCTTCTCTGGAGGGACTGGCTGTGGGCTGGTGCTCTGCGTGGTGTTCTGTTGCCGCCGGTACCTCTCGTTGGCCATGAATGCTTTATTGATAGCAAAGTGCTTGACGTAGGACTCTAGGATGTGCACGACATTCGTCTGACAGGGAACCATCACCAGCTAGGAGGGAAACACATGGCCACTTCATGCAGGCGTCCTAATCTTACCATACCAACCAGATGTACCCTCTCAATTGTTGTGAATTCATGATTAGTCTTAAAGCCAAAATATGATCCATACGTACAATGAAAAAGAACCAAGAAGAAATTCATACCACTGTTGACATTTTCCTTCCTAAAAGTATAAAATGTGTAACACTGCTTAAATGTCTGCTGCATGCACCTTCTTCCTCTTGTTGATGTAAAAGCAGTCATCCTCCAGCTTCTTCTTCAGAATATCTGGGATGCTGATGTCAACATGGACAATCTTCTCCTCACATTCCCTCTTGACAGTGATGTCTGGCTCAACCCTCTGAAACAAAACAACATATGAACCTTCAGGTGCATTGTCCATAACAAACTGATAAGAGTAAAGCTCTAGAACCTGCAAGGCCACAGGTGTACTAGGAGTTTACTAGATGACACTTTAAACTAAAGGCGTAAAATGTAAATGTTGGTCTAAACATGTCCTTGTCTGAGGTGGAAACTGAACTGATCCACCTCACCATTTTGTTGATATCCTCAGAGAAGGTGCTGTCCCCGCTATTTGAAGATTCAGGGTCAGAATCGTCACCGTCACTGCTGTCCGATGACGAAATCAAACCTAAGCACGGAAAAATGCAGAGGGATTAATTTGATTGCTGAGGGAGGCTGGGAGAGGAATACAAAGACGGCGGAAAAGTTCTCACACGCGTCGTCGCTGTCATCCTCCTTGGGGAGAGTCTTCAGAGTGGATTTAGTACCAGACTGACGACGACGCCTCTTTGCCCATCCCTTTCTCTTCCTATCGCCAGAAAAGAAAACAAAGCGCACACTATCTGTGTTGTGCAAAGATAGAACAAACCCACAGGAAGGTCAAATCCACAACAGCAACGACAGAGAGCACTAGACTTGTGGTTGGAATTACAGGTGACATGTATGGTCACTGACAGCATTGTGCCTGTCTGAAATCAATGATAAATTACTTCTGTGACCGAATGAATGAACTGAATATGAACTTACATGCGACCTAGAGCTTTGCGAGCCAGTTTATGTTGCAATTTACGGTTTTCTTCAACGTCCCTTAGGACATGATCCTCTGCAGCCCAACGATCCCAGCTATCCAAAAACACACATTTGAAAAATAGAAATCACACACACACACACACACACACACACTCTTGCATGGTTTGACAGCAGTGTTTTATAGCTACATTACACATGTTGATGAGGTTTCGCAATGAAAACAATACAATGAGTATGATATAGCTAAGTTAGGTAGGCGACAGTCAGTTTGCGTTACCTCCTGTTCCAACCATTGAAGTGAATCAGGTACTTTGGGATTCTTCCTCCATGTTCATCTGTACCGATCAAGACATCAATCACCTGTAATGTAAAACACACAGTAAGAACAGTTCTGCTGAAGGCTCATGTGGTTTTCAGGGCTTTTCTCTGTATATCATAACACTCATGAGGTGGAAGGCATGTGCATTTAGACAGGAACTGTTCTTTAGCATGTTATTTGAGTATCTGTGTATTTGCATTTCAACTGGAAATAATATAGTCCTTGTTCCACTATTTCTATGCTGGAGTCACTTTGCAAATCAGTCTTATTTCATGAAACACTGTTCTGTTCAAGGTTCTACTTTACAAAAATGGGAAAACAGTCATTGTCACTCAGTCTGTGACAATGAGACTAATAAAGTATGATGCTAACCGCTTGAAATGTACTGAATGCTACGGCTAAGTTACAGTTTAGCCTAAGCTTTCCTCATTCTGCAAGGAACACTGTCACTAACTTAACTGAGCATTAAATAGAACAGCTACGACACAATAATGATGCGGTACACAACAGTCAATGCTAACTATTAGCTACGCTCGGTTAGCCAAAGCTAAGCTAACACAGACTGTAGACTGCGCTCTGTTAGCGTTAGCTAGCTAGCAAGCTAATGAAAACAATAGCATTACGCACTTCGCCGTCAAGAATAAAACTCGGCTGGAACATTTTTATCTGCTTAAAACACCTTAGTATTATTAATATCTTGGCTGTCTAGCAACTATAATAGCAAGACAGCAAATAAGTGAGTTAATATGACCGTTATGTTACAACGGTCGGTGCTTGTGTAGCAAACGTGTCGGTGCGTTTGTTTATTAGCTATTAATAACTTTGTATGATAGCCACCCATTTATAACTACTTTACTGTTCTACAATATATCGCTAACGTTCATTTAAACAACATTGTTGTTGCATGTGCTTTAATAGCTTCATTGAAATGCCTCATCATGCAGCCTCTTGTTAAATTAACGAATAGCAACGACATTAAAATGTTTTTGAAATCATGCAGTTCAACATGAAACCTGCAAGCAAACGTACCCGGAAACCCTGCAAGAAATCTGAACAGCTAGCGAACCTTACACTGTACAGTCTAAGCTGCTAATGCTATTTTGCACAGGCCCTTAGTAGCCTTCACGGCACGACTCATACACCCCAAATCTTACAGAAAAACCCTGCTTTTGTATCTTAAATTATGCGTTGAATTACAGAGCAGCGAGCTTTCTTGAGCAAATAATGAAAGCTAATGTTACCTTAGCGTCATACAACACTTTAGCCTTGGTGGGGTCGGGTTCAAAGCACAGGACTCTCTCTCCTTGGTGAAATTGATATTTAATTCCCCGCGAATTCATTTGTTCATGGCGACGTGCGGGTGAGGGGGCATCGATCTGGACCTTATAAACCCCTTAACCCCTCCCTTCCCAGGCACTTTTCTGTGTGGGGTCTTCCAGCTAAGCAGACCATGGTGGGATGGCGCTGTTCAGGGACGAACGCAGCCATTCTATTGCTGCCTTCAAGAACACGCGTAATTTCCCCAATTCAGGCCTCCGGTAACATCGCAGGGTTTGGCTGTGACTATAGTGTGTGGGTGTGCTTCATTGAAACTCCAAGTCAAGTGGATGTCTTGATAAAATAGAAAGCAGCATATTACCATTGACAATCAATCCAGTACCAAGCGTCAAACTGAACAGCACACAAGCTAATGTAGTTTGTAAATCATCATATTAAAGATTTCCTATAATCATGAAGGCAACATTAGAAACGCAATTCAATGACTTGATTTGGCTTCTAACGGACACCGTAGTCGTAGTGCACTAGTAGTAACTACAAAAACTGGCCAACAGATGTCAGTATTTATGGAAAATGTAGTTTACAGGATGATATGAGGAATATCATTAGGGCCCGAGCACCGAGTGTGCAACACTCGGCGAGGACCCTATTGTAATTCAAAGAATTATTATAATTATTTTTATTCTTTGGACACTTAGACACACATGAAGTCCGACGCCTTAATGATGAAAAGTTGTCAAAACGCTGTACAAAAGTCTAACGGCTTGGTGTGGGCGGAGCCTCAAAGTTTGGTTTCCGCCATGAAACAGGAAGTGGATTATAACTCGGCTGTAGATGGTCAAATCTGGCGGAAATGTATCATATTTGATGATACACCTATTCACTGACACTCATAGCGCCTCCTAGGTGCAATGGGAAATGTCATGTTTGCATTTGCATCCAATAAAGTGTTTATAAATGAAAGATTACCAGAAACACATTTATTAACAGCTGCCAAAAATGTAATATTTGAATAGCTCTAACATAATGCACTGTAATATACAAGTTGGTGCTGACATTTAGAAATTGTGAATACAAAATTAATGAAAAGCAACATAAAAAAAGCATACTATGTCAATACATAATACCTAAAATAATACACTATGGCATTCCATTATCATGAAAATATCCATTTTGTTCACTGTGAAGTCATTGTCTTTGATTTGGTCGCACTTTACAGTCCTTATGCAGGGTGCTTGATAGGTGCAATCGAGTCGTACTCGCTGAGATTTGAGGCTCCACACAACTAATAACGTCTAATCAAATGATGATGATGATGATGATGATGATGATGCCTTGGTTATCAATAAGCAACAGAACACTCATGGACACCTTAATTCATTACTGGTACTTTCAAGTAAAACCTTTGAGGCATCTCACCTGCAGCAGCGGGGTCAGTGCTGCACGACATTTTGCTGTTAAGTCGTGAGAATTGTGGTCGGATTGTATGTGCAATGAAAGTGCGCACGCGGCTTTGTAATCCTGTAAACAGACTTTGGAGACAGCTGAGGATGTCACTACACAGACGGGTCATACTGTCTGATTGTTAACCTCCAACTCCAGGATTAGTTCTTCTCTTCCCTCTTCAGCTATACAGAATTCCAACATTCCCAGTGACAACAAGGTGGCGACAGCATAATACACCAACATACCATGACTCCAGTGTCTCCAAAGTCTGTTTAGAAATATGCAAAGTATTTCTTTCATTGCAAAACAGGTTAAGGCTCATTATTTTTGGTTTTAATTCCAAAAGAATACAGGAATAAATTAAAGCAAATAAAAAAAAAATGGATTGAAAAATCCATAGTACAAAAATATAGGTGAAAATAAAATTGTTTAAAACAGCTTTTAGCACAAATAATGTAATTTAACCTTTTTTTGTCTACACTGCAGACTTTGGTGCATGCACAATTTTTCTGAGCCGTTTCCATTGCTGGAGGCATACGTCAGGGGATGTTTTTGTTAACACTGGTAGAAATCAAAAACAATGAGCCTTGGTAATATGATTGGGAACATGCGTCAGAGACCCAATAACCACTTGAAGAGCTCTGTAACCATAAATGTTCCACTTGAGATTCTAACTTCAGTCTCTCTTCATCATGAATCTTTAAAGCTGCATTTAACATGAAAATTTTACAACCCAATGTAATGATTAGCTTTTTTGTTCATGTCGCATCAAGGCAAGTAAATGAAAGTTAAAAAAAAAAAAAAAACAAGTCGATGGCATTATGCAAACAGATAATCCAATACATAGTAAACCATAACAAAGCTAAAAGATAAAATGTCCATGACATTGCGCATCTACAGTTCAAAGCATTAGTAAGTAACAGATGTTAATGCAAGGGCGCAGTTACAATTACAAATGTTGCACACGAAGGTAACCTCTTCAAATGATCCAAGTGTCTCGAGGAGATTAAACTGTAAAAAGTTCCGTCGTTAGTGGCGAGAGTAATCGAGCAGTTCCCCGTTGCTGGTGATGTTGCCCAGTTTGTCCAGGCACCGTTGACTGGAATGCTTCCCTTTGGTGGTGTCAGAACAAGAACAGCCTCATTGTCTGTCCCGTCACTTCACCACAAGGACCCTGTATAGATGTAGACTCCCCCAGCATCTGTTCTTAACACCGCTGCACCCTTTCATCGGAAACTGATGGGAACAGAGTTACGATTTCAAATCGCTGAAGTGTGGGGTGGGTTTTCTATTCCTGGTGAGTCACTTTGCAGATTTTTCAGCAGTTTTTAAAAAGAAAGCAAAAGAGTAGAAAAGAGGGAGTGGCATCCAGATGCGTGGCTCTGTGTTGAGTCTCTGTACATGGGGACAGACGGGCACCTGGCAGGTGTTTGGTGGCGTTTCTACTCAGATTTGTGGCAGTACAAGTCTTTGAGGGCTTTGAGTTCCTCGATGAGGGTTTTGTTCTGGTTCTCCAGCACAGCCACACGGTTCTCCAGACACTTGACGTACTCCTTTTTCTTCCTGCGGCACTCGCGGGCTGCCTCCCTGTGTGACATAAAGACATGTGTGAGTGCATGTCTGCTATTGAGGTCTGAGCATATGCATACACATCTCTCTTTCTACTTCTACATTGACATATATATAGAACATGAGGACGCAGACCAAGTGGCCTAACAAAATAAAAGCCACACACATCTTTGGAGTAATTACTGCATCCTTTGATTAAATGACTGGACTATCAATCAGGTGTGTATTTTGATAGACCAGTGATTACAAAAAACATTTCAATACTGCATCGTCACTTGCAAAAAACTGACATCAACAAGTAGTTTGATGTCCCAGCACGGCAGCACGACAGCTTCAGCAACACACCAGTCAACCGCGTGACAATACACAAACCTGTTTTTCATAAGCCGGACCTCCCTTTTGCGTGTGACTTCCTCTGTGCCTCCTCCTCCCCCCAATGCAGGTGAAGTCGCCATGACCACCCCAGGAGTGATAGTGCTGGTGGGGGCTGTGCGGATCTGATAGGCTTGGACATCACCAGAGGTGGCTGCCAGACAAAGACAGTGTTTATTTTTTTAAACTAGAGAAACATAGAGCACCAAACTCAGACAAATTCCCATAACACGCTTTGATAGTTTGCTGTTCACACTGGTTCAAACTAAGAACCTTCTGTTGAATTTATTTTCCCACCTTGTACAACCACCTGGTTGCTGGGCACTAAAATCTGCTGCCCGTCGCTGGTCTGGGCGTACTGCAGGATGGTGGCACCAGACTGAGCTGCAGCGTTGGCCATGGTCAGTGTTTGCAGGCCCTGCACTCCATCCGTGCCGTTGTTGGCCAGCTGGATGGCCCCACCCTGGGTAATGGCAACTGCAGAGAGACATTGTCATGTGTTTACAGTCATAAAGTAACTATGATGTTCTGCAAGTCCAGTGCATCACACCTGGTGATTCTAGTGTGAGGCAGCACTGGCAGGTAAACACTAATCCAGTATTCAAAATATCCTTGAACATGTGATGTCGCTGACTCTACATCTACCTTTTTCTATTTCAAACTCTGCAGTAATGATCAACTACTTCTATTTGTTATGCATGTTAGAAACTCACATGTACTGTACTTTTGCTGGTACAAGCACTTGTGTGAGCAATACTGATATTTTTAACTGCTCAACTAAAATGGTTAATTATTAACACCCTGAAATGTACGCAAATCAAACTACAATATTCACTCAGTATTATGCCACATGTGATTATCAAGAGTTCAACTGCCGCTAAATTCACTTTGCCTCAGGACGACACATCGTTACTGAGACCAAAAAGGCACCGCTTAATAGCAGGAAACTCTACATTTCAACAGAACCCACGAGCTTACTGTATCCGTGTCCAAAAGTACTTACTGTACTGGCCGCTGCTCGTCTGATAGATGGGAGTGGGCATGGTGACTGTGGTGATGGCGGGGGCTGAGTCGTCCTCAGACTTCTCTTCCTCAATTCGAGGGACTGCTGGAGCGTCCGACGATAGGTCATTCAGAATCTTCCTGTAGAGGGGAACAGTCAGAGACATCTGAGCAAACTTTTCCCATTCAAAAAGACCATCCGTAAGAATTATACAAAGGCTTTCTTCCTTGGGTACAAGTTGCACATTAAGTTTTTTTGCTCAAAAGCAACAGTAGTTGATTAAATGGAGCATCAGGCAACACTTCCAATCTCAGACATGTGACACGGACAAAAGATTAAAGCAATAAAATTAAGGGCATGTTTGGGCAGGATGAAATTGATTAATACTTTAGCGCTTAGATGTGTCACACACCTATAAGACGGTCTTCTGGACAGGATCTCTCTCCTCTTCTGAGAATCTGTCACGCTGTCTACAGACTCCTGAGAGTCCTCACTCTCAGCAACAGTCGAAATCTGCAAAGCAACAAGAATTGTCAGTTATATGGATCATCTCAATGCCATTTTCAAAGACGTGTGTCATTGCAAATATGTAGTTGTGACACAGTAGCCATATTTTAGTTGCGAAATCTACCAAGCATGAAACAGAACAACAAGCTTACAACTACTATCACAATGTTTCTGCAAAGTATGGTGCTCATGGTTTCCCTCCTCTCACCTGTACAGTCTGGACTTGTGGGGACTGGATAACGGAGGGCTGAGCAGCTTGGATCACCCCATGCACTTGGACTGTCTGGCCATTAGGTAACTGCACTAGGGTGACTGTGGGGCTACCGGACGTCACATGGCCTGCTGCTATGGACGCCTGCAACCATGACAACCCAAAATCATACAGTGTCTGCATGCAAAAGTCCTGAGCAGCTGTCAGCAGTAGCACTTAGGCTTCCTTTCAAAGAGTAATCTTGCAACTTATACTGTAGCATGTAATTAACAGTGATGGTAAGATTTACCTGGGCCAGGGTGATCTGCTGGGCCTCAGACTCTGAGACTGTTTCACCACTTTGCTGTGTGTCTGCACCAGCCTCCATGGTCATTTAAAATCTGCAAAAAGTAAGAAACTACTTGTCTGTATATGCAACACCATGCTTTAAGTAGAATTGAGCAGCACAGACAGTGACAAAGCCATCTAAGGTGCACAGCAGACACTCTGCAGGCTGTGCCTTGTCTACAGTGCTTGTTGATACTTTAAGAGGGTGTGGTTTAGCTGAAATGCTAGCATTTATTTTATTTAAAAAGAAAAAAAAACTGACTTTCCTTTCATAAACATGAGAGATTTTAGCAAACCCATTCATTTAAAAAGCCATTTAGCACACGTGTTATTCAAGCACTGACAACACAACGTCAATGTACTGATTTTAAAATGAGCTGCTACAATGTAAGTTGCCAGAAACGCCGGAGGCTAAAGCTAACTCCTTGGCTACTAACTTACAGCTAGCATGTAGCTAGCTTGAGCAGTTGGCGCTCCATTGCTACTGTTAGCATGCTAGCAAGCTAACGGGAATGCATTTGAATATTAGCACAGTTAGCAGCCAGTTATTTAATGTCAAGACTCTATTTCAGCTCATTTTTTCCACTTTTTAACAGCCCGTACTTCAGTTTTGTGCTCTGCTATAAGCTTTAACTCAGTGTAAGGTAATACAGCACTGACTAATTCATTACGTTTAGCCGCTAGCTGTGAGCCTTTATGGAGGGAAACGTCTGCATGTATTGTATCCCAGTTTTGTTTGCAACTAGTGCACCCCACTTTCACTTACGGATCTGGAGGCTAAATTCTAGTTTTTAGCACCGTGTTGACATGAATTAGCTCAACATGGCAACTTGCGTTTGTTAGTTATTTCTAGGCTGTTTATTTAAAAGAAAAAAGATGCAAGCCCACTCCCATATTAATACCTATGTCTCAGATGTGTTCCGTGCCAGCGAGCCTTGCAGAGACTGACTCATTTTGTGAGCCTCTGCAACACCGCCGCCATGATCTCTTTGTTGGCTTTGTGCGGATATTAGGCGCGAATACCCTCTCTGGGCAGCCATCTATCTGTTTAGCAAACATCGGATGCGTATCCTCTTACCAACACAGACTCGCTTCGTCACTCCCGGGTCTACGGAGCTCCACTTTTATTCAGACCGACACGTAAGAGACCGCGTCAGGCTACACCTCCGTCGCGTCACCGAGAACAACAACACGGAGAGGAGGACGAGGGAGACGACGACAGCGAAAATCAGCTCTATCGACTGGACTCGAGTGAACACGGAGAGGGCCGGAGAGTCACGAAGGCAGCCGAGGAAATGGTGGAAACCCACGGAGATAGCCGAGATAAGGGCTCGACGTCCTCGTACCGATTCGCGCATGCGCCAATGTTGGGTAATAATAAATCTTAAAATAACACTTAAAATAATAATAATCAATGACAGCATGCTCAATGTCAAGTTATTCGCAAGTCTGGTGCACATTGTGTGGATATATTCTGCCCCTAAAAATTCAGATAATTTTATTTCTGTTTTTGCAAATTTAATACCTTGTGAGAACAAGAATACTGTTTTCAAGCTCAAAAACCTCAAACTAAATAGTCAAAAACAAACATTATATAGTAATTCTACAATATTAAAACTAGAATCTTACTTATATTTATTTTTCTCGTGACATTTTATCTCCTGACAATTGAATTTTTGTAATGAGTATGCACTCATTTATCTTTTTCTTTTTACTAATTACACTGTATTTAGTTGGAGGCAGTTTCCTCTGTTTATTATGGATCAGATGTTAGTTTTGTCTTATAAAACACTTTTAGGCACACATTATTGGATTGGTTTTGAAATTCATGCTGTGCATTGCTGTTGCGATACACATGGTGGCAGCAGCATCCTTCTTTATTTCTTCCCAGCTTGATAGTCTGCACCGACTGTGCCTCATTATGGGATGTTTAGGTGCATGTTTCTTGTGTCTTGTTATGTCTGATATGATCAGTTATCTGTGAATTTGACGAGTCTTAACTATTATGCCACCACCAAACCACACTGTGATTTTAATAAGAAACCAGTGGGCTCCAGCCCTCTATCACTTATTATGTACTATTTACAGCCCTCACGTTTCTCGTTACATTTGCTTCTCCTTGGTCGTCCAATCTGGCCATAAAATGCACTCATTAACTCTGTCACTCGGTGTGAGAGGGCTGGTGCTGTAGGACTGAAATGGGTTCTAAGCTGTGGCAGCTGGTCAAAATCCTGCAGGGAAAATGAGACTTCAGACCAATTTATGACCATCATCTCTATGTGCGAGGTCATTTCGGAGGTCTCTTAATACACACATGCACAGACACACAGATGTCAAACATATCCATCTTCACCTATCAAGTGATTGACTACACTGGTGGTGCAAACGCAATCAATACTGACCCAACCAATCTCCTTCTCTTCCTTAAAAACTGTTTGACAGAATCTTAAATTTTGCACTTTTCCAGTCAAAGTCAAGCACTGATAATGAATGGTGAATAGGTGATGCAACTCTCATGTCAAATCTAATAAATATTTGCTACTAAGGCATCCCCTTATCTGTTCCTGAGTCCAAGTCAGTGACTTGATTGCACATTGATTTCCCTTAATAATGATCACCAGCAAGGATAGCCTTAGCAAACCATAATTAGCCTCCAAGAGAGGAGAGCTTTCGTTTGTTATCATTCACTGTGCAGTTGACTATGCAAGCTGTGCACATTCAGATTACTGTAAGTGTTTTTGTGAAAGTTAGTCAATTTGTATGCCTGTTGTGCACATTTGATCAGTTTGTCGTTGTTGCACACAATAATGTAAGTGCTACCAAGATTTTGTTTAAACTATGGTTTGTTGGCTTTTAAAATCATTCTCTAAAGTGACACTGACAAAAGTTTAAAGGTGACATGAACAGACATGAAGAAAAAAAGCAGAAAACCTTAAGGGTTTGCAAGGACTTACGATTAAAGATATTTTTTTATGATCGATTAATCATGAAGATTAATTAATTAGGCTAAATTTTACCAGAGCCCAAGATGATTTTTTTAATCAACCAAAACCGAAAGATACTCAATTTAGACTGAGAAAAACAGCTTACAATCGCTTTTCAGAAGCTACAACCAATAGTTTCTTGGCATTTTTGATTAAAAACCATTTTTATTACCATACAATTATTAAAATTATGGCTAATTAATTTTCTGTGGATCAACTAATCTTCTCAGCTCTAGATTTGTATAAATACATTTTAATTTAGCTTCCAGTCAGTGAAACCCAAAACCTTTCACATTTTCTGTTGAAAACACATGAATGCACAAACACAATCAGAGCCTCCTTGCGTTATTCACTTCTTTATCACATCACCATCACCACCATTTTCTGAATGTATCTCCACGTAGACAGTGTGCCTGGTGATTAAAGCACATTTCTGATTCTCGCTGCTTATGCTGGTGAGCACTGGCAGAGAATATCTGATTGCGAGGTTTTTACTAGAGCGCTCTGCAGCAACCACACCACAGCGACGACCCCGGCTGCAAATCACTGCTGAAACACCCACAAACAGCAGGGTAAAATGATGCCACAGACGTCCAAAATGGTGTAGGAGGAGGATAGGAGTTTAATCTTCAGAATGTGAAGTAGAGACCTGACTCCAATCCGTAGCCCTTTCCTTTTTCCTTAAACCCAGCTGTCAAAGCCCCTGGCTTAGCACAAGCCTCCAAAACCTCATCGACAGCAAGCTCTTTGACACTTTCTATTTCCCCAATTTTTTGTGCCTCTCTGTTTTCATCGCCACCTCTTTCTATGTGTGCTTTTTTTAAAATCACACAGTTGTATGAAAAACCATGACCCTGTCCAAATCATGATGCGAGGCAGCGCATGCAACAAGCACCCCTCGGCATCGGGCATGTCTTCAGCAATATTGAGTGCATTAATAACATGGCTGATATACTCTGACAACATTGCCGTCCAATTTTAAATGCAGTCCTCAATCAAACTGAGTGGAAATATCATACCTGCCACTCAACTCGCTCTCATTGTGGGAGATGTCAGCTCATATGGGCGTGCAGGAGGCCGCGTGGCGCCGTCCAGAGAGGCTGAATATGAATACATAGGGGAAAACACGCAGCACATTTGAATACCACTGACCTTATATGCATGCTTTTCATCGTAGGTTGAATTACCTGAATCGCATATGAACCAGTGCACCTGGCTGGGGTTGCCATGGATACTGGCCCCCACAGTCTGTCTCTCTCTATCATGCACACACACATAAGCCAGGTTCTCAAATCTGGAGATGTGAGTTTCAGAGATATCCAGTAAAATATTGTGTCGCTGAGGTGCAGTATCAAGCTGCAGCTGCAAGGCAGGAGAGTTATCTAACACACAGAGATTGTGCTGACCCAGACCTCTTGCTAATCTAGGCTGGAGGCAACACCGTGTATTGGGCGATCTCAATCAATCCGTCAAGGTGTCAGCTCCTCCCCTCCCTCTCTATCTTTTCCTCCTGCAAGGATTTTTCACCCACTCCCCTCCCCCTGCTTCTTCCATCTGGCCATCCTTTCTCTCTTAAAGGTTAGGTTTGGATTTTTTCAATACCCTCATGCCCATGACTACATTGGAAGAGTTATTGGTCACAGTGACCGTTCCTCCTCCATCAAAATCCAGTCCTTGTTCTGTCCAAAAAATTAATTCCAACGTTCAGCCAAAGCTAATATAATGCTTCAGCAGTCTGAGTCACACAAATCAAGCGGGTATCTTTCAAAGTTGTGTTATATTTAGTATGTTTTATGTTTCCACAGACAGTATTTCCTCACTGAGCCAGGGCAGAGAGGCACTGGTGCTTTCAGATGGGGTCGTGGCCACAATAAGAGTTCATATGAACGCCCCCTTCTCGTGGTTTTCAAGACTTTGGATGGTTGTGACGTGTTGATGGTGTTTTCAGAAATGGCGGAGGCCATGGAAGTTAATTATTCAGCGGCTGGTAAGCTCACGTAGCCCACACAGTAACAGGTTTAGCCATGAATTCTGGCGTCAGTATGTACATGTACATGACCTCCCATGTCATATCCATGAGCTCCATGGGTTCCAATTAAAGGCAGCATAAGTTCAGGCAGTCAAATGTAGATTTGCTGCTGGGATACAAAACCACCAATAAGCCTTGATGCAACTGCAAGGCCAAACGTGCCCTTTCTGTCGTACTAGGGATGGACAGATTAAAAAAAAAAATCTGCTTTAATCATTCACATTTACTGAATTTCCACACCAGTTTTTAGTGCCACAGTGACACCTTGCATAAGAACACCCCCCCCTCAGGTCATTACAGTGAGGTACAAACAGGCTGGTAAGGGGTGTGCATTTGGTATTGGCAAATAAACTGATCTGAAGTACTGGAATCTGTATCAGGAGAAAAGAAGTTGGATCGGTGCTACAAAACTGACAGCACTGTGTACCATAACGCAAGATGCTGTTGTTTTTAATGCAGTTGTTTCATTCTTAATGCCTGGTAAAAACAGACATATTAGCTTCAGACAGACTTTTCAGGTCTAGCTCATTTAAATACTCTCATATGAGCCGTTGGCCACATGCAATCCCTTTCTTCCTAACTCCACTACACTGTGCTTCCTTTCCAGCAAATATCAAATAACACTAGTAAATACAAAACAACATCTCTTTCAGAAAACCCTCACCGATAGTATAAACACGGCAGTGAAGGATGCCAATTTCAGTTATTCACTTTAAGCACCATCTTGTTACTCTCAGTTCAATTTTTTGTGCTACTGCGGCATCTGTAATTTCCCTCTTTGATTGCCAGGAGTTTAAAGCTGGTCTCTGGTGTTTCTTTATCGGCTGTGTTTGGCTTCCCACGGTTAGACAAGCTTTTTCCACACACCTCCGTGTTTGTTAACGCAATTCAGTTCCAGCTGAAACCATCTCGTCCTGTGAAGAAACCAGAAATGCACACTTGGAAACTTGGATCTTTCCTTTAATTAGGGTTCTGTGTAAAGAGATAACCGCTTGTTCGGGTATTCACGCTTGGAGGTAAAACATGTATCCGGGCCCTGCAAGAATTTGATTGTCATGGAGGAAGTTCCACTCCGATGAACGTAACACTTTCAAAATACTGTGATCCAGCAACGTAAAAGGCGGATTTTGTCTCATTCACATGTATCAACATCAGTTCCATATCAAAACATTTGCTGCAAGATATAAAGAAAAAAATCATCCTCACATTTTAAACACAGAAGTGCATTTTTCATATTTTAACTTTTGATCTATGACTTTTTCCAGCTTGTTTTCTTTCTTAAATGAAAATCGACTTTCAATCCCCCCTGTTGCCTTTTCTCTTTTGGTGAGCCAGTAGGAGGGCAAGACAGTGGTAAAGACAAAAACACACACATGATGGGCGAGGTGCCGGAGTGTGTGTATGTGTGTGTGTGTGTAAGTGTGTGTGGACTTGCCGCAGTGCTCCTTCCCGTCATAACATGTCATTCTGGACAACAGAGGCAGAGACTGCGGCTCAGTGACACAGAGCGTAAGGTCATCTGTCAAACAGAGAAGGCAAGTGTGTGTTTGTGTGTGTCCATGCAGTGCGAGGATGTGCTTATGCTTGTACATCTCCTCCATCTCGGCTCGACTCGGCGTGTGATTGTATATGTAGTATATGTTGTTTGTGTGGGTTTTGCATGTAGCTTGAATATATTTCTGATTGAACACGCGCATGTGTGTGTGTGTGTGTAAAAGACGTATATAAAGACCCTGGGAAGCTGTCACTCACAACGGCAGAACACCGTTACCGTACAAACCCTGCTCTCATCCCTCACCTCCTCTTCCTGCCGAGTTCAAAAGTTGCCATGGCTACTGGTGTCCCAGCGGGAACACAATGTGCTCTGCCCCGGGGCCGTCGGAGCAAGCGCGCTTGGCAGGTGGGGAGGATATGGTGACCTTTGACCTGTCAAGGTCTTAGCGATGGAGAAGAGGGGTGGGGGGTTAGGGGAATAGGGCTGTGCCTGGTTGTAAATTCAGCTGATCCTCGCAGAGGATTGGTGTAGGGTTGTGGCCGTGTAGCCTGTGAGCCCGGCGACTAGTGCTGGCTGCCTCCTGGATTTCAGAGGCCCCTGAGCGAGAGAGATAGCCGCCTTCTAATCCGCAGAGTCTCTCTCACCTTGCCTCCTCCGTGTTTCTCAGATAGTGCATCTTTTGTGTCAGATCTTTGCAGCTGTCACCGCTGTTGCTTGTAAGAATGATGCCGGCTTTGTGTGGGTTAGTGTGTGTGTGTGTATGTGTATAAATGTAAAACACACATAAAAAGACTGATACCCCCCCCCCCCAACCCAAAAGAAAAAAAGGTACCAAAAAAAAGTACCCATGGGGCAGGGAGTGTGGCAAATATCATGTAAATTTAAAATTTATTCCAGTCTTTTTGAGTGTCACAGTATGTGAGAAATTCTCTACAAATTGCTCATTTTGCAGAAATTATTCATAGATACCAATCTGAATAAGTTCTGTGTTTAGTATTGGTTTAGATGTGACTGGTTCACAACACAAGCAGTGTGACTGAACCAGTCACATCAGATAATTCACTTCTCACCTGACAGAGTCTGAAAATAATGTTTTTATTTTCCCCTTATGTTTAAACATTATTACATTTTAAATGTTTTACTTGACACCTTTTATCATCTTGAAAAGTGGCGTCTCTCATACACTTGACACAGAGCTCACTTGTGTCCAAAGTCACACGATGCAGAAATATCCGCGTTGAAAAAGAGCAGCCAGAATGTGTGTGTGTGTGTGTGTGTGTGCTTGCGTGTGTGTTCCCATGCCTGTGTATGCATAGGGGAATAGAAGGGGACAGTCAGGAGAAGGGTTATTTACTGCACGGCCCAGGCGACCTGTCCGTCCTCACGTCCAGCCCCAGCAGATTAAGATGCAGCCGCTGGCGGCTGCCAGAGCAGCCTGAGATTGATGGGGAACACGGGGGCCACAGAGGCCCCGCAGAATTCTGAGCAGAGCCTGTGGGTACCAACCAGCAATGTTGCTAGCAGACAGCAGCTCTTCTCTGCTTCCCGCTCTCTCTCTTGTCACCCTTTTTTCTATCTTTTTTCTGACTTTTCTTTATCGCTCTGTTGCTCTCTCTGGCATTTTCTTCTCTCTGTCACTCTGCCGCTCTCTGCATCCCTGTTTTTCTGTCTCTCTGTCACTCTATCGCCCCACTGTGCCCCCCAACCAGTCTCACAGCCCCCCCTGAAGACGCTGTCTCAGCAGCTTTAGCAGATTTGGATGTCATGAAACTGCAGGTGTGTCAGCATCGTGTGTGTGTGTGTATGGGGGAGGGGGCAAAAGTGAGAAGGAATATCCTCTCCATAAATAATTCTCTGGTTAAGATGGGTTGCAGGAAAGTTAACTGGGAGATGGATGCCTGTGTGAGTGTGTGTGTGTGTGTGTGTGTGTTTATGAGTGCTAATAAGGATCAATCGCAGCTTCTAAGCTGTCTGCACAGCCAAGGAATTTTAGCTGAAGGAAAAAAAATAGCAATTATCCCAGTCTGTCAACATCTGCATGTGTGTTTATACTCGCTGGTTGTTTCGAAATAATTCTGATGCTGCAGTGATGGAAGCGGGAAGAGATGAGGATGAAAGATGGATGCTCGTGTGTGTGTGTGTGTGTGCTGAACAAACTGCACTGGCAGGGTTTTTGTTGGAGTCCCCAGGGCAGAAGACGCATGAGTCAGCGGCCAGTAGGATTTATAGCCAATTGATTAAATTAGCATTTGTTCTGCTACTGGGGCAGCAGCCTGTCAGTATAAACATACACCGAAACACACACACACACACACTTGGGCAAACAAACATGCACCTGTACAGAAACTGCAGTTAAGGAACGCAGAGGAAGAGAAACAAGACAATGAGGACAGAAAAGAAAAAAATCCACCAAGAAGCAGTAGACAATTAGCAGTGATGTCAATATGTCAACTTGATTAACATCAGGATCACTGGGATGTAAATACTCGAAGAAACACACACTGCACTCCCACAAGCCTCCTTCCTAAGCAGCTCCTTCATGCGATACAGCGACTGAGCAAGGGGGTCGCACACACCGGGCTTGCTGACAAGCCTTTTTTATGACATTCATCAAAGCCATCTGCCATTTTCCGCTCAATTAATTTGTTATGGGAAGTGGGATCAATTAAGTGCGCACTGTAATGGCTTTATATCCTTGTTTCCCTTTTATAGCCCAATATTTTCTGTGCTCCACTCTGGCATGAAAAGGCGAAATCGATATCCCCAGCTATTTTCCCCTCCCGTGGACTAATTTGTTTTTGCCACTCTCTTCCTGGCATGATAAACTGGCTGTAATGAGGGGTTAGGGCGAGGGGACAGACTAAACATAAACCCGCACTCGAGCCAACAAGCAAAGTGGGCATGCTCTTTCCAACGCCGCCACTGAGTCCAAGAAACTACAGGATCTAATCTACCCAGATCTCATTTGGATGACACAAGCAACGCTGTTTCCCACACTTAACGACAGGCGTAGTACCATCAAGAGGGATTGACCTTCGCCCTGTTATCATCCAACACCCTAGTCACCAGTAGCAACAGTGAGTGGCTTAGGCGAAGGTGGATGTGGCGATGATAAGGACAATGGACAGTTAGTTTGACAGTGGCAGGTGGAGCAGCGTCGGCTGGTGGCACCATTAGTACGAGTGTCACGAGCTGCCGGTTTACTCGCCTCGCTCACCTCGACCCCTGTGATGTATTGATCGCTTCCCCATTAAGCCTGCTGATGGGCTTGATGATATGATGAAGAAGTGGGGGAGTGATGTGGGTGTGTTTAAGTGTGTGCATGTGCATGACTTCAGAGCAGGTTGAGGACCATCATTACTCCTGGAGCAGGCCTGATGACATTGCCATATTGATTTTGACATCATCTAGTTGGGATGTGCTTTAGAGGCTGGGCCTTAAACCAAGACGACCAAAGTGTCACCTTGTTTGTGACAGCAGGCTTACAGGGCCATCAAGGTCCCAAGTGTACGTCCATGAGCTTAACACAGCTTGGTTCGAGCTGAGACACTGTCAGAATCTTATTTAATGTTACAAAAAAAAGCTCCGTTTTGAGATATCAGTCAGCCAGGATAGCTGTTTTCCCTGCTTCCCATCTCCTAACTGGCTTCATATTTAAGGAACACATATGAGAGTGATATTGATCTTCTTTCAAATTCTTGGTGAGAAAGCAAATAAGTGTAAAAGTCCAAAATGTCAAACTGTTCCTTTAATAGGGTTAATACTGCTTTGAGCAACACATGGAATTAATTAAACACTAAAAGGACAATACAAGAGATGCATTTAGCATTTACCCTAATTAGTTCCACCTGCGTCTCATTACCTGTCTGCTCTCGTACGTTCATTCGGCGTCTTCCCTCCTTTTTGGGCCGGGTCGTCTTCATTCCGAATGAATGGCCAGTCATTCACTCACAGTAAGAAGTCGATGAAGACAACAGGCTTTCGGGGCCTTTGAAAGACACCAGTGTGATGTGATGTTTCCTCTGACCGGACACAGCTCATCCAGAGCCACAGAAGACAGACACATGTCATCCTCCCAATGACTGGCAAAGTGATTTTAATGTTGAAAAGTTCCCCTTCACACAAAGAAAAGTGCAGCCTCCTCCTACCAATGTCTGTTCTGCAGCAGGTTTGCCTTCCACCCCAGAGGTCACATTCCCCTATTGTTTTCAAAAGTGCATTAAAGCAGTTGTTGCTGCACTGGCAAACGTAATTCATCATGTGATGGATGGTGACTCTTTTAATTTTACCAACATGACTTTGTACCTCCATAAAGCCAAAATCATGTTATTTGTATTGAAAGTGGCTCCGTTCCACTGGAACTGAGAGCAAAGAAATCAATGCACGTCTCCGGTAAAATTTGCCTGCCAATCTGCCTTAAGTTTTTGTTTTGACACTTCATTGCAGCCAGAAGAAGTATGTAAGAGTGCACCGTAATAGAAAACATGAAAACGGTGCCCATTAATGGATTTTTGAAAACAATGGGAGGCTGTGAGCTCTGGGAGGTAAGACAGACCTGCAGAGTAACACACAGTAGCTCCAGACGGGAGAAAACAGTGGTGGTCTTAAACCTTGTGTAATAGAGGCAGGAAAAAATAAATGACACTGGTGTTATCTTTTAAATATCAATAAATCAGTTAGTTTAATTACTGTAAACAAATGAAACAAATTACCAGCCTCTATATTGCATTTGTATTGCAGGCCACTGGGTCAGCCTGCTGAATTGGTTTACAGTGTAAGAATGAAGCACATTTATTCCATGTCCAATTCTCAACATAGAAACAATCATATTAACGAACTCTTCCTGATTTTCTTGCTTCTTATCTGTGAGTGCTTCCATGTGAGTTGTGAGCACACCGTCATGCTGCCGTGTGAGCACCTGTGCACCTGCTACACCTCTAACGCCTACGAGGTCATGCTCAAAGCGGGCGGGGCGTCAGAGATGAGGGGTCACCCCGCTGGACGCAAGTTTCATTCATAATCAGGCAGCAAACGCTGGCTGCACATGGTGGGGGGAGTGGGGGAGGGGGGGAGCGAGACTTGGCTGCCTGTCAAGACCGGCTGCAGATTAAAACCCCATCGATCCAACTGTAATTTATTTATCAATTCAACTAAAAATTAAACATTGACCTCCTTCTTTAAACCCCCCCCCCCTCCTCTCCTTTTCATCTAGTTGGTCGTAGTGACTTGAATACAAAGCGAGCAGTCAAATGTGAGGCCTTTTATTCCAAAAAGTTACGGAAGTCATGGTGAAACAGCATTTTTCTCTTTGTTCCTCTCGCTTTAGAGTTCAAAAGCGAGACTATTAAAAGCTCTACACTTCAGCTCCTGCTTTGCTGCATCTCTCAAACCCTTAGGACTTTTACTTCTGACAATAAACAACTCATATATTTCTCACTGCCGTGCCAAAAACCAGTTCCTCTCTCCACCATTCGTATGCTCGTCACTCCTCCTGCTCTTCTGATCTTTTCCTCCCTCTCTGGCTATCACTGGGTGCTGTCTTTCTGGGTGCTGTTATATACTGTAACTTTCTTATCACCACATCAAAGCCTCGTCTCCTCTTTACACCAAACCCCCCCATCCCTGCCCTTCTCTGTCCCGCCCGCCGGTTACAGATGTGTTGAGTTTCTCTTAAAACCCAAAATCCCGCTGACTGCAAAAAACAAACACTCATCGCATCATTATAGAAGCTTCATCCTTCTCTCTCCTTCCTCTCTTCTCTCGCCCCACCATCTTTCCCTCCCTGCTCTGCCCCCCCCCCTCCGTTCGGACAGAATAATAAGGTTACCTCACTCACGCTCGTGTCAGACAGCCTCTCCTCCCTCGTCCCCTCACCTCGCGCCCTGCTCTCTGTCGTCCTCCTCACCCCTTCCTGAACCCTCCCCATGACCAGCCCTGTAATCCAATTAAAAGCACATTAAGGCCAAATGAATAGCAGTAGATTTAATTAGCTGCTGACGAAGGTTTGCTGGCTGGCTGGCTGGCAGTCGGGTGGGTGGATGGGGCACAGAGGCTCACACAGAGGAGACGAGCCTTTACCCCGCCGGTGTTGAAGGGGCGAGGAGCGTTCGCTGAAGAGTCGGTGCAGGTCACATGCGCTGCACTGTGTGTGAAATGTACTGTAACTGTGCAGGACTACAGTAAAAACGGTCTTTGAGGATAGGTCACATCTTGTCAAGTCAGTCTCAAAACATTACACACACACACACACGGCCACGTGTGCATGGAAAGAGTTCTTAATCAGTTTAATCATTCCTCTTCTCCACATTTGCTGTGAGGAGATCACACAGCTGTGATGTCTCCAACGGAAGAGATGAGGGATTTAATCCACGGTCCTCTTTTGCGTTAAAATACGTTCATTCCAGAACAGCTGAAGCTTATCAACAGTGTCTTAGTCAGATCAAGTCAGTATTTTCAAAGCTTTTAGTACAAAGGTTGCCCCTGCTGGGTGACTCAGTCCTCACTCGACTCACTCAACATTTTTTGTCATGCTTCTTGTCGTGCCCTCTTATGCAACACACAACACATCTAATTTCTGCTTTTTTAGCTGTCTCTTCTCTCATCCTCCCCCTAACTAACTCTGGAAACTGGATGCAACCTTTTCCTTTGCTGCAGCCTCCCAATGTGCACAGTCAGCAGAGTACTCAGCGTAACCCACTGTGGCATTTGCATCATGCCCCTGCGTGTGAATGTGTGTGTGTGTGTTCAGCCACTAATGAAGAGAGACAGTCTCTGCTGGGGTCCCCTTTTTTCCAGCCCCCAGAGGTCTCAGGTACAGTAGGTGGACACTTTGTGCATTTGCTGGTCCGTGCTTGACTGCCCGTTGGAGAATGTGCGTGTATTTGTTCAAGTTGTCATGCACGTGAGACGGCTTTGATGTTTGCATGCGTGCAAGCCTGCTTTTGAACATGCGTGCCTCCGCGTGTGTGGAAGTGCGTACGCGCATGCATCCGTGTACATACATGAATTTGTGTGTATGTGTGTGTGTGTGAGTGAAATGAGATCCAGGTCCTGGCCTCTCCATTTCTCTCTGCAGGTAATAAAAATATAGAGTGCCCTCCAGATCCCTTTATAGAGAGAGAGTTGAGACCGCAGCGAAATCTAGGACAGGCTCCATTGATTTGGAGGCTACAGTATTACTAGCCATCACAGCCAAGGCAATATGAGAGGCCTTTTTTAAATCACACAGCTACCTCGAGCCCAGAGGGACAGAGAGAAGGCACAGAGAGAAAGAAAGAGAGTGAGAGAGAGAGAGAGAGAGAGAGAGGAGGGGGAGGGATAATTGGGAAAACTATCCTTATTTTGTTTCCTCTCCTTGCCACCCCATCCTTGTTGTGCGGATTTTATCACAGAGAGAGAGAGAAAATATTTCAAATTTCTACTCATATTTCTTTTTGAACAATGTCTTTTCACTAACAATCAAATCTCAGCATGTTCAAGGAGACACAAGAAGACGTAACATGAATGGCGCTCTCCTCTCTGTATTGAAGTCCCTCGGTATTGTGATCATGTTTTCTTTTTGTTATTTGCATTGAAATTTACATTTTCATTTAGTGAGTCAGGTGAGCGTGTTGGTGTGTTATATCACTCGTGGGTCCATTAAACCTGTTAAAAGCCCATTGTATCCTTCCCCAAATGTCAATCAGGGAAAAAAAACATCCTGCTTTCAATTTGGTTTTCATCCAACAGGAGTGATTGGTACCATTTCAAGACCTGGGCTTTTTATACTTCAAAGGTGTGGACAAATGAAAGAAAAAAATGTTTTCATAGTGTCTACTTCTCCTGGACTGGGCTCTTCCAGATCTCAGGAGAGCTGTGGAGTATTCTGGGTCGGGCCAGGAACCGACCCCCTCTGTCTGGCTAAATAAGATAAGACCCTGTCATTGTATCCCTCCACTCCACAGCCCTGACCGCATCAAATATTCATGGGCCACAGCAGACTCTTAAGTAAACTGGCCAATTTGTTGCGGAAGACGTGCATTAAGATTGGCTGGGCCGATATGCGACTGGCCCCCGGGGACGGGCCAGACAGGGGCGGGCGGCTGCCATTTTGGCTCTGCTGTCTCTATTGTTGCCATCCGTCAGAGCGGTGAGGGACAAGGGAGCAGCACGTGGCGGTCTGTCTGACGGTAATGGGTTGGGTGTGAATGTGAGGGCGGGGCAGGAAAGCAGGAATGGATGGAAGATAACAGGAGGTCACAGGAAGCAGTCTTTCATCGGGGATGCATGTTGAGAGAGAGTTAAGGAGGAAGAGGAGGACAATAAAGGATAGAGGTGGAGTCGTGTTTGAATGACAAAGGCTATGAAGTGGTGTGCTGAGGGGGCCTTGAGTTAGAATGAGAAGAAGGACAAAGTGGTGTGGCTGCTGATAGTCATATTGTGTGATGGCTGCTGAAAGTGTATGGACGAGTTGTCTGCAGCGCACACTTGAATGGTAACAACTTAATAGATCATATCACAGGGCCAAACAAAAAGTACATACGTAACAGCACACACACACAATCACACAAACACGGCACCAATTGTTCACCGAACACTTCTGAAAGATGGCTGTCGTTGCGTCTCCAAACAATAGATTTCAGAGATAGACCCTTTCCACATTATATCTCCCCGAGGACAGAAGTTGACAAATCACTAAAGCACATTTTTATTTTGCTTTATGGGCGCAGAAGTTGAGCGGTGGCTACGGATAGACACAACTTTACGCTCGGCGATTCCCTGTAGGGCATCCGATGGAAATGAGCTGAGAAAGCTGTCTGCAGAAACGTCTGTTAGAGAAAAAAAGAAGAGGAAGAAGAGAAAAAAATAAGTAGATGAAGCTCATAAAACCTCAACTCGTAAAACTGTGGAGCGGATCTAAGAAGTGAGGATTCCTTGAGGCGGGAGAAGTAGGCGAGTGGGGAAGGGGGGCTGTAATCCTCGAAAGCAGCGGGGGTGAGATCACGATCTGTGGCCGCCGAGCGGGCGGCGGGGACAGAGATGGCAGGGCGCGGTGAGGGCCTGGCACAGTTATTAGGTCACTTCCGCAGAGGACCGGCGGGTGTTTAGAGAGCGACCGGGTTGCCGGGTGACCCCTGACAGCCTGCTCGTCATCTGGCACCAGGGAACTCTGGGGGATTGGCGAGAAGCTTGTTGTGAATATAAAATGTGACATTCTGCCTTTCACTTACAGAGAGAAAAGAAAAGAGAGAGAGGGAATAATAATTTGAGGTGAAAATGGCTACCATTTATTTCCCATGGAGATGATATCATTCTTTGTAGCATTTAATTTCCCCTCCTTGAATTGTAGTTGAAATTTGTGGCACAAAACTGCATTTAAATCATTTGAAACCTGCATTCACTGCATGGAAACGGCTTATTTCTTAGACCCTCTGAGAGGTTTGATTGTTGCCTCAATGGGCTGGGATGGTGAATGAGGCCATTTACATGCTAATAGCCATGCAGGGCAATTTTCTTATCATGTATGTAAATGAACACATTTGCTGGATCTATGTTGGCCAAATACAAACAGTAAACAATATGCTGACTTCATGTAAACGTTTCACTATATTTATTCATTCGGTAATTAAACACTGCCGACACACATGATTCCTTGGTGATAGGCTCATTAGCATTAATTAACTCTAATTAGGAAAACGAACCAATCTATCACACCTGTGGTTTCTTACATGTCTTGAAGATTTGGTGCGTTCAGCATCTGTAACATGAACACTACCTATATGAATATTTCTATCAATCTACCATTTCTATAATAGTAAAAGGCAAATGGCAAACATGTATGTTCACATGAGTGGGAGTATTGAGGCCCGTATGCAGGAGCAGTTATTAAAGTAGGAGTAGAAAATGTATGAGAGGAAAAAAAAAAAAAAGGTGCATATGAAGCCAGTGTGTGTGGGTGTGGATGAGGATTATTCTGAGCTCTGCCATCTGTAAACAGGCGGACAGGTTTGTTTCCAGAATGATGAGACAGAGCAAGTAAAACAGCATAAAGTCAGCGGAATGCACACTTTCGATGAGAATAAGATTGAATTTATCCATGTTTTTTGTTTTGTTTTTTGCTGGTGGGTTTGTGTGTGATGAAGGAATAAAAAAAATGTTCCTGTTTGTCTTGTGAAATGGTGAGACAGATTCTGCATTCTGACTGTTTTTGCCGTAGTTCAGGTTCAAGTTGCGTGGCACAAACTTCATACACGTGCAGTTTCACTTGCAATGAAGTGATAAAATATTGGAGCAACAGGAACAAACAATGCAAAACAAAATTTTCTTTCCATATATTGCATGCACGATGTAAGACCTCCACAACAGTGCTATGCAAAAGTCATCCTGACACATTTGGTGTCTTTGGAAACTCCACCATTAATTAAAACAAAGCCTGACTGCACAGTTGAGGCTGGTAATGTGGAGGCCACGAGCAGACCAGTGCAGTGTAAGGGGTTATTAGCTAGCAGTTTGCAAGCCTATAGCATTATGTACAATCACTGCTATTAAAGCCAAAGAAAGTAACTCCATAAACTTTAAGAACAGTCAGCTCTCATGCTAGAATATTTTAGTTTGTGAGCACTATAGGAACCTCTGGAATATTGCAACAAAACCAGCCTTAAATTCACTCTTCTTCTTTTTCTTACTCCCAGCCCTGCATTTTCATTTATTTATTACACTGAACAAAAATATAAACGCAACACTTTTGTTTTTGCTCCTATTTTTCATGAGCTGAACTCAAAGATCTAAAACATTTTCTATATACAAAAAAAACAACAATTTCTCTCAAATATTGTTCACAAATCTGTCTAAATCTGTGTTAGTGAGCACTCAGGTTGTTGATTGTGGCCTGTGGAATGTTGGTCCTGTGAGGTGGGATGGATTATCTGGGCAAAGGAGAAGTGCTCACTAACACAGATTTAGACAGATTTGTGAACAATATTTGAGAGAAATGGGTTTTTTTTGTATATAGAAAATGTTTTAGATCTTTGAGTTCAGCTCATGAAAAATGGGAGCAAAAACAAAAGTGTTGCGTTTCTATTTTTGTTCTGTGTATCTATATAGAATGACCTTAGCCCAGAACACACTATAGCATAGCTATACAAAAAGAGTAACTTGACAGCTAATGATAATTTTCATATGACCTTGGTTATGCATCATGAAGTTTACAGACGAGGGATAAATTTCTGTTACTACTCAAGCAGCAATAAACACACAAACAATAAGCACAGATTTAAAGTGATAATCTTCAAGACTTGAAATGAAATCAAACTCTGTTTTTTGATACTATTCATTATACATGTTTTTCTGCATTTGCCAAACAATGTATTTACATTCTCCAATGACTATAGTAGTTTTCGTTAGTGGTGGGGTCCGCCATTCTCGCCCTGCATTCAGATTGCCTTCTAACACATACTTTCAACATGAGTTTGTTTGGTTGCACTATAAACTGACACACCAGTTGCTCTTCTGTCATTCTTGTGACAAAGCAGCTGCTCAAAGAGTGTTGGCGGTGGTTTTAAACGGCACTTGCTGTTGCCACGGTAACCACAGGTATTGCTTAACCAACGAGGGCTGAAATCTGAAGGATGGCAACTTGAGGTGAGCTTGAGATTGTGGTGTGTTTGTTGTCTTAGTTTATCACTTGGAGCCAATGAAATAACTTCAGAAACTTTAATGCTGTCATGTTTTCGAATGGCAGAACGATGACAAAGCTGGAATACTGAAAATCAACTTCATGAAAAGGATGCGTCATACGCATGAACGAATTCCTTGGTCTCTTTTGGTTATATACAGCAATACAGTATCTGTACAAACCAGCTGGGATATGACTTGACATTCTTTTCAATGCCAGAAGGCCAACATATAGTTTTGAATTAGTTTCCACCTTCATTTTGCTGCTTTTCTTTTCTTACAGAGTGGCATTAACCCAGGGTGCACTTATGTAGCTGAATAAAAAAGTATTGAAAATGAATGATTTTACGTAATGAAGTTTGAAGCCTAGATATTCATCTGAAAGAGCGTGTACCATTTGCACAGTCCTGGTGACAAATGTCCGAAAGTGTGTTTGCTGTCATTTGTGTATGCGCATGTGAATTCACAAGTGAGTGAGGAGGAAAAGTTTGTGAAATATGTGTGTGTCCGTACCTGAATAAGAGTGTTTCAGTCTATATGCCTGGGTAAGAGTGTGTGTGTGTGTGTGTGCATGTGACCGACTCAGAGGTCATTCCCATAAAAAAAAAAAGTAGAGGGGACATTTTGAGCGGGAGAGGAAATCCAATTAGGACCCCGGTACAGTCGTGGTGGCATTTAACAAATAACTCTTCTCTGTCTCTCTCAGCAGCGGCTGGGCACACTAATAATAACACCCTCGCTCTAAGTTATAGTCTTATACTGTATTATGTCTCCTATATGTCTGAGAAGAGTTACGTTTCTATTCGCGGGCCATGATGAAGGCATTAGTCAACACATACTGTAACGACCAATCATCGGGGGTTTTATCCATCATGTGTTTATGCATGTGCACACACACGCACACACACACACACACACACCCTCGCACCTAGACCCATCCATTTCCTGAAATACGTGTATTATCCCAAGGTGGATAAAAAATCAATGAAAAGCAATATTCCTATTGGATTTAGTTTATGCCATCGACCTATTTCAGCGAGCCGGTGCGTAGATCATCTGTGCGGCGGTGAGTGGATGACCTGCTAACCTCCATCCAGGGTCACGGCATTAATGCTCACTGCTGCTCCTCAGATAGTGGGCTTACCTGTCGTTTACATAATAGATTCTCAAGGAAAACTGATGTGGGTTTAAAGCGAATGTCCACTTTTAGCGCCTAATTTGGACAAAGGCTACATTTTGGAAATTAAAGACTTAGTCCTCTGAGTGCCACTTGCTGCATTTGTTGTCATTAAGGTCTTTTATTAGTATTATCTTACTACATTAGACCTGCTCCAAGTTAAACTTCAGGCAGTGATGTTGTTTTTCAGTATTAGAATTAGCATTTTAGAACTGGCCCAACAAATGAATCATCAAAACCTCCACAGACACACCATGTGATGCCCCCAAAGACCAAAATCCGGCCCCATGTGTCAACCGTTGCCTTGTCTCTCTGTTTCCTCCCACCCAAGTGTCTCTGCAACCCCTATATTTGAACCTGACGTCACAATGTGACATGGTGGCAGGAGACCAACCTGGAAACTCGTGGCACCACTCGTCTGGGAAGATAATGAGTTCCCACAGGCCGGAGATAGGGCGCCGCGTATGTGTGTGTGCGTGTTGACTGAAGGTGTGTGTGTGTGTGTGTGTGTGTGTCTTTCATTGCTCTTGAAGTACAGAGAGACAGTGGTAGAAAGAACAAGTGAAATTCTTTAAACTTTAAACTTCAAATCGCCCCAGTTTGGTCAACCCCCAGCAGGATTTGGCTGTAATGAGGACTGGTTTTGCTCTCTCTGTCTGCTGCCCTCTGTCAGTTTCTCTCATTCTCTCGTTCGCTTTCTGTCTGTGCTCTCCACAGTTGATGGTACAGACAACAGATCACTCCCAGGAGACCTAGCCCTAAAACATTATCCATCATGTTGACAGCAGTACAGCTCAAGAGTCTTGAAATGAAGGAAATATCATGTACTACACATAGATAAACTCCACCTTCAAGCTCTTCTACACTGTGTTTTTCTTTCCTGTTGCACTACATTTTTTTCCACTTTTACTGACAGAGTAGGTACTGAAGAAGCAGGTAATGCTTTGTTGCTCAGAGGTTACAGGTTCAATATTATTGAAGCAAAAATCACAGTTTTCATGATCAAATGGCACCTTAAATCCATATTTATCTGACAGGTATTGGAGCACTACCACTTTGACCAACAACAGCTTGTTGTACAGGGAATACTGTGATACAAGTCAGCAGGCAATTGCTGGCACTATGTCATCCTGGCTGTATACGTCCTTGTAAAAATAAAACTGTAAACAGACAAGTGTGGACAAGAGGGAATGGGTGAGATATATGATGAAGAGTGTGAGGGGAAAGCGCCAGATGAAAATATTTCTTGTAACTTTAATTTGGTAGCGTTAAGAGAGAGGGAACCCTCGTTCAAAATCCCATTGACATTTGTGCTAATCTAACGAGGGACCTCGACAAGTTCAGACATGTCTGTAATAACAGCATGAGGGAGGGGACAGACAGTGTAGACGCTTCTGAGACAACAGCTCTTTCTGCTGTTTTATCCACCATTTATTTGACTTGTTTGCGGCTGGGAGTACACCCTCCATCTTCCTTTGTGGGATAGCACCCATCAACAGAACAATCAAAAATCAAGTGTTTTTAGTTTGCATCTTTGAGTCCACTTGATTTTGAAACGTGTGTCCTGTGTTGACTCATCTAGCGAACGTCAAGGTTGGACGATTCTGCAAAACCTTGGATTAAATTCAGACTTTTTTAAAACCCAATACCACCATTTCAATATGTACAATATCTGTGTGTAAAAAAAACTACTTTTGAGCTGGAACTCTGGTCTCCTGCATGAACATCTGATGTGCTACACATCCTCCAGCCTCCAACACACTACATAAAGGGCTCACTGTTTCCTGCATTGGTGCTGCACTTTGGCTGTGGATGTGAATCATGAGGTGTGGAATTGTCCAATGTGGACAAAAATTTTAGGGATAACTGGGCTGCAAAACCTGCTTAGAATTAGTATGCAGCATGAAATCGGGGCGCAGCCCCAGTTTGTAGCAACTATCCTGCTTGGGCTGAAGAATTTGTAGAACCTCCAGGCTTATGAAACACTCACCAAACTCATTGTATATTTAAAGCATGCATGGTGGCCTTTGTAAAAAAAAAGTTTTCACACCACACAAAATGTGGGCTGAAATATTTGAACAAGTTTGAGAAAGTGCACCTGGTTATCTTGCAAGACACTCAGAGGCATGCAGGACAATTCATGAAAAGAAGACTCAAGTGCACCTCGTGCTTCTTTCAAGCATTCTGACTGCATTCAATTATGACTTTTCCAAGGTCTTGGCGGGCTGAATGAGGCTGAAGGTAAGGAGTGGGCTAAAAAGAGAGATGGAGAGAGGATGGAGGACGAATGTGTTGAGGTGTGTGACGACTCTGTAAGGAATGATAAAGAGACAGAAAGAGAGACCGCCGGTTTTACTGCACCAAGGCCGACATGCTTGGATTTATGGATATGAGTGTGTGTGTGTAAAGACTGCAAGTGTCCTAACTCCACTGCTGACCTTGTGAAACTCCTAAAAACTGTGTTTGAATTCATTCATTGCAATGACTCTGGCCATTTCCAATGGGTTTATTAAGTGAGGAGCAATACACGGTCATTTTAAGAGGGTTTTAAAAGATAGATCTGCCCTCAGATACTCTTACAGAGCAATAAATCATGAAACTGATCTTCAAGGCATACAGGAGTCGTTTTGTGATTAAATGTCGCAGCCTTATTCTCTGATGTGTCCGATGTCTTTCTCTGCAAAGAATTTCTCGCCGTATAAATGCTGAGCAAATGCTTCAGCAATAACCCTACGGACTGTAGTGACAACTGAAGGAATGTGTGATTGCTGTAAGCGCTGATGTTGACTGGTGTGATTATTCAGCCGACATATGGAGATGACTGACATTGTAGTTAAGTGTTGTGAAGAAGGAAAAAGTTTCAACACGTTTGTTGGGCCTAAAGATAAAACACCATGCAGCTACAGCTGAATGCATCGTATCAGTCATGATTAACAAATTGTGTATTTCATCATAATGAGATTGGAGTATATGTATTTGATTAGATTTACAGTACTGTGTGCAATAACAGAGATGCAGTATAAATACAATGGAGGTGGATTAGGCTCCCCATGATCCATATGTAAACACTACATATGTCATTATAATAATCGTATTTGATTAGGGCGCAAAGAAGAGCATTTTAAAACTGTAATGACTGTATAAAGGTGCTGTTGAGGTCTATTGTGCTCCATAGAGTTTAATGCATCACATTACACATGAGCTCTAAACTGTACATCATCATAGTGAGCTTAAGCGCTGTTGAACATTTTAAAACATAAATGGTGTTTGGACTAAATGCAATGAATCACATGTAGATACAATGATTGCTTAACTGGATTGTTTTAACATGACTAGTAATAAGAATAACTAATAGACGTGACAATAAAGACACATGAATAGTAGAAAACGTTCTCGGACGTAGTTACAAATCAACTGGCTTTAAAGTTTTAAGCATGTTTTGAAGGAAAATCTAAATTAAATGTTCATTGATGTAAATGAATGCAAATGTAATGAAAAAGAACAAATCCACACAAAATGTGCTCAGATTATGTGAACATATGTTCAAATTCTTGTAGAATTACAGGTGAGCAAAGACAAGACAGAAGAATTATAATAGGAGGACATGATAACATGACTGTGGCTGCTGCTGCTACTGTCTATGTACTGTCAGCATACATACAGTACAGGGAGGAAATGTGTATATATAAATTGACTTCAAGACTCCATTACCAAAGCCTGATCTGGGCATAATGATAAGCTCACAGCGACGTCAGTGAGGGGGAGGTGATTATTCTATTCACAGCAGTGGAAAGGGAAAAAAAGAGAATAGTCAGAATGTGACAGTGGAGCAGCAACCTTGAAACCTTAGGTGGGCGAGAGAGGAGCCTGAGGGGGCTTTATGTTAGTGAGCGAGAGAGAGAGGGAGATCATAGGCCTATTGCTGCTCAATGACAGGAGCCTCCACGCGGGGACAAGGACACATGCGACTTCACTTCTCTCCTGCTCTCCGCTGGTGAAGGGACACGGCCTCCACGTCTTCACCCCTACTGTGCAAAGAGCAGAGCAGATCATGGATCCGCGGTTCATTACTGCACATTCTCACCTCAGAGCATGTCACATGTGGGTATGCATGCAAGTACCTAGATATGCATGTAAAAACACACATTTCAACCTGGTTTCACGACATGTGCTATGAACACTGATGTCTTAAAGGATTATTCTGCAGGTTTTAGCTCATTTACCATAAACTTAATATGCTTTTTATCACTTCTGGTGATCGATTGATGATATTTCATACAAAGCTACATATTCAAGCTTCATGTAAGTCCTACTTGAGACTAGTTTGAAGTGGAATTCTGTCAGTGAACATAGTTTATTGTTGTCATGTGGCAATTCTGTGTATGATTTAGACTATGATTTATTTTGGAAAATGGTCAGCAGCAGTATAAAGAATAATTACACATGTGAAAATAGCAAAGAACACGCTGAAACATCCAAACAAATATATTACCCTGAAGAAAAGGGACAACAGTGGTTTGACGTGTAAATAGTATGCACGATTAAGTGTGGAGGTGAGGACAGTGGAGAGGTAGATTCACTTAAGTCTCTACCTCAGTTCAACGATGGTCCTTGGTGTCGTGTGCTAACAGCCATCTTAAGAGTCCAGAGTCATTTTTTTAGACGACCTTTTCCCCACACACACACACAAACTAAAAAAAAAACATGCACAGGCAAGCTCTCACACACATCCATTCTTTCCCTTTAGGATAGCATCCGCTGGATGAAAGGTGCAGTCCCCCCACCTCCCCTCACCCCTCCTCTCTCTCCTCTCTCTCAGTTGTCAAACATCAAAAAGAAGGGTGCTGTCTCCAGAAAGACTCACCCAGGGCCCAGAAGGGAGGGGTTGGGTTTCATTTTTTTTTTTTTTGGTTGAGGGTGATAGATAGAAAAAGAGAACATGGCTGACGTTGGTGCCTTATTCATGCCCCCCACACTCCCCTTGTGTGTTGGCGAGGACAGGGTTCCACTGATTAGTGCGAGAATGTTCTAAAGAAAGAGAGAAGGTGCCATGCCGCTGCCTCTAGCAAAGTTACACAGAAGGAGAGAAGTGTGTGACTGTGTGTGTGTGTGTGAGTGTGTCAATAAAAGGGAAAGAGAGAGAGAGGGTGAGAGACACAGAGATACTACACTGGTGCAATGATTAAGTCATTTCTTATACTCGCCTTTGAGTGTCTTGTCTTTGATGCTGTTAAAAAAAAAAAAAAAAAGCCCCTCCCACACAGACATCATTAAGGAACAGAGGAATTGTCTCTCAAGTTGGATGATGAGGATGGAGGGTGGTGGTGGTGCTGGGGGGGGGAGTGTCAAACAATTCATCCACAAAGACACAGCACGGCAGATTTGTATCACAATCTTGGCATTTTGTTGTCTTTGTTCTGTTGCACTAACATGTCTGCGGCGCATTTGGTTAGCTAACGGCACTGCTGTGCTACTGAAGGCTAATTTAACAACGTGGCATCGTCTTTTGGAATCACTGCTTGAAGCATATTTTTACATAATGTGTTACTTCCTGTCTGTTTTAGTCCCGCTTTACCCTACAGTAATCATTATCAGAGTCATAGAGGTAGCAGCTGCGCTAGTCGTGGTGCTTTAATTAGTATATATACTCTAGTACAGCAGGAGTTGTACTGTTAGTCAGGGATGGAACAAGTATTGATCAAACTTTTTCCTATTAAAATAAAAGTAGCACAAAGCAGAAAGGATTCCTTTTACTAATAACTATAATTTCAAAGCTGTACTGTAAATATAAATATATAAAAATAAATCAGTATCTAATTATTTTAATAAAGTGTAAGTAAGGCGTTAGTGAAACAGTTGCAGTTTGTTTAGGTTTAGGCACCAAGACTACTTGGTTAGGTTTAGGATAAAGGTCGTTTAGGGGTCGGTTAAAATAGCTACGATTTGTTGGTAACTTCATTTCTGTCATACGTAAGGGCCGACTTTTGGTTTCACAGGACACATGAAGTCCCGTCTCCTGAGTGAAATTGCTGTACTTTGCTCCCGCCATAATTTCTACGGAGTCGTTCTACTCTACCAATAGGTGATACTGGCCTACTGAGCCAGTTTAGAGGTACGGTAGGGCCATACTACCTCATATCTATGCTGCTGATGACAATGGATAACAGCCATCTAATGGGCTGATAACAGTCGAGGCGGATGTTGTTGGTAGTTTTACTTGCAGGACAAAAAATAGTATGTGCTTTCAGGTAAATGTAGTGGAGTCAAAAGAAGAAATATCATGGAGAAGAAATAACCTGCTATTATTGTAGCTGAGCTAATGACAGCAATAGTGGCAGCAGGCAGCAGTGGTGCCAACTATGTAGAATCATCAGATTTGTAGAAATAGAAATAGTTGTAATGAAAGACAAGTCAATTTTTATGAAGCACATTTCATTACAAATGAACTCAAACTCACTCGATATCAAAGTGCATGTGCAAACACCCACTCAGATGCAGTGAAGACACATCCACCCATACTCAGGCATTAACTACACACATACAGACAGTCTGACACGCATACAGTAAGCTTGAAAAAATACAACCTTTTCAGTCTCTCAGGTCTTGAGAAAACTACCGCCATGCCATGATGGCATGAGCCGTGCGCCACCATTGTCACTGATTTTGTGTTTACCTGTCCCCGCCCTCAGTGCAACTATTAAACTATAAAATCTATATTAAGCGGTCGGGGCATTTGACACAAAGAGCCATACGCTTGATCATGTCGGATAACAGTAGATTGTGCTTTTGATTAATGTGTCAGTCAGGGAGGCCATGAATAATATTACTGAGAGCATGTAGGTGCAAAGTTCTGCTCAATAAGCTGTGGTGCTGACTGAAACAGTGAAGTATTCTAGAAAAACACTGTTTATGCAGCATGTGTTTTGATAATACTAAAAACATAATCTGCCACAGTTAGTATGAGTGTGATTGAAACACACAACAATGGCGCTATGATACTAGATGATATTGAATAATGACCACTAAGTGCCACTTTAGATGCTAAAACCAGACAGATAATCCTACTTAATCCAAATAGCAGGTATATCCAGTCTAATATTGCATTTCTACATGGCTCCAATAAAAATCGGACCACGTGATGGAGAGACGGAGGAGAACATAACCGGTTTGTTTGTCTTCCTTTATCCTCTGTAGGATGAAAAGAACGCTGTTAAGTCTGATGTTGTTGGTTCTCTGAGCCGTCAAAATGAAAGACTCCTAGACTGACAGACACAAAAGGGCTTTTTGAGATTTGTTGCAACTGCAGGAAGCTGCCTCTCCCTCCAAATTTGCCACTTGACAGTGATGGAGTGCCTGTCTAATGCAATGATGTGTTAGTCCACAAGTGTGCACGTAGAGGCGCACCCGCAAACACAACTGGGAGTGTGTTCAAAGACTAGAAGGCTGTCTGACAACATCATTAGTGTGTCTGTGTCTGTGTGTATTACGTCTCCTTTCTTCTCTATCTTACCTCTTTCACCCTCTCCCCCGCTTTCCCTCTGTCTGTCTCTCTTGACGGGAATCATGGGGAAACAGGTGGAAGAGTATTCACAGGGAGCAGACATCATACATTCCTTCTGTTATGTCTCAGAAGCAGATCAATGTGCCTGGGTTGGAGATATGCACTGCTACTGGATGACAATGGGGAAGGCGCAGATAATTCCCTCTGCAGACATGAAGTGAATCTAAGTCTGGGCCCAGGTTGTACAGTATTCCTCTCAGCAGAGCACTCACTAAGTGTTCAACCCACAACCGTGAAGCTGTCGCTTTCACTCAAGCCTCTTATTTCCATGTTATATGTGATGTGGCCAATTTGAGCTCCCCAATTACTAGCTACACACACAACAACAATTCACGCATCAACCATACACATCTAAAACTGTTTTGGATGCAGCTGCAATTGTGTGCTATCATTTTTCTTTTCAAACAGACTTATTCCCCTTAACAAAAGCTGAAAGAGAACGAAGCGAACAGAAAGAAATGGAGAACCTAATTTCTGGTGTTGTGATCCCACTTAAATGCAAACCAAAAAGAGTATTTTTCCCGCAAATGATGATAACTTGCAGCGCTTCATTGACTCCTGATAAGCGCTGTTGGCTGCAGACAGCTAAACTTGGCTTCATGACAAATGAAATTAGCAAATGATCACGGTGGTCAAAATCAGCAAAAAAACTAAAGACAATTCCAGTCGGGTTACTTATGAATGTGTGCACCCGTTTCATGCACTTTTTTCACGTTGTTTTCTATCTCACAAAAATAATAGACAGAAAACAATGGAGAGACACACACAAGAAAGAGAAAAGTAACACAACAAAGTCTGCAGAAAAAGAAAGAAGAAATGGGGGGAAAAACACAAGGAGGTAAAATTGTGCTCTTCACTGCTGGGCCTGATGCCCCCTTCTCTCCACATGAGAGGGGGGCCTCTGATGAGGTGTTGATTGCCTGTGGGCACAAGTGGTTTCTCCAAACACTCTAAAAGTGGCCTATCCTCTGATTAGATTCAAGTGTTATAACGGCAAATAGGCTCAGGCTCTCGACCATACATTACAGCATTGAGATGGACCTCAAGGCGAGGGCTTTCATTAAAACCGTGTCTTGTAAAGACCCGGACGGACCCAAAGGTCATTTAAAGAAGAGTGCAAGTTATCTTCGGGGTGTTCGTTTCCCTAGACATCAGCTGTGCCGTAGCCTCTTTGGAGCACAACAATGTGTTAGATTACTGCGGGCTTGTAGGATACTCCAAACAGAGGTGGGTTACTGTGATAGTGTTTTGGGCTGCAGCAACACCCTGTGTTTTCCTCAGGGGGGCTGAAAATTGAGTGAATATATGCAGGACCCTGCACACCAGTGGGATGTTCTAAGGACTAAAGTGGTGCAATTGTCTTTATGTATAGTGTTCTTTCTGAGAAATACCTTTTTTCATTGTCTTTCTCCTGTGTGTTGTTGCTTCTCTGCTGGTTTGCGTTGCATAAAGGGTTTACTTTGTACAAAACTTGATGAGACTTGACAAACCAACCAAGCAGAGGACCAAATACTTTAGAATTGGAATTAGAGTGTTTTTACATTGTTGAGATTATTATTTGTTTTTCTAATAAAATCTTCTGGGAGGTTTTTCAGTACAGGACATGTGATATTCAGAGTTTGCAAAATGAGCTTGATGTAAAGGTTGGGAGTTCAGGCAGCAGGGGTAAGGACCCACATGCAGGCAGGATGACTTCAGTCAGTTTGACTGATGAGTGAATTGAAGACAGTTGCGGCTAACGTGGACCAGGTGAAGACAATCACAAAGGTGGGAACCTACACAAGGGCAGGAAGTAGGTAAAAGAAGCAAGAGGAGGATACTACTACAAAATAAAAGCAGGAAACAAAGAAAGAACAACAAGACTACAAAATAAAAACCGAACAAGCCAAGTGAGAATCATGATATGAACTTAGTCCAGTGTCTTTAAAATGTCTGCTCAGAAAAAATGGCTAAATAGAAAGAGATAAATTTGATTCCTCTGCTGTTGTGTTTAAAGAATGAGCTGCACACTGTCACAGCTTACACTTACAGTTCAAATGTAGGACGATGAATACTCACAGCTGCACAGTAAGTATACAATCATGTACCGATATGTAGCTAATACACACAAACCCACGAGCCAAGACTGACATCTGTCTCCAAATGTATAGACGCACAGACTGACACACACACACACACACACACACACACACACATGCTCATGCTGTCTGTGATGCACACGGCGATGCACAGGCTCACAGACGAGACATGAATATTTAAGAGGCTTCAGTCTGCATGTGTTCCATATATGTCACCATCAGCGTCTCAAGAGCTGGTTGGAGGGCAGGGGGCTGATGAGGAGTGTGTGTGTGTGTGTGGGTGGGTGTGTGTGATGGCAGGCTCAAAGTGGCCATCTTCATATATCATGTAGCTCCTCCTTGCCAAGAGCTGTGCTTCTGTCAAGTGTGTGTGATGAGCACCCATAAGACCTCTCTGCTCCTCACCCCCTCATGTGTGTGTGTGTGTGTGTGTGTGTGTGTGTGAGCAGAGAAGAAGGGAAAGAGAAAGACAGAGGGAGAGGGAACATCATGTGCTTCTACCGCTTTGAAAAAGCAGGTCAGTGGGGTAGGTTGGACTGTATGTGTGTGTGTTTGTGAGTGTGTGTATTCGGGTGGGAGGCTTGTGTAAATCCTCTTAGAGCAGTCAAGTTAGTGAAATTTGATTTTTTTTTCTCATTGCAAGTAGCATGTTTCATTCAGGAATGATCACAATATGTTTCACAAAACAGTGTGAAAAGTGAACAAAACAGATGGATGGAAACTGTTCACGTTTATCTCAGAGAGCAATGATCCTCAGGAACATTTGGTGGATTGTTACAGTTGTGAAGGCTAAAACTCTCGGCTAATTATCTAAAACCTTTTTTATCGTTTTAAAATGCCATTCTGATTAGGTCCTAACTGATAGTGGATTTCATACTAACATTGATGTTAGAAAGTTAAACATACCGGTGCAGTGCTTCCCAGAGTGGCGTCGGATCGAGGTCAGATCATGTTCGCACCACAAACGAACTGTACCAGAGTTCGTTTGTAACCAGAATGGAATCACCTTTTTTAAGAAGATCTCAGTCCAGTTGATTTGGTCCACACCTGAGTGCAATTGCTGTGTTCACACCTGCCCAAACGATCTGCACCAAGGGGGTAAAACGCTCCAGGGTGCGATACAACCGAACCAAACAAGGCAGGTGTGAAAACACCCTTAAACTCAGGTTAGGCGGGCACAAAGGAACTTTCCCCCTTCGGCAGATACAGGTGAAAACAGCATTCCCATGTCAAACTGTGCACATTACACATTCTGCACAGTGAAGGTCAAACATCACTGTGAAGTAACAATAAGAAAAACACATTTTAGGGGAGTGGAGCAGGAATTTAAATGACCAGTTGCTGACTAATACCCCTGTATAGATATAAATCCCCACAGCTCAAACATACTGAAATGCAACAGAGCATTGCAATAAATTAGTAACGCTACGGTGGCGACTTCTATAGAGGCCAAAATGATGTGCAGCCTGATGTGTGCTTGTCGAGATGCAACCAGACATAAAGGGTTAATGAAACGACTGGTGATGCCTCGCTTTCCACAACACTGCATGATGGGTAAACGACACCCCCCACAGAGTTTGACAGTAGCTCGCAGCGGTCCGTCACCTCATGTCCACTCACAGCTTGACGCCTGGCACTTGTGATGTTATGGGATATGCACACACAAACCACAAGCCTGCACGAGCTCCTGCATGGCTATTCTCACTGATTTACAAAGAGAGCCATCTGACTAAATACATGTTTGCATGAAGGTAATATTAATCTATAAGTTACCTGGAGACTTCTTATAATACAATAACACTGTAAAGGGGATAATATCATGTAGTCACTCATTTAAAGGATTTTAATAGACAGAAGTGACATCAGCAAAAACTTGGTTGTTTATTCCAATTATTTGGGAATCATTATCTTGTAAGAAGTATTTTAATGATTTAGCAAGCCAAAATTTCAACTACCTCTTGTACAGTTGTGTGTTACAGGTATAATATCCAGTAATTTAGATAAAGCAGTGGAGTAAAAGGATAACGTACCATAAAATACAGTGCAAAAAATTGTATTTTAGCAAACATAATTAGTTCTTCATTACCACCACTGGATCACATTATATTGTGAGGTCCCCCGTGTTTTTGTTAAGGTAGCACCTATTCTTTTGAAAATGTGTCTCATGTATTAGAACAAACTCTGCCATGGCAGATATGAGGCAGAAACAATCTATGCGAACACGTTGCCCTTGTCCGTTGGGCTCAGCTCCATTGTCGGCAGTTTCTGTTACAGAGCAATCTGTAAGTACTTAGCTGCTAAGGAAATTAGCCGCTCCACCAGCTGGAGAATGGTGAAATCATTGTGGAGGCCGGTATGCTTCTGTGCGCCTGTGTAATTGTGTTTCCAGCAAATGTGCTCGCAAAGTAGGGGGCTCCGGACCTTTTCTCCCTCCACTCCTTCCAACTCCTCCTCCTACCTCCTCTTAACTAAAACCTCCATGCAGCCCTCTAACATGCGAGCACGAGCTAGCTGCACACCAGGGCCACGCCAGCGCACCGCAGCCAACCTCATTACCGTGTGATTATGCGAAATCAGCAGAGAGGAGCGAGAGAATCAAAGCCGCCACTGGAGATGAGTGAGTTGTACAGTAAGTGTCCCTGCCCCAATGGATTGGTGGGGGAAAGATTAGAGAACTCGCTCCCAAAGACTCACGGAGATCAAATTCTCTCTTAGTTTGCCTGCCTCTTGGGCGTCAAAATGAGTTTCAGTGATGAGGCGGATGTCGAGGTCTATCCTCCGGTTGCTGTGGGGATGTGAGACGAGCAGGTTTGGGTAAGCTTCGAAAATGAGGGAGATCCTCACTATGATAGCCATAAAGAATTCAGGGAGCCTCGCAGAGAGGAGTGGGTTGAGACACCGTCATTTATATTCAAGGACAGCTGCAGCCGAGGAGTGAGTATAAAATCGATGTAGGGGCTTTACCTCGTCTCATCCTTACTTTTTGTTCATGCTGAAAAGACGGCTCTGTGCTCACTGTCGCAGACCTCAATAGTGGCTGAAGTGATGTTTAGGGGAATTGAACACAGGGTTGACAAAATGGCAGGCAGGCAGGCGCGCATGCATTCATACACAAATAGGAGCACAAATGCGAGCCCAGACACACACAGTCACATGCACGCAGCAGCCATCAGTGCTGCGTGAGATAACGAGACCATATTGAGGATGACCGGAGGGGTGGGGAGATGGAAAGGAAAGAAGGATGAGTAAAAGAGTAAGAAAGTGGTCACGCTTGGCTTCTTTTTGCCATGTAGCTGCCCTATCTCTTCGCCGCACTGACCCTCTACATGACTAGCTCCACGCCTTATCAGTGCTTTCCTTGGTCCCTCGGTCTTTCTCCCCTGGCGCCGCGTGCGACTCAATGCTGGAAAACGTAACGCCAGATATAGGTTGAGTCATAGAGCGGCACTATCATCTTTGGACACGGAGCCCGTCGGGCCACAGTCATCAAGCAGTGCAAGGTGTGATTTAAAAGTGCAGATTGGTCTTTCCCTCAGGCGTATATAGACACACATATGTTCACAGAGTGCACACATGCACAAACACACACTTTAGTCCTCTATGAAAACACACACAGTTATGAGCTTGCCTAAGTGCAGCCTTTAATTGAAGTGGTAGTTGCAGGTGACGAGCTCATTTATATGCATTTCTTCAGCCTAAAGCCAATAGCTGACACACATTCAAACACACTCGCACATAAGCAGATACACACATTCACACACAATGGCAACAATACTTATTGAAGCTGACAGGGGCCTTATCTGCTTAATCCAAATTTACATACACCACTTCCGTTTGGTATTCCAACAAAAGCATTAGCCCCCTCCCTCTCCCATGCAAATAACCTCAACATTGGGCTTATTGTCAGGACTGCTACTGATGGGGCTGTCCGTGCCAGCCAGTTTGGACAAGAGGTCCAAGATCCGGAGCTGCTGAAAGTCAAATGTAGGTGCAGGATTAGAAAACAATAGTTCTGAACATGGGGGTTTGGGGTCCCTTCCAAAGGGGTGCAAGATGGTTACAGAAAATTAGAATCTTTTTTTCTAAGCTTGCTTTTCTTTTGTGACATACTGGACAGTGTTCAGCTGGACTTCTAGCCGTGCACCATGGCTACATTAAAGCTAACATATGCCTCATCAAATCCAAACCTTTTAGTCATTACCTTTGCTGCCCTTCGTCACATTATACATATATATTGTGATTGTACAGCAGTCATTTCCCATCTGCATTCAAACGAGGTAAAATGAAGGTTACCAACACTGTAGGTGTTTATGCAAAGACCGCCATCAAGTGTAAGGCTGTGCAGAAAATGTGGCCCTCTTCCTCCTTAGACAACCTCAGAGTCTGACTCTGCACACTGCAAACCAGTTTTCTCTTACTGGTTCTTTTACTCTCGGTGTGATCATACCAATCATATGTTACAGCTGTTAGTGGTGGTGTAACAAATGTGGGCTGTGCCTTTCAAACAATGCAGGACACACACTGTCCCAATCAGTCATTAACAAATGCGCGAATCTTGGCATGAATAATTTGGAGTCCCTAGTAGCCCTCCTCAGGACGTGCAGGGAGGGGGGTTGCTGAATCAATAGCCATAAGGAGTCTGGCTCCCGTTTGCTTTCAAGATCTACAGCCAAAGGACCCAGTCATCAAAAGTTAATGAGCTATTTAGATCATGCTGTTTCCTCTACTCTCTACTGAGAAAACACTGCTGGACTAGGGATAAAAGAGTCCCCGCACGACTGTGTATGTGTGTTTTTTATGTGCTTTATGTGTCTCCTATAGATCTACAGAGGGAGATTGGCAGCTGAGACGGAACAAAGCAGGGAAAATGGTTATCATGCATGTGCAGTTGTTCCCGCATTGTTCGGTGCAGATGCTTGACATGGGTCGCAACCCTTTTTCTGGCCAATAATGTGAGAACAAAGCCTGTTTTTGAATCCCAGTGTAACACTGCTGGGCTGCTCAGGCGCTGCAGCGGCCACATCACTTGGCTCTAGTCCTCAGTGCTGTGCAGTGAACACCGTGTGTCTTCTAACATCAGCTTTTCAGAATTCCTTCAAATATTAAAACATGTTTTGACATACTTCATACTTCATTGAATTAACTCTTGTTACCATAATGAGACTGTATGGAGATGCATCATTTTCATTTGGCAGCACTGACAATCTTTTCTCCAATTGTTCCCACTTTCTGTGTCGTGTTTTTAAGTTGCAGTGTGGTTAGAAAATGGATTATGTAAACTCAAATTATATAAGTGTTAACACATCTCCGTCTTTCCTAGTTATTTTTGTCTGTGATTGAGTCCGAATCACATTAAACAAGTTAAATAATGATCCAGGGCAGTGGAAAATAATCCATATGGTTTCCTTTTTGTTCTTTTTATACTTATTCTTTCTCGTCGTTCCTTGTTAAGGTGGACATTTATAGCACTGAACCATGCTTTGAATCCAATTAGTATTGCTGATGTCCCTGGTTTGTTACAGCCTTTAATTATGGTCATTCCAGAGGCTTCTTCCGTCCTCCCTCCTTTCCCACCTTCTCCCCCAGCTCCTTTATGTATTTTTGCCTTACCCCCCTTCCCTTCTTCCACCTGGACTCTGCTAACGATGCCTGAAGCAGACCAGCCGACATGTCACCCAGGACTCCTGCCAGGTTCGCTCGCTGGCAGTTTCCCTGGCCACTGGCCTTGTTAAAGAGATGGCACATAAATGTGGCAGAGGAGTTGTGGCTGTCTAAATTCCCTATAGAACAATGGGAGAATGGAGAGGGAGGGGGGTCCTGGTTGCTAAGACCACAAATTGTGTGTATGTGCAGCAAAAAAGAAAGACATGGTCATTAAGAATGAACGTTATTCCCACTGTGGCCATTTTGAAGGCTTGGGGAACGAAACACAACTCCATAGACTTATAAAATATATATAACTCAAAGCGGCCAGCAATTCCCATCCCAAATGTAATGTCAGTTCAATATCACTGCTGTGGGAGGAAGGTGTAATGTATAGCAAACTTCTCTTGCACTATTACCAAACAATTTTGACCTCCCTGCCAGTCAAGCAATGTTGGAAAAGAAGAAATCACACTGTGGTGAGCCAAGCAGAGCATTGATTATCAGGATGCACCCAATGGAGTTTTTATCTGTTGATGCACATTAGCCTCCATCTCTCTTTGAAATACTCCTCAACCCCAAAGGGCTCAAACCTCACCGGTGACGATTAATTGGTCAACCCCTGTCGTTCTGCCTCTGCCAGTCTGCCCAGCCAGTTCTCTATCTGTCTCCCTCCATCTGTCTGTCAGCTTTGATGCCTTTCCTTCTCCAGCGCTTTTCCCACAAAAACCAAATCCAGCAGCTTGAGAATCAGGCGCCGGGGGTTCAGTGAGAAGAAGAGATGGGGGATGAACTTTGGCTTACTGTCGGGTTTGCAGAAAACCTCTATAAGAAGGCAGACTGATCAATGATCACCAGCTGAAGGGCCTTACCTCTTTTGTTGTCAGACCAAAAGCTGCACATCTGCAAACAAATAAACAAAGTGCGTCTAGCGTGAGCAGTGAGCCACGGTACATCCACAATATTATGACCCTAAAACTGAGGCAGCTAAATGTCAGCCATCATCAATTTTATCACCTATATGAAAATACTGTGACATTTAAAATGTCTTCTGTGAAAAAGGCTTCTCTTCAGTATAAAGTTGGTACCATCTCTAGTAAAAGGGGACGTTGCCCTACACACCTATAAGGGCGTTTTCATTTTGGCTGCTCATATGTTTCCTTAGGTTGAGGTTAAACAGGGTGATGCATGATATTTCATGACAATTCAGGGTTAGGGTTAGGTTTAGCATTGACCCCTAACACTAATTTTCAGAGTATATAACTAAAACAAGTGGTAACATTTTGGTAATTAGCAGCAGGATTTACTGTCCACTGCTGGAAAAGGAAAAAAATAAGAGAGAAAAAGAAACTGTTTTCTGTGATGGAGCTGGGGCCCACTAGGGATGTTCATCGGTCACTGATGAGCGCTCTCCACAGGACTGGAGCAACAGCCACTGAATTATTGAACACAGTGGCGTCCCTAAGGTGGGACGCCGCATGGAAGTCTTCAGTCTCTGGGCCTGACAAAGAGAGGAGAAGGCTTGATGAAACATGGTGGGATGCTTACAAGCCATCCGTCACGGTACCTCCCCGGTCACACAGAGGCAGGATTGGATTTCCGGCCAGGGGGATTTGTCGTGTCAGGCAGGGGAGTGGGGATTGAGCAATACCTCAGCAAGATGGTGTGATAAGAGTAGCCATGATTGTTTCCAGAGTTTTCTAAATCTTCATGAATTAAATATTTTTTTCAAGAAAATCTAAAGCATATGTCAATTTTCTGCTTATATCTGTGGTATGTGTGTGTGTGTGGCAGACTGTGCATTTATGTGCAGTATATTTATGTTCTGCGTGTCTGCTTTATTACATGCATACATGCGAGTAAGTTATGCGTCTGAGCCCGTGAGTCTTATGCCTGACCCAGCGCACCAGTAGTAATACCATCAGAGCTCTCCTGCTGAGCACCTGTTTTATTACATTACATACCCCTGATCCTCAAGCTGCATATGAAACCCGATAACAAGCCACAGTCTTTGATTTACCTGCCAAAGAGACCAGCTTTGGGCTCATGTTGTCGGTAAGAGCTGGCTCCACTGAAATCAATTGCTAAATCTGCAGTCTAATGGTGCTGGTGTGCTAGAGATATTACATCAGATACTGTGGACTTGTTGTGGAGGGTGAATTCTTATCATACTTATTGTTTTGATACAAGAAAGCAAGCAGGGTGATGTGGATTATGCAGCAGGGGTTAAAGCAGCATGTTAATGTATCGCAATATTTATTCTAGTCTTTTCTCCTAAAGAGACGGGATCGGGTTGAAATAATTCACACACTTACACTTCCAGATTTTTTACTCCAGGTTATCCAAATCATATGTTTCCTGCTGCATGAATATACTGATCACTGCAGTTTGTAGCGCACAAGGTGCTCTTGTAACGTTAACAGCTCAGAAAATGTCTCCTGTAATGGAAAGTGAAAACATAAAATGAGGGGACAGCACAAATGAGCTGCAGATTATACGTCCCTCTTAGTAATCACATTTAAATGAACTGTTTATAGTGTTGGAAACAGTATTTTCCAATGAAGTCACTGAGATCACAGATCATTATACATACAGGAATCATTTTGTTTTCCAGATTTTCAGATTTTTTCCCTTCAGGTTTTCATTTTGAGCATTGTTATTTAAGATGAATTTTACCTTTATTGGACCAAATCCAGCCATCAGACACAAAACAAAGTGTGACGTGCAATAATTGTCCCCAGCAGGAAGTGAATCAGAGATGTTGTGGTTGGAGATAATGTGTCTTAGCCACTACGCCATCTGATTGCCTCGTTATACTTTTGGGACTTTGCATTATTCACTGTGCGGACTATACCTTTTTTCTCTGAAAGCTTCTTTTGTCCTGCACCTTCTGTACATTCTAAACAATAGACACGTATTCTTATTGGAATAAACCTCCTTGTTTTGCATGAAGCACCCACCTATTCTTCTGTGCAAACAGATGCAGGTATCTTACCTACGCACGCACACGTCTCCCGGTACACACTAACACACACCCACACACACATGCAGACACCTTTTCCCCGCTCCCTCCCTGTTTCGGTGTCCCATGTGGGCAGTTGCATCAGCAGCAGGGCCTCTGACTGTTGTCATGGTGTGAAACATCCCTGTAACCCCAGCGGGTTCAAGCAGCCCCCTCTCCTCGCGTGTAGGATGCAAAGCACCCTGCAACTCAGCCAGCTGCTTTCCACAGGTGTTGTCAACAGATAGAGGATACGAGAGGAGGAGGAGGCAGAGATGGAGATAGAGTGCGACTCATCTGGGTTTACAGATCGTTGCGATGGTGCATATTTTCAGCAAGTCTCCTGAACCTCCCCCTATCTGCTCACTTTTATAGGCTTTGCAGTCTGCTGCGTCACAAATTGCCTAGCAACCACACCTGGCGTCATTATTGTGACCCATAGGAGAATTGCCTGTGCACAAACACTGGCTATATAGCTATATAACCACCAGGCTGGAGAGAGAGTTTGCGGATCAAATCAGTATTTTTTTTCTTGCTGCGTCAGACTTGATCATTCAGAAATGATCTCTGAGTGGTAGTTCTCTCAACATTATTCCTCAAATATAACAACATTTCTGCAAAAAAGGCCAAAGGATGTCTGAGGAAAAGAAAGCAGAGGATCATGTTTGCTTCATCAACTCTCATTTAGGCTTGTGCTGATCTACAGAAATCCCTCTGATTGGTGCAAAGAATGGAGGCTCAAGACTGCAGCGTGTGCAGGAGAATGAAGAAGCGAGTTTGGAAGAATGGATGTAGATAGAGACAGACTCGGAGCGATAGAGCAGGAATCGGCTAATGGTCAAAATGGGGCCGGGCTGCTTCCTGAATTGTTAATAAATCCTCTCAGAGGCCCTGATGAGCGTGATTGATTGGTGCTGGCCTATAACAATGTGAGCCTCTTCAGTGCACTCAAACTCATTTACCTTTCACTGGCTCTGCCTTTCAATTCCTCTTTGTCCAACTGTGTCTTTATCTGCTCTGATCCTCAATAAGCCTTTATGTATTGTCTTTGAATATTAGAGTGCATCTGTGGAGTCCTAAGGCAGCATTCATCACCGTATCTCGCGAGGAAGAGTCACTCGGCTCCTGTGAAAATAGTCAATCACGGCGTGTGTGTGTGTGTTGTGTGTGTGTGTGCATACCTGGGACTGCTATCAGCGTGTGCTTCTCTGTGGAAGATAACCATCATTGTGTGTGTCTGTGCGTTCTCATATGTGCTAAATGGATATGCATGTCCACTGTGTGTACTTTATTGCATGCGATCATATGCGATAGCTATCGGTTTGTGTTTGCGCTCCTGTTTGGGAGATAACTATCCCTGCGTGTGTGCATTCATGTTTTACACCCCAGACAGACAGGTAAACATCATCGCCGGGCCTTCTTCCTCTCCACACAGATACCGTCCCTCATCTTGTTGACTTCACCTAAGCCTCCAGATTGTATTTTGACACGTGCCGATCATCCCGCTCCCTTCCTGGCATCTGACACCAGACACAACACCACCGCCACCGAGATCTTATTAAACAGAAGAAGGGTAGACGCAGAGGAGAAAGTGCCGCCGAATGAAAATGGGAAGCTGAACAGACTTTCACGTCAGTACTGAAAGGAGAGAGGAGGCGCGTGAGAGTTGATTTTAATAAAAATACAAAAAAAAAAAAGGATGCCCTCTTTTGCAGGGAGGTCAGCGTTGCTGAGAGAGAGAGGAAAACAGAGAAAGAGAGGCATATTCGATGGTAAAGTGCAGGCTAATGCGTTGTCAGGGCCGAAGCGGCACTCCTCAGACAGAGAAGATAAGATAGGAATCCCTGGCAGCGTTGTGAATGGCGTTGCCAGGGTACTTCATGAAATAATCTATGTGTGGCGGAGATGGGAGCGGAAAAGCCAAACATTATTCAAACATAGGTGAGGAAATGAAAATGGTCAGTAAGAAAAGAGTGTGTGTATCCTTTTGTAATATATTCTTGATGTATTCCACATGAGTGTAAGTGACCCAGAAAAGGCCCATTTAACAGCGTCCTATTAAAGGACCTTTCACTTGTGGTTAGTGCATGCGCTCAACTAGCCTAGCATCTTTTTTCTTCTCCTTTTCTACCTCCCCTCCTTACCTGTGTGCCTCTATCCTCTCTCATTTCTTTCCTCCTGCCTCTCAGGTGCACTAAATCCGAGGCCAATCTGTCCCCTCGCCATCCATCCACTTCATCCCCCATCTTCACCCCGTCTTCTCTCCTCAGCTCCCATCACTCCTTCATCTCCTCTCTCCCTCCCCCGCCTCCTTCACTTTTACCTTTGCTATCTCATTTCTTTTTCTTTCTCTCTCTTTGAAATGCCTGTTGCTGATCCATCAGGCTGCTGCTGGAGTATGTTCCCACTCGTTTCTCACAGTGAGTAAAGTCTCTCTCGGAGGAGGTGGCGGCGGCCCTGGGAGGTAGCATCTACTCCAGTAGGGTACCAGCCAGTTATTAATTACTCCCCAATTCCTCATCTGTTCTCTGTCTGCCGAGAGAAGTAATTACGTCTCTCCCCGTTTCTCCCCTCGTCGGCATCAGAAATGACGCGATAACCAGAAACCCAAATTACTCCTGCTGATGAGACAATCACTGAGCGAGAGAGAGCAAGCCAGAGATTTTTCAGCCCCACTGTGCTTCACCCATCGGGGTAATGGCACCTCGATCCGGTTTGGGATGTCTCCCCCGATGCATTTGCGGGGCGTTTCCAATTTCCACCTCGCAAAACACTAGAAGATGGGGAGGGAGAGATAGGCAGAATGAATTAAGGATTTTTTTTTTCTTTCTATCTGTTTTTTTTTTATGCTCCCAATAAGAGAGTGCAATCATGAGGCGGTTCCAGCTCCAATCAGTGTTGTGCAGCTGGAGAAGAGCTGTGATGGAAGAGGGACATTAGCACCGGATCCTCATCTGCCACAGAAGACAGAGGAAAAGAAAGGGTGGAAAAACAATTAAGGATGCTTTCTTCCTTTCTGTTTTTTTCTTTCTAGCTTTCAAAAACACAAAAAATCGTGGTATCCAGGTTTCTACACAGGTTTATGTGGATACAAAAGAAAAAAAGCGTACAGTGTAATGTGCATCACTGAGTAAAAATTCAAAATGACATGTGGTTTATTTGTATGAATTCAGACACACTTTGTAGGCTGATTCTAAGCTACACTGTGCGATAGCTCGTAGCACCAGTGTAAGTGATAACATTTAAAGACAACTGCATTCCATTTTGGTGAGCCAGTTCCACGGTCCAGGTATTGCTCATGCTGGCTCACTGGAACAGAGCCATCATTAAAACAATTTGTTTCCCTGCTCTGACAAGTCAAAATGTCTGTTGATGTCATTTTTTTTTTTTCATTCTTAGGGTTTCTACTGCTTCATGTGACAAGCTGTCGTACCTGTAAGGCAGCAGCATTTGATAAAGTCAGCAGACGGCCTTGCTTCATCTACATTTTTTATGCCAATTCAGAAAGCTTTTATAGATTGTGTTGTTTAGTTTGTACTTTTTGAGATAGCGAAGACCGGTTTAGCTCACTGATAGGACAACAGACCAGACAACCAGACGTCCTGGTTTACACCATTATGAAAATAACTCTTAGAATGATATTTTGATAGATATGATGATAGTTTTCAGTGCTTACACAAGGGTTTGTGAGTCATTATTACCTAACCTATTACAAAAACGCAAACGTTGCACCACGTGTCTAAATTAAACACTGACTGGTCTGCAGGTGTGTCAGTCAATCAGTGTGTTCTTGTCTTGTCTGTTGTTAGTCTATGAGGATGGCAGACTCTGTCACTATGATCATGGTTAGCCGGCATGCCGAAGAGAAAGTTGTTTTTTTTCTCCACGGGGCTAAACTCTGTGTTCATGGCGTCCATGGCACGAAAGGTGTGTTCAGTTGGTGTGCAAAGCTCTGAAATAATTGTGCCCCTTCCTGATGAAAAAACACCTATGGTGCGTGCACGAGTGCCCACACGTGCGTGTGCACGTAGGGGTCCTGGTTTGGTGGTTTGAACATATGGTCACCCTGATGGAACAGGCCGCTTTCATGGCTGACATTTTGACATGTCACAGTAGGAAAAACACAGGTGTAAATAATGCAACTAATTAAATCCATTTAGCTGTGTCAGGTTGGGGGTGCTGGTATTGTGCATGCTGGCTCACTGTCACCTCTTACTGGGAAACCTGTGCAGGAGTTAATATTGAATACGTGTACTGCTCCTACTGTGACAAGTCAAAATGCCTCTAGGTCAGATGGCTTCTCGTGCTTATACAACACATTTTCTTGCTGAGCAGATTGCATATATTGTTACATTCAAAACATAGTTAGCATTACTTTTAGAAAAAGTTGACATTTCCTCCTTGAAACAAGAACAAATTTGAGTGACAAAAAAATTATATGAGTCAAGAAAAGTTGTTATCAGTGGAAACAGATTTAAGTGAACCAATAATACCAATAATAAACAAAAATAACATGATAAAATGGAGGTTTTTGCAGTGTGCGCAGCCAAATTGTTCTGCTCCTCTATAGGAAGCCTGTGTCAGGGCCGATCGAGACATCTCCAAATGCATCTCCCCCCCTGCTTCCCTCCTCAGCTGTCAAACTGCAGTTTAAATGGAGCAGAAGAACCAGCAGCCTAGTGCTGTTCTCTATATTGTATTTCAGTACCTGTCAAGTGCTTATTGATTGGCTGCAGTGGATCAGGACGGCTGCGTTGCTCCAGAGAGTGTGTGTGTGTGTGTGTGAGTGTGCAGTATATGCATGTGATAGTTCATGTGTGCATGGGGAGCTGTGCTGGAGGTCTCTGAACTGACAACGAGCCCTCCGAAATCACACCACCTAATCCACCTCTCTCTTTATCTTTATCTCTTTCTGTGTCTCCTTTTCTCTTCCCCATCAACCCTCGCTAACTTCTCCTAGCTTTGCCGTCTTTGGTCCAGAATGATTTGGATCCTAATAGTCTTTTTACAGCCGCTGGCTAATGTTGCCATGGGGGAATGTAACAGGGCCATAACGAGACAATCCCATCCCATATGCAGAGGATATGAGGGGGAATTTGTCTGCCTCAACAGTGACAGGAGCAATCTGTACTGTGGGGTAGTTCCAATGAAGCACCCATCGGAAAAAAAAAACCCTCAGTGTATTCAGGATTATGGTGTAGGAGCCCATTGAAAATCTAATGGACTAGTCACATCAAATAGACTTGGTAGGAGCATGCTCAGATGAATACAAGAATGCCACTGCGCGCACACACTCACACTCAGAAAGAGAAGCCATTACCACTAAGGGTTGAGCCATTACTCTCTGTCCAGTATGCCAGTGTGTGTTTGTGTGTATATGTGTGTGTGTGTGTGTGTGTGCGGCCCAGCCATAATGTTTCCAGTCCCAGAGGGGTCTCAGTACAGTGCGGCCCTCCTAAATAATTACCACAGGTCTCTTTATATAAGAACAGGGCAAAGCAATAAAGAGACCTGCGATATTGCGTTGTGCATACTACACCGATATAAAGAGTGTGAGCAAGACTGCTTGGAAACATGTCAGCCGGTAATTTCATAGACCTGCAATGAAAACACGTTTTGCAATGTTAGTGTGGCTGCTGCATTATCATATTCCCAGTGCATTTTTATTTTTTACTATTTTTACTTTACTTTCCTTTTTCCTAGTCAGATACTGGAGAGTTTTACCTCTCCGGGCAACTAAAAAGCATTAAAGGGTCACAAGCAAAAAAAAAAAACAAGATTAGGAGGAGCGTGTTTGAGAGTTTTACAGTGTCAGATGTTTGAATTCTTTATATGATGCTCAAAGCCATGCTCGCCCTTTCTCCTGTGCATTTTTACACACCTGTCGCTTGTTTTATAAAATACACTATAAGAAAATATTGTAAAATGCCCATCAGAAGTTCCCACAGCCCAAGGTGATGTCTCCACGTTGCTCACATGTGTTTAGTTTGTTATCACGGAGGATGAAGAAGTGCTCCATCTACAAAATATCTACATTAAAATGGGGCTGAATTTGGTTTAAAGGTGTTTTGGACGTCTGTGTTACATGTATTCACAGTGTCAACAGCAGTATATTAAATTATGGCTATTTAAATGGTGTTGAAAGAAGTTAGATGTAACTGTGAGTCTAAAAAAAATATTCTCTTTTAACTAAATTTCTTCAGTTTGAATCTCTAACCAGAAATCTGCATTTATCCAAATGATTGCTGCTGGATTTTTCTCCCCAGCTGAGTCCTCAGTCACCAATAACTTAGAGATTTGAACGTCTCATTTTCTGAGAGAAGCGTCCAGCTGTCAAGCAGTCACAGATGAGGCAATACCAGATGTTTTAAAACTCATCTTTCGCAAACTTACCTCATTTTCAAAAGTACATATCTGGGTAGAAAATGTGACAGTCTTCTATTAAAAGTCTTTTTTAACAGGTGTCATTCAGAAAGGGAGGGATAAGCTCATATCACTGATGCAAATCACATCTTTTCAACAATGAAATGACCCGCTTCATATTGTCTGAATTTTCTTGAAAAAAGTAGATCATCACGTATTATTTTCACCAAGTAAAATAAAGTTTTTCAGACTCCTGTTTTTTTAGAGAAGTGGTGGGTGGATGTTCTTCAGGAACACACGTCCTGAAACATCATTTGGTGGCGTAGGTTTAAACACATTTATCTGTGCCAAGTCCCCAGGCCGTGTTGGGAGGAGATATACGTGCCTGCCGGTGTGGCACATAGGCTGTCTGTTGCCTCTGATTCCTCCCCCCACCAGTCATAATCTGCGTAAGTCATCCTTGATTAACCCCTGCTGAATGACTCTAATTACAGCCAATTAGCCTGGGCAGAGTGAGACGCTCTCCATGCAGATGAATGTGATGGAGAGGTGGAGGGATAGATGGAGGGATGGAGCGGGGTCGAAGAGGAGGTGTGGAGAGCTGGGATGATTGAGGGATAGAGGTGCTCAGGGCGTGGAGAGAGTCGAGGTGTGGTGGGAGGCGGGATGGTTGAGAGAGAAATAATGAGGGGATGAAAGAGGCGAAGGGTGGTAGAATCTAAAGAAGCCACGGCTGTTGGATGACTTTCCAGCCGCACGGACAACCAGTCAAGCAATAATGAATGCACACTTGTAGGGGCAGATTAACAGCGATGAAATGTTTCTTTATGCCTTTGAAGATGAGGCTGTATGGTGAGAAGAGATCTGGACCCTGACCCAAGGCTGATGGGTTTGAAAAATGTAGCTGGGTTTCTACTCATCTTCAGGCTGAAAATACAATCTATTACTTTTGCTTTATCAGTCAGACTTCCAGATTTTGTTTGAGTGCCTGTTGGCTGCTCAGCTAATGGTTGGTGAGAGCTACATTGCAGCTCTTAACGTCTTGATATTAACATACTGATAGGTTGATAACACATTGCAGCGGAATACGAACAGTGTACCTGCAGAGAAAAAGAGGCTCGGTGTAGAAATAAAGCAAAACAGAGGGGTGAGGACGAGAGAGTTGGAAAGACTTATGATGTTAAAATATTGACCTCGGGCCGGGATCAAGTTGAAAAAGTTTGTTGGCTGTTGGGCCCGGGTTGAGTTGGGTCGAAAATTAAACTCTAACAGAAAGATGTGACTCTCTAAATGCCATGTAGTGCCTCCTTGCAAAAACTTTAGTTTCTCTAACTCTTAGGGTTAAAATGCTTTTAAAGGTGTGCTTCTCTGTCTTTGAGCGCATTTTCGGGCCAATCTTACACTACTCTCCCCAAAACAAACTGTCCCTTTAAATGATAAACATATTGTGTTCCATCCCCCAGGCCCTGAGTTATTTTTTTTAACTTTTTAATTATTGTTTTTTTTTTTGTCTGTGTACCCTTTACCCTCCATGTGTATCCATCCGCTGTGCCAGCCAGCCAGTGCGCTCAGAGGCCTACCTACCAGATACCCATGCCAGCCTCCCCCGGCCCTCCCCTGCTATCAACCAGCAGCAGGGGTGGAGAGGCCAGACTGAAGAGCCCACTCAGCCTGCCCAGTGATTGCCTCAGTCTATCATCACCCAGAAGATTTCTATTATTGCAGATGGATGATTGGTCTGGCTAGCTGCCGGCCTGGCAAAGCAAGCTCATTTTAGAGCAGTTTGAAGTGCGAGCCCCACTGTACTGAGGCAAACGGGAGGGGGACGGGGGGGCGAATCGAACGGGGGGGATTTGGTGATTTGGTGTTGAAATAATGGAGCAGAAATGGTCGTAATGACAAGGCACGCTGACGCTGGGAGCATTATGCATACAGGACGAGGTTGTTAATGTGGACTGCCTCTATTTCCGACAGCAATTTAAACACTAATGGGGAGTGCTTTTCTGCTAAATAAATAGACGCCCCGCTCTCAGAACAAGTAGTTTGTTTACTGTTTATATGGCGATGCTGGATCGACCCAAACCCCCATGATGAATGCGTTGCATCTGTGTAAGCGTCATGCTTCCCTCATCATTCAGTAAGACATCAGAACTGTTTGCTCACGGGATGAAAGGTGCCTCAGTGAAATGAGTTAACACAGTTGGAGGAATGAGCTTTGACTTGATGAAAAGCACCAGAAAATGTCACTTATTTCAGGGTTGTTGTGTCTTGTTGGATAATAACGTGCTTTTTTTCCCGCTCCTCTGCATCGAGTTAGTTCTAGCAGTAAACACCCAAATGTACCGCTCATCCTCTCTTTGCCTCATCACACAAAGGACACAGTATTCACCACTGCAAACAGTTATGCAAAGGGTTATTACTTGAATCCACTCCCGCTATCATATGACTATCATATGGCTATAACCCCCCCTTCCCTTTCCTTCAAGTTGTTGTTCTGTAGCAAATCAAATTACCACAACACATTTCAACTATGAATATGACTATTTAAAGCACTTCATGGCCCAACTCAGCAGCATTGGTTTTACTTTGCTGCCCGACTTGAGGTCAGTTTGCTCTGTTGTTGAAGCACTGGACTCTGCGACCTGCAACCTGAATCGATAGTCTTAAGGGAATTTAAAGTATCTGACTACATGGCCTCTGCACTTGGGAGATTGGAGAAGTACACAGGAAATGCAACCCCAATATTGATCTCTGCATCCAGAGCTTTAATATGGTGTATTACAAACAGGGGTGTATGTATGGTGCTCTTTTGTACATTCAGATGTAAAAACAACTCTCCTTTAAGGTTAAAGAACTTTATTACAAGGACAAACTCAAACATACAGATGGTCCAAAACACATCTGTAACAGCACTGTACGTAATTATTGGTTCATATTTTATTTTGTAACCAAACTCTGGACATGTGTGATCATCTTTAAGCCAACTATTACTTTACCCTTCGCTTTCTTTCCCCCTCTCTCTGACTTTCACTCGTCTCATCTGTTTACGCAGCTAAGGCGCTTTGAACCCCGCTGCATCAGTGGCTCCGTGGCTGCTGCTGTCACCTGCTAATGTCACCGATAATGATGTGAGGCTGGTTTTTCCTTGAAACGGCGTCACAGAGCCAGAACTCAATCATTCCATTTAAGCAAAACAAAGTGCGACAGCGACAACTGTGAACCAGCCAAGAGAGAGAAGCGCCGTCGCTTTCGTCTGCAAATCATTTCGCTAACACCTTTGAAGTGGTGACATGCCTCTGGAAATTGTAGCGAGAAGCTCCCGGTTTACGGGATGAAAGGGGAGTCAGCTTCTTGTCAACTTTTGACCTCTATATGGGAGAGATCAGTTGGGGTTTGGGCCAGCTGCTGCTCCAGACGCTGCTGCAGTCTTTGAAAAACGACACTGAGAGTTTTCTCCTACCTTATTGAATTGAGCTGAACTGCAGAAAAAAAAAAAAAGGAAAAGCAAACTGAGTTAAAATGAACTCAAATGAACTGAGCTAAACTCAAACAGAACTGAATCACATCAGGACAAAAATCCATTTACTGAGGAATGAGGTATTCATCTCCACTGGGTCGCGGGGGTTGGCAGCAACCAAGAGGGGTTTGACTTGCTCAAGAACACTTCAGCAAAGTGGATTAAGGGAACATGGACATAGCTCTTGCATGCAAAGGGTAGTTGACCCTGCTTCTCTGTGAAATTGAGATATTAGAGAGCATGACCTTATTAAAGGAACTTCACTACTATCTCTCTCAATAATCAAAATGAATTATATATATATCAAATTTATTCAAAAAAACTACTTGACCTAGCCTAAGCTGGAGTGACCTAACCCTGGTTGACCCCTAACAGCTGTCACCACTGGTCAGTATGGACTGCGGCTCATCTCAAGTGGGCTATATTCAAGCACAGGGGTCAAAATGTAATGAAGCACTAAGCTGCAGCTCTGTGGCAAATAGCATCAACCATCCAGAGTACCCACCTTAAGGAAACATCCCTACCCCGAGCGTGGGTGGTCCAAGTGGGAAATGGAGGAAATGAAGGCTTTTAACTTGACGTTTTCAGTTCAAAATGACTGAATTGTAAATCTAACATTTTTTAAGTATCACATGCAGTTAGAATCTAATTAAAGTCTAAATAGTGTGAGTTGGGAGCACTGGGCCCTGATGTACCAATGATCCACTTCAGTTAGCAGCACTTGTGTCAGCTGTGGGCCAGTGTCGGGACCTGGACTCAGACAAGCATATCCACAAAACTTCGTTGGAGAGGTGCCGGGTACCAAAAAAAATCAATGAGTACAATAGAAAAGCACCTGCACGGCGGAGTCACGGCTCCTTTTAGCTTTTGTTGGCAACATTTCAAAACAACACAGGTGTTCCTCGAGCACAAAAAGGAAGATGTTGCATTAACCTTGTATCTGGGCATTTCGGATAGAGGTCGACGTTAAACCGAAACACTTTTGCTTCCCGCTACATCACAAACGTGCTTTACTTCCATGCTAAGTGGCCTCAAAGTAGGAGAATACAACACAATGCATTTAAAACCGTGACGGCACAGAAGTAAGCAGCACCTCTCTTTACATTATCACTCATGACAGGCTAAGAGTAACATTTAGCATTTGCATAGATTCCCTGTGAGGATTGTTTTCTAACACACCACCCTCCTCATTGAATGCATCTTCAAACCTGTGAATCTAGTGCGCGCTAAGCCCTTACACAGATCACTGATGCGGTGGGCGTGCTGTCAATATTGGCCCATTCACTGTGAGTGAGCAAATCTCCCCTTGACATGGCCAGCCATGCGAGTAATAGCTAGGATTAAGATAGGAAGGTACACACATGAATATACAAAACACAGTATGGCGCGGGCGGATCTGAGGCTGCGGCCGGGGGAAATTACTGAGGCCTCAGATGTGCAGCGAGCATAGAAACAAGATTGACTGGGAGCTCGGACATGAAAAGGCTCATTCATTGTCAGCGACCCTGATGACGAATCACGCTTTTACATTTGAAGCTACATTGTGAATCTATCAAGGTAATTTGGACTGTTGTGCAGTTTCATGTGAACAATATATGAAAGGACAGAAAACCATGCAGCTTGATTATGTGTTTCTGTGACACGCAGGGACTCTGTGTGTGCACCTGTAGGTGCTGAATATAAGAAGATAACGTAAATGTCTTCTTTTGCTGCAAACAAGGACAGCTGTTTCTCTATAGCTACTGTTGCCATAGCTCCCTGTCATCCCTGACCTCGTGGCTCCTGTTTTATGCCGGGTCACCTCCTGAAACACGCACCCTCCCACACAAAGTGCACATCTTCCCATAGGTGGATGTGGTGTTTTCTAGTTTCTGTTTTTTGGAGAGATCTAACGCATTTCCGCAATGTAATGTTTTTTTTTTTTCAGCTGCTTTTGAGTTGTTCTGTTTTGCAGCTTGAACTCTCCAGTGGATGGTACATATGGAAGTGTGTGCACACGTGCAAAGATCTGCAAACAAAAAAAAAGGCACACTCACATATACACACTGACAAAGCTAATCTATGGCTTACAAAAAAAAAGCTCTAAATAAACCATAAGTTACTGCATTTCCCACATCGTACCCTACCTTATCGTTTTCTGTGTCGAGGACTAAAAACGTGAGTGAATTCGCTCACTAATTGGACACATGACACGGGGCATTGTCCTTTGTCATAATGTGACAAGCTCTTACAAAACGTTGCTTTCAGCGGCCCTCGGAAGGGGTTGAGGCCAGACAGAGACAGAACTAAATGGAACAGCGAATCATAACCCACATTTTCAGCTGACACTGATGCGACGTTACCTAACAGGCGGGAGGGGAGATAGAGGGTGAGAAGGAGAGCAACTCCATGAAAACTGACAGGGATTAGGCCCTATTTGTTTCACTTTTGGACTACTCCTCCCTGCCTGCTTGCAGGAGTGTATGTGCAAATGGGTATTTCCGTCTCCCACTCATCACCGCCTAATTGGCACTTAACAGCTGCCCCTCATGGCCTCCTCACTGGCTGTGCTTCCGCTCGCTTTTCCCAGCGTAGGAAGCAGCAGCGCCGCATCAAACATCACCCAGCTGAGAGGGCACTTTCTCCTGCACCCTTTGCTTCCTTCACCACACCCCCCTTTTCCATTCCCTTCCCTTCCCTTGCAGCTATCTCGTGTGGGAAGCCGTTTGCACCCCAGACAGCCCAGAGTGCTCATTATCGCTTCTCTCAGTCGGCCTGTCGCTCTGAAATCCACCCCCTCCTCCTCCCTCCCCCCTGCTCATTGCCCACCTCCACCTCCATCTTCTCCCCCGGCTCTTCCCCTACAGAAGAGCGGCACGAAGAAGATGTCAGGATATTGAGGATGTTCTGCATCCAGCCTCTGAACCAAAAGAGACGGCGCATACGGCAGACATATGGCCAACGTTTTCAAAATCTTATCTTTATTTAACCGAGCCCATCAATCATGAGTAAATTTCCTCTCCTGTGCTTATGGTCGGCTAACAGCATGTACAAGGACAGGTGTTGGAGGAAAATTTGAATACCTTCATTTTCTATTACCATAAAGGTTCTCATAATTCTCTGTTGAAGCAATTTGATCTGGAAGAAAATGCACTATTTTTGTGTAAATGTTGTGTTCAGACACATCGGGGCATGTGGATGTCATATTACACCAAATGAGGCAAAATGAAGCAAAACAAAGCACTGACACTCAAGGTCCCTCGGATGCAGGAGACTAATGGATAGAGAGCTGAGGAGTTTGTTGCTCCAAACATCAGGTGCTACTTTCAATGCAAATTGACTTGTTTTTGGTCTCTCAGCTATATTATGTTCTCTCAAAACAAGCAAAGCTGCTTCTGAAACAGTGAAATAATCCCAGATTTTCCCATTTTTTATAAAGACGCCAAGCTTATAAAACTCAGCATTAAACTAAATGACTTTTTTTTTGTTTGTTTCCACAGCGTGTCAAGCAGCAGGAAATTGCAGAAAAGCTCCCTACATGCTCAGCAGAAGTTCCCAGGACAAGGTTTGAAAAATAAGAAAGTTGCAGTAAAGTGAATATTACAATAAAATGCTGTTATGAAGTTTTAACCCTGCCAATGTCAGCTAACCATATTAGCATTCCCACATGGGGGAAGGCTGTGAGTTGGAATAGAAATGGGCTGGTTCAGTGAGCAGGGGGAGTAGAGGTCCCATTCGTCTTGTCCTGTTTAAATACACTGGTTAACTCCTGCCAACAGGGAAGCCATTCAGCAAAAGGCCAAGGGCATCTGTCATGTGTTCAGCACATTGATATTGTCCATTTCCATCTCCCTCTTTCCCCCTCTCTTCCTCTCTTTTCCTCTATCATTTCCCCTCTCTTTGTTTATCCCTGCTTCTCACTATCACTCTCCTGCTTTCTCCTCCTTTCCCCTCTTTCTTTCTCTGCCTCTCTCCCACTACCTCTCCTCCTCTTTTGATGAAAGGAGTGAATATGCAGGGAACTGACATGATTAGCAGCCTCATATCCCCATGATGGATGGTGCCTGCTCCATTATTAATATAGTAAAAGCACCAACTGCCAGGTAAGAGCAATGTCAGCATCCACAATATAACGCTGTGTGCCCACGGATAATGGTGAGCACTTATTTTTATCTATGATATGCATGGGCTTCAGGCCGAGGAAGAGGAGGAGGTGGTGGTGGTGGGGGTATACGCCTGAGAATGGGCAATAAGACGAGGCTTTCAATTTTGGTAATTCCTGGTGATGGCAGCGGGTTGGCACACGGCAAAACAAACTACATTAGCAGCTAGATGAGTGAAATAAGTGTGACATAATTGCTTTTCTTTTATGCAGTCAGGAGGGGGGGGGGGTTTCGCCAGTTTCAGGGATTTCCTTGAAACAAGTGCGATCTTTAAGACGGGCTAATAAAATAAAAAGGAAGATGAATTTAAATGGGAGGATTATGTCACAAAATTGAAAAAAAGAAGACAGATATAACGCTGCTACATAAGAACATATAAAGTGTCAAGAACTCAGGAATAAAGTTCATAGTGATAATAATAATATTTAAAGTTGTGTAGGCATACTTTATAGTGGTTGTTTTATCTCTTGTAAAGGATTTCTTCACTTGGATGGTGCAGGATTCATAATTTTGCTGTAACAATTATAACCTGCTACAAACTGTAAGTTGTATTTGTCTAAATTCCTGAAGCGCATAATCCATCTTTATTATGCTGAGAGCCATAATAACTTTCGGACTCCAGAGCTTAAAATCAGTCTAATCTATGTGGGTTTTTGTGCTCTTACATTTGATTTGATGCTCGCTGACAAATCATATGACTCGTCAGGTTGCTCCTGTCACACGGAGCAGTTGGTTTTATACTAACTGCTTTCAGATAGGGGAGCGTTTGTCTTCTCTCACTTGTTGTTGTTGTGTAGACTAGTCCAAAGAGTCACATAGACAATGCATAAAAATAACTGATTTGATCTCCTAAATATTTTACATGTCAGTCAGCCATGTAGACATCGGCTAAACAGGACACAGCCTTGCTAGATGTTGTTTTCCTTCTGGTTTTTTTATCATCTCGCCGACCTCTGCCACGCACAAGGCAGCTGCTGACGTTTGCATGTGTTTTCCTTTTGCCACGTCTGTGCATCTGTCTGCAGCCTATCCACTCCTGCTGGAAACACTGTGAAACACCAGCAGGGTCCAGGATTATGGGGAAGGAGTGAGAGATAGATGGAGAGTGGCAGAGAGAAAGGATATCAGAGAGAAAGAAATCTGAGAACTAAAAGGGATGGATAGAAACGGTGAGGGGCATGGGGGGAAAAAAAAGGAAAACCAGAGACGGAGAGAGGCTGATACAAGAAGCAGGGAAAGGAAAGAGAGACAGAGTGAGTTGTGTCAAATGGATAAATGTCAGTAGGAGCTTCATCGTCCGTCTGAGCTGAGCTCTCCCTCCCAAAATGCCATGTGTAAATCGCGTAGCCAGGGCCCTCGGCCAGCCTTCCCCTAGCACTGTAATAAGATTACAGACCTCTACTATGTGAGTGTGTGTGTGTTTGTGAGTGTGTGTGAGACAGAGAGAGAGAATACTATTGAGCCTGCGTGTAAGTGTACAATTTCCAAGGCTTACACGGGGCGAGCGAATAAGCAGCATTACTCACACCACCAAACAAGACAAATCGAGGAAGATTTGGATACTTATTTATCATTCTGCACACACACACGGGGGACTTTTTTTCCACCCATCTTTACTTACGCCACATGGGCAGAACAGCGGAAGTGCAGAGGCAGATTTTTATCAATATGGGCCAGTATAATAAGCCTCTTGTTGCTGCTTTAAGATGACATTTTATACATCTTTTTACCACGTATAGAGCAAACACACATACAATATATAATATACACACAATATTAAATAATGCAGCCTCCACAGGAACACTGCAACAGCATTAATAACATCATTAAGTATGATGAGTTTACTATAAAGCTATTATAGTCCCTATACAGGAATATATGTTTCCTGTAGTCTAATGCCTCATCTTGCCTCTCATTAAAATTAAATATTTACATTGTGGAACAACATATCAATACTGTTTCCAGCCCCTGTTTGTGAGCACATGATGTTTACACCACGGCTTCTCGTCTCAGACTAGCCTTTTAGACCTTCTTCCAAATCTAATATACCCATCCATAAATAGCTCACCTATCGAGCCCATATTTGGCATGAGTGACGTGGCTCCGGAGCCAATCCCGCCCGCTCAATCTGCCTAACCCCGCCTCTCCACGCTCCACCACCGCTCAAATAACTCCACAACCGCCCATTCGCCTTAAATGGCAAAGCTGGGGAGTTGATTGACAAACTGAACAACGCCCCTTCGTTTACCAAGCCACTCCCCTCCGTTGGCTCCCTATCAGTGTCTAGTTTGGCAACACGGTTACGCATGGAGCGTCCATCACCTCCAGTCTCTTTTACGCACCGAGCCCGATAATGCGCGCAGGTACAGGGACCCTAATCGCCACATTTCCAGCCGCTACACTGACCAATTAATCTCCTCTTATGGACTAATATGAAAGAAGTGGATGTAGAGGTCTGACACAGCCAAGAAAGGAGGCATATTTCTTGTGGATCATTCTTGTTTTCCATCACTGAGCGTCAGCATGGATGTCTTGGCGAACCACAGTATCTTTCAGGAACTTCAGCTCGTCCACGACACCGGCTACTTCTCTGCCATGCCTTCGCTGGAGGAAAACTGGCAGCAGGTACGTGTCAACTTTCAGCTCTAGCCGCTGTGCATCCCTCGTTGCAGAGCTTTAACCCACGCAGTCCGCCGGTGGCTTCACACGCGCTCGAGATGCAGGCGTCAACTTTTCCCCAAAGCGTGGGAGCGTGCTCAGGGAGAAATGTGGATACGAAATGCCTTCCATCACTCATATATCTGACAAATTTCCCAGAGATGGCAAAGTGGATAAGATGCGAACGCACGCCGGCGCGTAATAAAGCTGTCAAATGCGATTTGGGAAGATGAGGAGCCAGATCCCATATAGGACTGAAATAGTCGTGAATAATACATCTGCATCCCTAAGATTACTGAGTTGTGAACCCCCCCCCCCCTGCAAGGAGAGGAGTCCCCTCTCTTATTCATAATAGATAAACTAACATGTCTGGCTTTGTACCATCTTTAAATGCAGTGTTGAAAAGATGTGCGAAGGCAGTGCAGGGAAAGAATAACTGTCACCTGCATTTCTGTCCAGCCCTTCCGCACTTCCTCCATCCAAGTTGAGTGGATATGGAGAGAGGGGCACGGGGATCCACGCGGCCACATGGTGATAGATGCGTGAGGAGACTCACCGGCACTTTAACACGGCCATTACTGCTCTTATATTTCACACACACACACACACACACACACACTAAATCACTCACAAGTCACAAGTGTATTTTCATGCCTGTCTCTGTGTATGTGTGTGTGTGTGTGTGTGTGTGTCATTTTAACTGTTCAAAATGTACATTCTCTGCTGTAAAATTGCCTAAAACCTGCACATTTTTACTAACCTGTCAGGGTCCCTCAGCCTAATCTAACATTTCTCTCGCCTGGGAACTCAATTTAGCTGCACCCTTCATGCACATGAGCACCATCCTTTAATGAACAACCTCATTTTTCCGTATCCAAGCCTAAATGAGGGCCATGCACCCGTCGGCCCACCTGCATTGCTGCTGCTGGTGATGATGCTTTCCATGCTGCACTTGACTGACCGGGAAAAAAAAAAAAAAATCATTGCATGGAAATTTGATGCCGGTATTGTTCATGCAATAGGAGCTTCAGCTTTTCCCCACTTCTCTGCTCCATGCCTAAGAGAGGGAGGGAGGGAGGGAGGGGGAGTGACAGGAGGAGAGGGAGATGGAGAGAGAGAGAGAGAAACCGGTGCGTGACCGCGGATCCATTCGTTGTGGCCAAGCAGCCTAATTGGCATCCTACTGTTCGCCACCGACGCATCTTTTCATAACAAGTCTCCAACTCCCAGCCTTCACTGTCAGTGGATTTTAAATTGCATGGGCCTACGTGTACCATATGCAGTGCATGTCTCTCCCTGTTTCTCACCCACAGCCAGCATATCAGAATCAATACCTAATGCAAATGGAAAAGAGAGAGAGAGAGAGAGAGAGAGAGCTGCATGTGTAGGCAAAAGGCTGGGAAAGCTCATGTCTGTGGAGACTGTGAATGTCAGTTTTCTTTAAGTGTCTGCAGCTTGTTCTCCCTGAGATATCGTCCATTTTGGAATTAGAGAAAACCATCATGAAGTTTAACAATCAGGTCTCTTAACTGCAGAGGATTTTAGTTTCATTTGTCTTAACCAATCTCTCATGTGATAGCTGAGTAGTGTGTGTCCTGCTGCTAGTTCACATGAGAAAAATGCCATTTTTACATATTGGATATCTGGTCCTAGAGATAAACTCTATTCTGTTGACTCACTTTTCAAAAAATGAGATGTCATACCATTTCAGTAGCATAAAGATTTACTTTTTTTTACTATGATCCTGAATCAAAACAGGAGCATGATTAAAGAAATCACACAAAAAATGGAAAAAAAAAATATTATTCATGGAGTTTAAAGCACTTTTTCTTCCAATTTGCCGGCTTTTACTTAAAACATTTGGAGTCCTGTGCCCCATTACGAATCATTGGAGTAAATATCAAAGAAGTTGTTTTGGAAAACAACCCTTATTTGAGATAAGAAGATTTTATTTAGCTTGTGAGCACAAGGATTATGACTTGCCCCACACTTTGAATCCCCCCACGCAGAGCAGAGATGTTCTTGGCAAAGCGATCCTTGTGTTCATTGTAGCAACATGAAGATGCCACAGAGCCCTCCCGAATACATGAATTATGAGTTGTGGCTCGCCTTAAAAGCTCTGTCTCCAGCTGAGACTGGTGGTTTGAGCAATCCCCTCTGTATTCCAGGCACAATTTAGAATTTGATGCTTTTATGGGGTCTGATGGTGAGATAGGAGGCCGTTGTAGTCGGCCCCTAAATGGCTCCCTGAGATGCTATGGCAAGAATGATGACTGTGTCCCCTGTTGGTGTCTGTGAGGCATGATTCAGGCGGTTATAGGGGGGTGGGGAGCAGAAAAGGAGCAAAGTGTTTTGGAGGTCCACATTTGAGGCTGCTATTTGTTCCATTATTGAACTAAATTGTGCCAAACTGAACTGCGCTGTCTGGCTTCCAAATCCCAGTACAGTTGGTTGGAACAAACAGCAGAGTTGAGCTGGATTTGGAACAAGCAGAGCTGGTCATAACTTACTCATTCATGATATGTAGAAGCCAGTTCTCCTCAGCGCAAAGTGCACATGTGTTATTTTGCATCTTTATACCATTATTTGTTTTGTTTTTTACCTTGGCTGCAATTTCCAGTGCTTGTTGTGCTCTTTTGTAAACTGGCATTCGCTCTAAATGTAGCCTCATTTGGCTTCACTGTCAAACATGTCGGCATATTAGGTGCATCCAGATGCTAGAATATAAAAGACAAAACACCTGGATTGAATTTTCAGGCTGATGCGATGATTTTTCAACTGCCCACAGCCCCCGTTGATGACGTGCCCTCATCCACAGCACTTGACCCTGATGGGTAGGACGTAACAGGACACCACAAATGGTTGTCTGTCATTGACCTCAGGACACACTCCATACCCTCCAACATATAAATTATCCCTAAGGGCATTAACACACACACACACACACACACACACACACACACACACACGTGCACACATGTGTAGACTGAGTGCCTGATGCCTACCCAAGTGAAATGTCTGTATGTTGCAGCTCAGTGCATTATGGGCTTCAATATGTGGATGTGGACAGATTGCACATGGCTTTGGTGTTTCTAAATGTGGAGGCCCGTGTGCTCAGTTGCATCCACTCACATCCACATATTGCTCGCGACTCGATCACACGCACATTTCCAGGCAGCAGCAGCACCGTCTGGGTGGGTGGGAGGGGGGTGCGGTGGTGCGGCAGCATAGAGGTGGAGGAAGTTGCCGAGCACACACATTCTCCCCGCTGTAGGGTTTCACATTTCACAGTCCGGTGGGCTCAAACCCCCCCCCCCCAGGAGCGACGTACATACGCAGAAAGACGGTCACAGAAGAAGAGAGCACAGACGCATGGTGTCCCGAGGAACAGGAGGAAGAAGGAGGGACACAGATAAATGGAGTTATTTTGGAGGAGGCCTCTGAGGGAAGTATTGCCTCTTACTGGGCTTGTTAAAGCTGTGGTCAGGGCCAGAGATAGTCGTCGGCATGGTGACCCCTCTCTCAGCCTCCAGAGACATCATGATAATGGCAGAAAAAAAAGAAGTAGTAAGAAGTGGCCACAAAAGACAAAAGCAGGGGATCTGCAGAGGAACTGTCCATATCCATATGCATCTATAAACTGCCGTGCGTCTGTCTGCGTACGTGCATGCCGATGTGTATGTGTCTCAGTATGTTATGTAATCCTCAGTAGGCCACAGCTGCTTTCTCACACACAGCAGGCACGCCGGGGAGCGCAGCCAACTGGCCCCCTCCTTCCTGTCTGTCTTCCTCCATCCTCCATCCTTGTTCCTCTATTCTCTCCTTCTCCCCCTCTTTTTTTTCCAGCTTTCCTCTTATAGAATTAGCACACTATGGATTTTTGATCTCTGCAGGGCTGTTGTGTAAGCTCAGGACTTGTGCGTTTTCCCCCCACGCCGTACACTGCTCCGATCTGTTGCAACACAGTTGCCGCCAAGTAACAATGCTTCCCAAGTCGCTTTCCTTTGCTTTGCAGAGCACCAGCAATGAGAATGAAAGAGTTTAGATGTCAGACTCATGCGTTTCCTGTCCAGGAAGGAAGCTAAAACACACCAACCAGTTAAAAAAAAAACCTCATATCTTCTCTGTGACCTTTTACCTGCTGCTATTTGATGTAATTTTATGCAAATTAGAATTAAATCAATCTTGTAACAGGCACAGTTCAGTATGCTGCGAGCAGGAGGAGGAAGGACAGACTGGGACTTAATCTTATTTGTCTCAAAAGAGCTCCTGGTAGTGTTTTTGTTCCACGCCTGTGGTTTTATTAAAATGTCACATCAACTGTAAGCATGAGATGTGGAATTCCTGAAATCAAGTTTGGACACTCTCCAAAATTTAGTTAATTCCCTTTTAGTTTAACTGACGTCTGGTCCCGTTTGCACAAAGCCTCTTTAAATGTGATGGAAGGTAGAAAAGTGGCGCTGCAGTATCTCAGGACAGGACAGCAGAGACACTCCTAATAGTTTGTTTCATTCATGTAATACACAAATCACGAGTCTCATATAGCCACAGTTAATTTCCAGTCACCCTGAAAGTATTCTGACGAGCCCGTGCTACCCCATGATGTCAGAAATGAAATTGATTTCTCGCAGCCTTGTTTTGCTCGCCTCTAACCCGATAGCAGTCAGAAGATCTTGAAGATGGATGCCACGTAGAATCTATTTGACATGGCCTGGCCCGTGACGCACCGAGGCATGAAAGGAAGTCTTTGTGCTCCGGTGCACAATGCGGCATCTCTGCTGGATGCTTCTAAGTGTTTTTAGCCACAAGGTTATTACTCAATGCATTGATTCTTAGAAAAGATGCATGTCTGTTTAAAGGGGGGAACTGAAACAGGTGCACAGGGTTGTTTGTATGTGCAGGTCTAAAATGTTGTTATTTTACCTTATTTTTCCGGGATATTCTCTTGGGACCAGGGCGTGATTTTGGATGTATGCACACACCCGCACATGCAGGTGCACAGGTTTGTGTATGTTGTGTAATGAGATGTGCGAGCGACCTCCTGACCTAGTAACATCCATTCTGCCATAAGAGCGCTTAGTGAACTCTGCCACCTCTGTCTCATCACTCAGGCAGCTGAGAGGCGATTGCCAGTGATAGGTGCCTGCTACTGCTTTATGGGCGTTGATGAAAAGGTTGGAAGTGCTGATGAAAGAGAGGACGGCCGAGGAAGTATTCATTTGTCTGACGCTCCGGTGACCGGGCCCGTCAGAGATAGAAGGCGAGAGGGGTGCGAGGCAGGGGAGGTGGCTTAGAAGAAAGAGGCAGCAAGGCGGGAGGAAGGGGAGTGTGGTGAACAAGCACATCTTTATGTATGCCTTCCGTCTGCAAAACGCTCTGCCACCCCAGGTTTGATTAACAGTGAGAAGAGGAGCCAGTCATTTTTTTCGCCTCACACCAGCACACATGGCTTGGCAATGACTTTCACATCATTTGAGGCGAAATCGGGAAGCCGTTACAGCACCTTACAGTGATCCGACATGCTTCGCTGCTGCCATCCGGCTTGGCAACCGCAGGGAGAAAAGAGAAAGGAAGAGGAGGAAGAGAAGTCTCAGGCACTCGTTTTATGCTTTGGAATCACCAACAATTCTCTCTCCCGCTGTCTCTCTCTCTCTCTCTCTCTCGCTTTATCTCATGACTCTCTCTTGCTCTGTTTCTCTTTGACAAATTCTGAGAAGACGAAGTCACAGCTGCCTTGTTTGATTTGCCCTGCTCTAACCCCTATTTAAAGTCAGTCTCTCCGCAGAAAGTTGAACTCAGGAGAGTTATGCAATCAAAATTTGGCACAATGCTGAATAAAGGCTCTTTTACACAGAGCGTGACACAAATAAATGGTGAGAAGCTGCTGGTCGAATCGTGGCATCAGAAGTGTTTGCATCTATCGTGACGCAAATTTCAGGCCACTCGAGTTTTTTTCAATAAAGTTTCTCAACACGAAAGGACGAGATGATGGTGAATCAGTCTGTAATACACACAGACTGAGACAGAGACAGAAATGAGCATCTGTTTGACGTATCATCTTTTAAATGATATACTTAAAGCAATAGTTTGATGCTCTGGGAAATACAATACAGACACACTCTCATATTTGGCCATTAAACACAACTCGTGTCGTGTCGTCTGGCTGTTTAAACTACTTGCTGTCACCAGCTATGCACATTTGTGGATGTGCAAGTATCTATTAATGAGAACATTTGTTCAGATTTTACCGCTAGCTGGTTCTGAAGTGCCAATACAGTATCTGACTGTGTTCTTTATGGGCTTTATCAAAGAGCGCCGGCTGCTGTAAAGGTAAACTGTAGAGGTAAACGATAAAGTCATTTGTCGTTGTCGCTAATGTGGCCATGTACCTGTCGGCAAATAGTTTGTATCGTTTCCTTTAGTGAGGTTTTTTCTCAATAGTGTGTAAAATAATAGCAATGTATCAGTCGATGCAAAAGGACCTTATGTATGTAACTGGTTGCCTTGGTTACTTCCTATCTTCCTACTTGGACCACAATGTATTTAATCATCCAGCCTGCTCACACATTTTGAAATCCACTGGCTTTAATAATGGCCGCACATTAAGTCCAGGCATTTTATAGCCATCACTGGCTGCGACATACCAGGCATTTCATCCCATCTTACTGCCTACCTGTTGCTAGGCAGCCTTGGCAAGCAGGAAGACCAGCTTTGGCCTATTTGTTTGTTTAGCTGTCAGTCTGGGAGGCTAATCCCACCCTGAGGGACTCGTAGCCATCCAGAAAGCGAGGATCCAGCCATGTGGACTGTCTCTCTCCAAAGATTGAGCGAGAGTAACGGGGGAGAAAGAGATGGAAGGTGGAGAGAGAGACAAGGGCAATTTGCCCTGAGTAAACACCGCTGCTTGTTGTTGTCATCCGAAGCCGGTCATCAATCACTGCCCTACGCTCTTGGTGGTGACAGCCGCAAGGACGCGTGGCGCTTTGAAATCGGCTGGACAGTTTATAAAGCAAGACAGTCATTAGCGAAGATCACAGCTGAGTCCCCGATCCAGGCCTTGTTGACTTTTTAGGAGAGGGTGCTGTTCTTAAAAGTCTTTGAAAAGGATGTAATCTTAGCTGGAGGTTCCGTTCAGGGTGTCACAGAGTCCAGTAAAGACACAACAATGCCAGTTATCGGCTTTGAGGAGGAGTGTCTGCTTCACTTTTAGCTGTGTTATGTAAGCGACAGCAGGTTTGTGTGTCTTTGTGAGTGTCTATGCAGTCACGTGTGTGTGTGTCCTTTGCATGTCAGCCTCAACACTCAGCTGTGGTTGTCCAACATGCAAAGCCAGTGGTGTTTTTCCACCTGCAATGGCTTGCTGCTTCGAAGCTGTCTGCCTGGTTGGCCAGTGCACCGGGACTTTTCCCCTCCGTCAGTGTCTCCCTCCCTCCCTGCCTCCCTGCCTCTGTCTCCTCCAAAGACTCCTCATCCCGTTTTTCTTCTTTCCTACATTCATCTCTGTGTACTTCTGTCTCATCCTTCTCTTTTTTTATCCTTTGACATTGTTCCTCTGCCATTTCTTTCCTTTTTTTCCACTGCTTTCAGCCTGTTTACATGCTGCTCGATGAGATGCCCTATGAAATGCTGGTGGATTGTTACACGTTTTTCGTATGTGTTAGTGTTAAACACAAATGTATGTAGGAATAAGTACTTTCTGAGCACAATATCAACTAATGTTAACTAATTAAGTATTAAAAGTAGACTTTTAAAAAGGACCTCTATGAGACAAAATAACACAAGTTTATAAAGCAGGACCCACCTTAAGTTTGCAGAGTTTTTTCGTACCCTTGAGGTCTGCGGCCGTGGGCTTCTTGCGGACTTTGCTCACTTTTAAATCCAGCCTTGGATAGAGTTAATTGGATGGACCTGGTCTTGTTTCACAAAATATAATGAATTACTAGTTCTTTTGGTTTAAGCTGGTGAGGACCGGGGGTGAGGCCTCAGATGGGCGGTCAGAAACCGACAGGAGGTTTTTCATTGTCAGCAGATGATGCTAAATTCACTGGAAGATTAAACTGGGTCCCAAATTACCCTAAAGACACGGGTATCTCCAGCCAACTGAGTATGTCATGTAGTTTCAGTCATTCCAAACCCCTGCGGGGATAAGTTGTCTGAATAAGATACGATGTGTATCCTCAAAACCAGGCAGATTCAGCTTGAACTGGGATTAGCCTACAAGTCAAAGCCTGAAAGCGCAATTTTTCACCAAGAAACATATTATTTTGACGTGCAGCCTTGCAAAAAAAAAAGGCTGTATGAGTGTCAAAGTAGACAGACAGAGAGGGTGAGAAGATTTTGCACCCTGCTTAACTCTTCGAACGGCCTGGGAAGTGCCCTTCTGTGATTTAATGAGACCTGTGGGAAGAGCCATTCATCAGCGTGACAGCGTACCTCTGTTTCCCATTGTTCTGTTCTGGTATGTGAGGAGAGCAGTGTGTGTTTTAGCCTTAATGATGGGCTGGCAACCCTTTGATTAGATGAATCTCCTGGCGCTAATTAAGATTTGCGCTGCCAAAAGACATCTGTGTTTATGCCTTCCTCCCTCTCTCTTTTCCTGTATGTGCTGTACATGCATGTGAGTGTGTGTGAGCAGTTCGCGGGATGTGTCTTACAGGATTGGGGATATTTTGGTCTAAACTGGGAGCTTGGGTGGCATCCTGCGGGCCGACATAAGCACAGGGCTTCGGGCAAACAATGAGCCATTTCGAACCACTCTGCATGAAGAAATTGTTTGTTTCTGTTCCTGATCTTTGGAGGTAAAAAGATGGTCATCTGGGCGTAAAATCTGCCAGTGCAGGAGGAATATTTTAACTTGCTTGCCTTTATAAATCAACTTGTTTAAGAATGTTACAAAACCAAAAAGAATGACTCATTGCATGTAAAATAATGTGGCAATGCAAATCACATTGGAAATAAGTTTACATTTCCTGAAATTTAGACTTTAGGGAGTTACTAATGGACAAAATGACTTTTTCGTATGGATTAATGACGGCAGAGATTCACATCATCTGTTTTGTTTTTTGCATGTGTGTGCTGTCATCCTTCAGCCAAATGTGTGTTTGCTGTATCATCTCAGAGTGGAGTCCTCCAGGGTTTTTTTTTTTAACAAAGTAAAGAACAAACTACCCATCTGGGGATTTGTGTTACAAATCTTAACAAATACCAGCTTGTGAATTAAAAGCATTTACAGGAAGAACCCTGCTGTAGATGTTTTTTTCCCTCCCATCTTTTAACTAAACTGATGGTGTCACATAAATGTTTCACTATCCAATCCCCCTTGCGTATTTTCAGGGAAGAGAATTTGATAGCTTATGCTAACAAGAACGAAGGCATCCCCGTCCTCTCCTGAACCTTCCCTCCCTCAAATCACTCCCCCGCTCGCCTATGCAAGCATTGGTGTGGCTAGGCGGCACATCCTCCCGCTCACCAGTTTACTGCTATGTGTTATTCAGTCTTTTGCCCCAGATATTATTTCATTGTAAAATGATGCCAATTAGTAAAGCCAGTCGCCGGTGGCTGTGGTCTGGCTCCTTCGTCGTTCCGGCGGGGAAAGTTATTTGGGTCGGCAGCTATTTTCAGCCTCTGATGTTGCCAGGAATACTTCAGGGAGCAGCCACTGTTTTATAAGAGAGCACATCAATAATTTTCATTGGTGTATGTGTGTGTATGTGTGTATAAGCGAGAGAGAGAGAGAGAGAGAGAGAGAGAGAGAGAGAGAGCTCCAAAGACAGAGTTTATTGGGTTTATGTGTGTGTGTTCATACCTGCAACGAGAAAGAAAAGTGGCCGTTTTCTCTCGACTGTTCAGTGGAGCAGCTGGTGTGTCTTGTGTATGTGCGTGTGTTCTCACGTTGCACGTGTTTCACTGTAACTGTCACGAACTCCTATTAATTTGAAGCACGTTCATTTGCCAGCCTTTGAGCTTTAACCCCGAATCTTAACGCAGCTCTTACTCTGGGTTTTACCCTTTTGCCCTGTAATCACCCGCTTCTTCAAACTGAATCCCCTTCTTGTGGGACAGCAGTCAAAGCAAACGCACACACACACACACAGCAGCACACATATAGAGCTAAAGGCCAAAGTCAATGAGTTCCTAACACCTTTCATTGCGCATCTAACTGCTCTCTTCCCCTCTCCGCAGAGCAGCTGTACATTGTCAGGATGAAATTGGGGTGAAAAGTCCTCGCACTCCGCTTACGCTTCCCGCTGAAAAGCCAGCCGTTCGGCACGGGGGGTGGGGGGGGGGTGAACAGGTTCAGCCTGCCGTGCTGCCTCCGCCCATCCTCGTCCAAACCTAAACTCACGCACGCTCTCTCACCCTATCTCTTGGAGGACAGCCCACAGCAGTAGCAGCAGCGAAGAGACGTCTTTCAATATTTTAAGCGGCTTGGGCTAATCTTTGTCGCTCAGGTTTGTTTTGAAAGCATTGCTGTGGGAATAAAGACGGAACGACAGTGCCCCACCTCCTGTTTGCACGGTCTCGACTACACATAAAGTCACTGGGATGTACACACGCTTGCGTAACTGCACAGATTCCCTCCAAACACACACACACCACGTCTGTGACCCTGAGCTAATCCACCTTGGCCTTGCGAGACTGTGCCACTGACCTGCTTTTGCTGCTTGTTTCTTGCCGCTTGCTCACTACACGCGCACACTCCCCCCCCCTTTGCTTCTTAGCTGACCCTGAGGTTTGGTGTTGTTGTGAGTGGCAAAGCCAGAAACTGTGCCCCCTAACACAAGCTAAGTGTGACACAACACCTTCGCGGCGAAAGCCAGGTAAACACAGACGAGGGGACTGGGTAAAAACAGAGGGGGCTTTTTATTCAGCCGTCGAGAAGCTTGTAAGAATGAGCCATTTTGGCTCTTATCAGCGTAGGCACGGCGCCACAGTTGCACTTCACGGTTTGTGGACGTGATTCGGGTACAGAACGGCCCTTTCTGACTGGCACTGTATGAGGAGGAAGCAGAGTTTTTCCGCTTCACTGTTCCCTTTATCTCTCCCCTCTCTCCTCTCCCCTCTGTTATTTTCGGCCCTCCTCCCCTCTCTCTTTCTCTTTTGCCGCTCGCCGCTCTTTTGTTTCGCCGTGCCTTTTCCAGCCAAGGCCCCATTCTCTTGCCCCGTCATTGTGTGCGGTAATGAAGATTAGCCAGCCTGCCGCACACAATGGGGTCCCCACATCCGGAGCACAGACTCCCCAAATCCTGCCACAAGCTGCTAACCCTGGTGTAAAACTACTGTTGTCGCCGACCCCCTCTATCCATGAACCCACACACACACACGGACACACAAACATGACCAATATGCACTCTGCACTCTGCCGTGTTGAAAGCAAATGGCTGAAATGTCTCCTGATTAGATTAGGATGGTTTTGACAGCTGAGAGGGAGCGCTTGGCGACTCATACGCCGATAAACAGCAGCTCACCCAAATCCAGTTAAAGAGAGACAGAGTTCCCCTCCCCAGCGAGTGCAACACGGCTCCAGTCGTTGGGATTATACTCCTCTCTTCTCCTCCCCCCATCCTCCATGCCCTGCTATTCTCCTCTTTGCTCCAATCTCATCCTCCTCTCCATCATTCATCTTCCTCAGTCATAAGATGCTCTCCTCTCCTCTCCCCTGCTCTCCTCTCCTCTCCTCTTCTCTCCTCTCCTCTCCTCTCCTCTCCTCTATCCTATTTCACCCTCACCTCTCCTATCCTCGACTTAATACCAGAACAAAGACATTTTCCACACTTTGTCACAAGCTATTTAGATGGAGCAGTAGAGGTCTTTATATGCGGTACACTTGTTGTATCCTGAGCCTAAGACCTCTTAATAATGTCTGTATCACTCTCAAGGTCGGCAGATCCTCACGAGTTCAATCTGTTTACTTGTCAAGCTTCTTTCAGCATTTAGAGGCTACATGTGTAGCTTTGTCTGTATGGAAAGATGGATTATCCAAATGTGACGGGAGTTTTTTTTATTTTTTATTGTTGTACAAAAATACTGTAGCAAATAGTTAACTTGCTATATGCTGTATATTTTATAGAAGGATGTAAAATTGCTGATTTAAAAGAATAGTTCTACATTTTGGGAATTACATGTATTCACTTTCTTTGCCAATATTTGACATGATCCTATTTAATATCTGTGCTTTAAAGAACGACTCTGGAGCCAAAAAAGTGAGGGGGGGATGACAGTTTGTGGTTTTACAGGGGGATATGTGCTGGACTTATTCCTGTGACTGTGCTGGTTGACTGGTAATCTCACAGTGATGACAAGATGCCAAGGAAGCAAATACTTCCCAAAATCTATGTTCTACTCCTTTAAATCCTCTCATCAATTGTGTCTGCTGTTCAGATGCGGCTTGCAGGACTTATTATTATCAGTTATTTCTATTTGTGTGCATAATGAATATGGAAAATATGAAAAAAATAGAAAAACACCCATTTCAAGTTCTTAAAATTCAATACAGCATCTTCAAATAGCTTCAGCATTTGTCCGGCCGACGTATAAAAAAACAAAATATATTCAATTTGTAGCAAAATAAAGAAAAGAAAAGCAGCATGTCCATTCATTACAGACACCAGCACCAATGAATGTGTGCATTTTTAAGCCAGTTGAAGTTGTCATGGAAATGGAAATGATTAGATTTCCATTTTTCTGAGCACTTTATTAATATCCATGTATGGACAGCTAATGAGTGATTTTGTCTGATTGACTGATGTCAGTTTGTTTACAGAGTCCTAGAGCTCCACCATTTCTTTAAACGTCTCTTTTTGCAAAGGAGTTCCTCGTATTGGTGTCCATAATGTGTTAAGGGAAGACAGAGGGGGGGTACCTGGTGTCGGGGACGATGTGGGATGTGTGCTGTCTGTTGTGTCTGCTTAGAGAAACCAATGGGAAATGTCTTTCTGCTCCATTAAGCAGAGGTCACCGGGTTTTTGCGCTCTGAGTGCTCCATCATTGTTGCTTTCCCGCAAGATGAAAGGTGCTTTGAAGATCTCCCATCACACGCAAACACACATCCACATGTCGAGTAAAGCCGCAGTAACTGAGAGGGCATAGTGGGGAGATGTGTTGCCTCAAAAGGAACAAAACTGAACCTCACACTCAAAACTATTCTGCAACAGGAACAATCACAGGTTCAGTTCCCTTGTCCAAGAGGAATGTGCTAAAGACCTAACACTGGATTAAAATGACAGCTTAAGTGGCTAAAATGTAGATCTAAGCAGTAAGTCCAACAAAACAGAACCGCGCTCGCTGCCTGAATAGCGTTTCAAGTACCCAAGTGTCTATTAGCGCAGCCATCCAAACAAAAATTGTCTGTGTGTAAAGGAGGTGTCAGGTTTACAACCGAATGTGCATTATTCCCTCAAACTCCGTCAGCAAATCGTGATTTAACAACTGGCAGTGTCTGTTATCAGCTTGAAGCCCGCACTGTGTAAAACCGCCTCGAGGTGCTGCGTTGCCAGGCTTTGACGGAGGGGCTGACGGCGGCCCTGATTATTACTGTGAGGCTAATGTCGTCTGATAAGGCCGCGTGTGTAATTAAGCTGTTTCCGTGGTGTGTTATCTGAAGCTAGGTGAGGCTCGGCTGCCTGGAGAGATGGAGCTGTTAGTCAGTGAGGAGGAGGACTCCTGTCTGTGGCATTTCAAGCTTCATATCTTTCCCTCTATTTCTTTTCCTCCTCTAAGGTGCTGAGTAATTTTTTGTTTTTTTTTTTTGCTTACGCATCTGTGGGTAGGACCCTTTACACTCTCTTCAAACTTTCCTCTCCTAATCTGAAATGTAATTCTTTGCATAGCTTGTACAGAGGCCTGTTCCTTCATCTCTCACCTGTCTGTCGCTTCCATCTTCTCTCTGGGAAGGCAGATAAATTAGCTTTGTCTCTGCCCTCTAGCTCTTTCTCTTTGTGTCTCTTCTCCCTCCGTCTCTCCTCTGCTTCGTTGCTCTGGAGCCCCGTCGGGGCTTCAGGAGCTCCAACATCCCTCCTGGCCAAACACTGCACCCCCTGCTGCTCTCTCCATTGAGAATAACACGGCGCAGCAAGGGCGCTCTGCTATTCAGATCAGCGTTGAGGAAAATGAAGCGTTATCTCCCCACCCGCACCCCACCCTTCCCCTCATCCTGGCCCCGTAGGCAGGCTCCCCGCTCAACTGGGAACCCGCCGATGACGCCATGCTGCTCTCCAAGGAATCTGAATCTGGGGGCTGGAGCTCTTAGTGAGAGCACGAGAAGGAGCAAAAACCCTGAAGGGCAGCTTAGAGGGGAGGGAGTGCTTTTTGGAGACTTTCTGTGTGTGTGTGTGTGTACTGGTGGGGGGTTCTGTGCAAGTATTGCTCAGTGAAGCTATAGATTACCGTCTCTGTCAGCTGCGACGGCCACCGCTGATGAGCTCCTGCGTGGTATCATTTCGTATCGATTAGGCACTGCGACGCAAACACACAAAGGCTTTTGGTGAGATGGCCCGCGCCTAGGGCTACTGGTCATTTAGCTGTCACCTCAGAGTGATGGCTTGGCCCGGCTCACCAGATCAATGGGAGACATAGGCCCTCTAACACACTATGGCAGGATAAGACATGTGCATAGACACTCTCACATACATGCACTTACACACCGAGTGAAAGACGGCTCACTGAATTAAGTGTCCGCCCAAACTTTTGCTTCAATAAAAGTGCCAAGTGTGTTGCTGAATTACAAATAGCAATAACAAAGATGGCTGTAAACAAAGTCAGTAAAGTAAAACAGTGAACCATAAAAATGAAATCAAACGAATAAGGAGAAAAGCATCAGACGATTTGATTCCCTGGATCATCGCAGGCCAGATTTTCTCACTGATGTGAGAACTGACTGTTGTGCAGCCTTACCTGTAGGGTAAAACTGATTAATTTCTCAGAAGGATTTTAATCAGAGCTGTAATCGCAGTGGGATTGCATTTACACCCTCTGAATCAAACCGAGTCCCTCGTATTTTCTGGGACAAATGACAATGACATGATGTCAGTTAAATGCAAAACAACAAAAGAAGAGAAACAAGGTTGCGGGGAAGTCCGTGTTAATTCATCCATGACATGAATGTTACTCACTTTTGAAATGTGTAACCAAACCCCTGCTGGATATCAAAATGGCCAAACCAAGTAATCTAAATGTCAACTTGGTGCTGAAGAGGAATCTTTCTCCAGTTTTTTTTTTTTTTTAAAGATGGTGGTCACAATCAAAAGCATCCTCTGTGCAAACACTGCTGTTGTGAAACCATCAAAGGTCAACACAGTAGACCACGTATAAAGCCATGCACACTAAAAACACCTGGCTCTTGCTAAATATTTACTGTACAATTGTGAGCTGTGTCAAGTTCCTCATTTAACCAGCCAGTAAAATAAGATAAAATTTCCCACAATGTCAAACTGTATAACATTTTTATTGTTTGCCAAAAGACGTTTTTGTGATATTTATTTTGACATGCCATTATGGAGACTTTACCTATCACACAAAATAATGAAAGTATTGTTTTATTTTACAGAATCAGTGTACCTAACAATCAGATCTCAGTTTTAAACAAAATAAATAATTTCTATATAATCCTGAGTGATGCAGCCCTGCAAAGAAGGTGCTGCAGGGAATCATAGGTCACTGTTGAAAAGATGTGACAGCACCCCGACCCAGTCTCAGTGAATTTAACAATAGTGCTGCATCACCCCCTCCAGCTCAGGGCCCCCTTATAGTCCTGCCCTTTTCAACCCTGCTAGCATCAGCTCTGAATATTATTCATAGCACCTTGTCTCTATCACGGCATCTGTAAAAACTAAACACGGTTATCCTAAAATTAATGAGCCGTATCCACCCCATTACATTTATCTGTTTAGTGGTGTTTTGGGCCTTCCTTTAGGGCATTATGCATGCTCTTCTGTTCATATTTATAACCCAGGCATTTTATTAGCGACGTAGCGGGGTGCTAACAGTTGGGAGGCAGCCTGCACTTTGATGGTGATGGCAGGCGGCGTGGCGCAGGCCAAATGTGACGGGGAGAGAGGATCAGCTGCCAGGCCAAGGGCCTCGTGGAAGAGGGGAGAAGAGGGTGAGACAGAGAGGAGAAGTGAGGACAGGAGGAGAGGGGAAGGGAGACTTTTTTTTTTTAAAACTGAAAAGTCACAGAATGAAAAGTAGAGGTTACCAAATTAGGACTGGTTCAGATCTCACCCTGCTTGACTGTGTGAGAAGCATTTCGAGATAAATGGGGAGTAAAGACAAGAAGATTCAAGTGATTTGGCCTAAGCTAAAAAATGTGCAGTGACTTGACCCAAACCCAACCACAGGTCCATATTATTCCTATTTTGACACTTCTGTGGCCGCTGAGTCTTCTTCTGAGTCAATCTTCCTCAAATAGAAAGCTTGTTTATTAATGACTAGGAAGATATTCAGTATATAGACAAAGCGCCTGTTCCAGTGTATAGTTTGAATGAACTGTGCTCTTTCTAAATCTTTCAATGATGCATTTCCACCTGGATCATAGTGACTCATCATTTCATCAACAGTTGGCTCTGACTGATGACTCCATTCCCCTATTGTAGACTTACTACAATCATTTTCCTAATCAAGATGCAGCCATCCAGTCTATCTCTAAGAAACATAAACCCCAAAACTATTAAAAAAACCATAGATTGTTAATGTTCTTGATGTGTGAAAATGAATGAAGCTACAGCTGAAAATTGACAAGGTAATTAACTGTGCAATTAAGTGTTGCTGTGCAAAACTCATCAATCCTTCTTGGAAATGATATTGTGTTTGGCAAGGAAACCAGAAGAGACGTCAATACAAGTTAAGACTTAATTCAACTACTTTGATAATTCAGTAATTTCACTTATTAAAGAAAAAACATGCCAGCTGTTATAGGCTCCAGCTTCCTAAATGTGAAAACTTGCTGCTTTTGTCTCTTTCATATCATTGCGGTTTTTTTTGGACCATCACATTAGTCGCCAGCAGCAGAGCCACACTAATCTTAATCTTAAGAAGAAAGCAGCAATGCTGTACCTTGCAGTAACGCTGCTGCTCGGATTTTATGCCTCACCGCTGCACTCAAACTTCAATCAGTTTTAACTTTGACCTTATTAGAGGTAACCTTTCACTGCTCAACCAATTAGTAGACACATTACATAACTGGAGAGTGACTTGTGATGAACATAGAAAGGTGGAAATAGGTGTCATACAACACTTCTTTGTTGATCTTTTTCATGGAGGACATTTTGACATATAACAGTAGGAAGAGCACGTGTGTAAATAACATTAGCAATGGCTGAATTCCATTTAGCTGCTTCAGTTCCAGGGTCCTAGCGTTGTGCATGCTGGCTCACTGTCACACTGTCACGGCTCACCGAGGCACATGAATAAAACAGAGCCATTGTTAATGTTATTAGCAACACCTGTGCTAGTCAAGTCAAAAGTTGGAGAAGTTTGACAATCTGGTGGCCTGAATCTGGGTTGAAGGACTGTCCTAAGTCACCCAACCACCCTCCATCATCAAAGCAATTTGCTCCAGTTTACAGGTGGAGGTGGGGCAGCTGTTGGAACAGCCTTTGGATTGTCTCAGCTTATCCTGGCTCGGACGAAGGAATCATCTCACAAGCCTTTTAGGAAATGGACCCTGGCTTTATACAGAGCCAATTGATGTTGGCTCTCTAGATCGGCATGTGTCCAAATAGAGCTGAAGCGGGCCATGAGCGCTCCTTTATCTTGGCTATTGTGCAATGCTTTTGGCTCTTGCTTGCCTGCACACACACACACACACACACACAAGTTCCACATTCACTTCAGGCCACGAGACCAGCAAATATACATGTTTATGCATGTGCGTAGGTGTTCACACAAACACACGCAAAAGCTGCATAATTACACATACAGAGCAGCATAATGATGCTGCACGCACAGACACGTGCACTAGCAAAATGATGTGCACACGCACACACACACACACACACACAAATTAGCATGATTACATGCAGCCACATGCAGTACATACACCCACACTGCTCCCATTGCACACAGGAACCGCTGATCAACTGCGTGACCTTCTCTCTTACAATGTTAATGTCACCACCTGGGGGAGGAGGGTATCAGAAGGGGAGGTGGGTGGGTGGGGCTTGATGGAGTGATGGGAGAAAAGAAGGAGGAAGATGGATGGAAAGAAGGAGCGGCACGATAAGCCTGTCGTACCTGCCACCCCCCTCACCTGCAGCCTGTTTCATCCTTCTTACCTTGTCAAACATGCCACGTTCAGTATGCACACACATGTGCGCTCATAAGGACAGTGTGCCTGCGTGGACGCACACTCACACTCCACCTTACCCCGTGTCACAGCTGACGTCCTAGCACATCACCGTGGGTCGCAACCTAACATTTAGTGTGCATGAACCCTTTTCTGTGCGTGCGTTCCTGTGTGTGTGTGTGTGTGTGTGTGGATGAGGCCTGTGGCTTGCCCGCTGACAGGATCCTGTTATGCCAAATGTCACACTTCCAAAAAGGATTCACCCCCCATGGAGAAAATGAAGTCAACACCTTCCTTTGCACTGTCTCCCTCTCCTCTCTCCTCTCCTGCCTCCTTCACCTTGTCCCTCCATTACTCTCCTCCTCCTCCTTCACCCTCCACTCAGCCCCCCTCTCACTTATCCGTTTCTATCCTCTTTTCCGCTCCCCTGAACTATCTCTACCTCACACACACACACACTCACCTTGGTTTGCAGTCCTAAGCGTTTTGCTGAATAAAGTCCCCTTTAACTGGCTGGTTTTAGCGGATAATTAGTCCTCACCTTGGGAGAGGAGGGAACGACAATGAGAAGAAAGACGGAGAGAGAAAAAGATGATTTTAGGGAATCGATAGGGGGTGAGGCAGAAGGAGAGGGGTAATGTCAAAAATGAGTGAGAGGGAGACTAATGCGGGGGCTGGAGGGCAGGTGGAGGGCTTGAAAGATAGCACTGGCTGTGTTGTGAACAGAGCAGGTTTGTATTTTTCTTTTGATACCTCTGCACCTCATGGGCCCAGAGAATGTTATTCCCTTCATCATGTCTCGATGCTTTCAATATTTAATTGTGCTATGAAAGAAAAAATAAAGGAAAAAAAACCCTTCTCATCACGTTTCACTGGCCGTAGCCATCAAGGAAGCAGTAGAGACTTCTCACATGGTGCATGAAAGAAGTTATTTTTCAAAGTCATCAGAGGAAGAAAAAAAAAAGGCGTGCAGTGGAGGGAGGAGGCATTATCTTCAATTCTCACCGTAGATGTGGTCTAGAGCAGCTTTTTAATTTGATGTCAGTATGCAAATACTGTAGACAGTCAAAAAAACAACTCCAAATCCCTTTCTGTTCCTCGAAGAAGACAACTTACAGGAGAAATCACACTCCCTTAGCAACAGACACCCCCCCTCCAAAAAAGAAAAAAAAAAGTGCAGTTTTATTTTTAGAAGGTGCAAACAAGGAAAGGAGGGTGGGGGGTGTAAGATTGTAAATGTCTCTGATGTGTTCAGTCTGTACAACCTTATTCCTGATAATGGAACTAGCTACTCTGTCTGTCAGTGCCTATTTACACACAAATGAAGTAGCAAGTAACACGCGCCCAGTGGAGCTGCTAGCCTCCATCTCAGCTGTCAAAATGGGTTAGTGGCTACAAGCGAAACACAACGATCCCTGGGATCAAACTGGCGCCGTCCATTCAAACATAATAGCTTCATCCTTGGACATGGAGCATCTCTTTCCCTCGCTGGCTCCCCTCTTAGAACCTTGCCAGCTTGTTGTAAAGTAATAGACTTCTCAGGATGCCAGTTCACACAAATCGGGGATGTAGCCTTTTATTTGCCCTCCGTGGGGAGAGGTGTTTGGAGTAATAGGGATGAAGCAGACCATAACTACAGCTGAATAAATCTTCCTATCTTGGCTCAGTGGAAGCCGGTGCACACATGGCTTGTCAAAGCTCTATAAAATGTTGTTTGATAGGAGTTCTGTACAGTTTAGGACTTCTCCTCCCGCTATCCACTCGCCTCGCTTTCGTTCCGCGCTGCAGCGGTTGCAATCAATCAGTGTGTAATCAGCCGTCTTGCTGGAGCTGCCAGGTAATCCTGGCTGTCTTGGTGGCTATCTGTGTGTGTGCATGTGACAGCTGGCAGAGCTCCTAAGTTGCCTGTCTGGGTGAGAGGATGGCACCATGCAGATTTTCTCTCCACAGTGTGTAAAGGCATATCGGATGATCTGAAAGCTGTTGAAATTGTCAAGTGGGATTTGAGAGTGAGGATGGGCATTTTCAGTGCAGATGCCCAAATGCATGAACTTACCTGAATGGAGTCTAAATTGAGTCTTTTCTTCCACGTTCTCTCTTGTAGACATGCCTAGAATTGGAGCGCTATCTCCAGACTGAGCCCAAGCGTCTGTCAGAGCTGTTCGACCAAGACCTGGATGGCCTCCTAACTCCGGCCTACCTGAAAGAGGATGGCGAGGAAGAGCTGACAGACGCCCTGCTCCCCAGCCTGCCCAGCCTCCCTGAACCCCCAAGCCCACCTCCAGTGATCCTTTGCCCAACGCGGAAGAATTTTCCCTCCACTGGTGCAATGAAAAGAGACCTCAAACCCAAGGGCCAGGGGCTGGAAAACGAAGAGGGGATGGAAGGTGTCCACCAGGCCCAGCTGAGCGCTGTCACCTCCCTGACACCCCCATCGTCGCCAGAGCTGGGCCGACACCTCGTCAAACCCAACCAGACACTGACGGCCTCGGCTGATGGGACGCTTACCCTGAAGCTGGTGGCAAGGAAGGTGGGGCTTAGCGCGGCCCGGCTGGTGGCAGCGCACGCACTCCCTGTCCGGATGAAGGACGAAGAGGAGGGGGCTGCATGTGTGATCGGGGTGGGGGAGCTACCAGAGAACAAGAAGAGGATCCACCGTTGTCAATTCAACGGCTGCAGGAAGGTGTACACCAAGAGCTCCCACCTAAAGGCCCATCAGAGGACACATACAGGTGAGATAGATTACTTCATTGATGCAGTTGAAGCAGTAATTAATAGGAGTGTTAGTGAAAGAGGAAGAAGTGGTAGTAGTACTTTGTCAGAGACAGAATATTGCTCAGGTATTTTGACAAGATTTTGTTCACTGAATTAGTCAGAATTGCATTTTAATTCTAGTGTGTCTGTTTTCATGTTCAGCACAAGGGAGGGAAATGCACATGTATTTCTGCAAGGTCTCTTCAGTGTGAAATAATCATTAACTTCAGGATGGGTTCAATATAATTGTTTGGAATTGCCGACACAACTCACATTAATTTACATAAATTTGTGTAAATGTGTATGTATGTATATGGGTAGGAGTTGTACAGAGACACCAGGTTACATAATCTGTTTAATATAGTTTGTGAATATCTGCATATTAGTTAGTGCACTTTTCTGATATAATGTCAGTAAGTGACCCTATGAGACTTTCAGTAAGGCACCTCTGAGGACTCCTCTCTTTCCAGAGGTAGCCACTTAATACACCTGCTGGTAATAAAACTGATTGACACTCATTGTTGGTGACAGGCTGAAAAGACTCAATCCTGAAGCTAAATGGCTGCTGCACACCGAAGAAGACACAGCCAGAGCGGCTGTGCTGAACATAGAAACAGAAAGAATACAATTGAAAGTGCCTTCTATCGGGGCATGTGTACTTTATGGGACAATTTGCCTCTGGACAATTCATGTGGTCTGTGAGGGGAGAGAAACATTTCTCTACAAGAGACATATAAAATGTGGGCTGGTTTTAAGTCTACGTTGGCGTCAACATTTTCATCTATCTATGGTCTATGTGAGCACTACATTCATACATTTATTCATCCATCCTTCCAGCTACTTTGCTTTCTGAATTCCTAGATAACCTGACTTGAAATCACTAAGAAAAAGGTCTCTCACGTTCTTGGCACAAGTACAAAATGCACATAACATGATATAAAGAAAAAAAACAGCCCTGGGATCATGTAATGGACTATTAATATTGCCATGTAAGGAAAAGCCGTGATAATTTAAGAAAACCCACTTCTCTTCTCCCAGCCTCTACCTAAGTACTTCTCTGTGCCAAACCAGGACAGGCCCTCCTTGTCAAGGTTCTTCTCAAGAAGGAAGGGGGGAGGGTTCAGGAGCTATAACTCTCCCACTCTTCCATCTCAATCCCAAACCACTCAGACCCCTGTCGGGGAGCTGTCCTCCGTCTGAGTAACTGCACAGTGATGGATGGATTGACCTGGATAGGCCGCCATTTCCCCAGTTTATTTCAGGCCCTCCCGTCCTCTATGTGTACTATAAGTCTAGGTCAGTGGCTCTCAATCTGAGGTTGGAGATTGCCTGATTTTGCAAGGGTGGTAATAGGATAGTTTTAAGACCAGGGAAATATGTTTCCAATATAATGGTTGATTGTAATCTTATGAGGCGGGTCATGAAGGATCCCATCTCCATGAATGGAAAGCAAACACTGTTGTGTCTGTGTTATGAATTAGCAGGGTTAGAGTTCAGCATCCATTTGCCTTCAGGTGTCTTTCACACCAAACACAGTAGGAGTGTTTATTTGAACTCTTGAGCGTTTCCTTTTTCTCTTGGTTGGGAAGGTGTGAACAATATTTGAATTTCTGTGGAAATAAATTGGCTGCAATAGCTGAAAATGTAGGTCTCTACCCCCCTCTAAGAGAGGCAGTGGGGGGTGTAATGAGATGAATATGACATCTGATATGTAGCCATTGATCATGCTTGGAAAGCTTAGAGGAACAAATTAAATGTATGCCGGCCTACAGTCTGGACTCAGACTCTGCTAATACAGAGCAGTGTTATGTGTTTTAACCCGTTGAGGTACAGCAAAGAGCATCCATTATACTAAATGAAGCTACAGGCTCTCAGATGAGATTGTCTTGCTACCCACCATCTAAATCACCAAGCGTAATGGTTGAGAGATCATCAAAGCTGTCCAGACCAGACGCTACACATGACTCTGGGTCTATTTTTGGGGGTGTGAATGTCAATAAAATCAACTTATCAACAACTGTATATCAAGAATGAAGAAAGGCCGCTGTGCATGTGATCACACCCTCGGTGGGGCACACCACAGGATTAGGCATCAGCCTGACTGGAACAAAGGGCACAGGCACGCGATCATTGATTTCCCCAGTGTGGCATGTCTACAGCCCCTGTGCTTAAACTCCATGCCAACTGGGAAACCAGTGCCACGGATGCTGTCCAGTCACACTATACATACAAGCAAAGGGATGAATGGGAAGACTAAAACAAATCAGATGTATCATCTCAAGTACTCCATGTTTGGATTTGGATTAGCAGAACATTTCACAGATGTTTGCTGTTATGTTTGATATCTTGTATTGTAAAACTTGTTTTAGTTGTAAGCTAATGTGCCATTCTTTCTTTCTCTATCTGGCTAATTGTTTAAAAGCTGATCCGGTAATGACTTAATGACATACAATGTTACATATAGCACCATAAAGGGCTCTGTTTTTTCCAGAGGAACCCTTCCCCCTCAAGCTTATCCCTGTCACATAAGGTGCTTTGGTTAAAAGCATCTACCCAAAGAACATCCGTCTTGTTATTCGAACCAGGAAGGTAGCGCGATAAAAGGGGGAAATGTCGACATAAGATGACAAAAGAAAACACAAAAGCTAAAGAAAAGGCAGGAGAAGAGGAGAGAGTGACATGGAGCAAAACAAAGAGTAGATGAAGACAGAAGACAGGAATGGGGGAGGTACAGTAGAGCGACCCTCTTCAGAAAAAGACAGCAGTGCCACAGGCTCCCCCATTCACTGAGCCATTATCCTGACAAGTTTAAAGATGTCATTACTCAAATCCTCTTTTTCTTAGTTGTTATTTCCATAAATTACTGACGGAGAAAAGGCTACGATTTAATCTGGAATTAGACGGGCTGAGTTGAAATGACAGTGCCCTGTAGAGCTTTTTCTGAATAGGCTTATGGCAGATAAGGAATGGTACAATTAGATTTTGGGCAGGGTGAGGGAACGAGTACAACACCATGACTGTTGGGTTATTCAGCCTTCTCTGCCTCTCTCTCGGTGCCTCATCTGCCCCTCTCTCTCTCTCTCTCTCTCTGGTTCTCTCTTCACTTTTATTCTACATCAGTCTTTTCATAACACTTCTGTCTCTGTATATATGCTCCTCTCACACGTTCTCATTTTATTGCTCGGCACTGTCTGCATGAGCTGAGGAAAACATCGAACTGCAATTGTTCTGACCAATATTGCGTTGCGTTTTTTTCAGGCCTTCAATAAATAAGATATCTTTTTACAATCCAACAGGTCGACACTATATGGCCGATAGTACAGAGAATAAATGCTCATGATTCAAGACTTTTAAAATGACGTGCAGGTGAAATGTTCAGGTGTCTGTATACTATTAAGTATTTTAAAATAAAAGGTTTGTTCTTGCAATTTGATAGCATTTAGCACTTCCACTATAAAGTTTTCCATTATCCTCACACCTCTCTCTAACAGTGCATTACTTCCCCCTTAGTTCCCCCATCTTTTATCTTTTTCTCTAAACCTGTTTCTCTCTTCTTTTTGTGCATCTCTAAGCCTGCAGTGTAAGTTGTGGACAGGAGCCTGTAAAACGTTCTTTCTAATGACCTCTGAGACCCCGATGCCCAGCCTCAGCTCCAGCTAATGGAGGGAATGCAATTAACTTCAACACTGGCACCTGAGAGGCTGGAGTGAGTGCATGCATGTGTGCGTGTGTGTGTTTGTTTTTGTGTGTGTGTGTGTGTGTGTGTGTCTACATGTGTGTGTGTGTGTGCGCGAGAGAGCATTCGGAAGTCATAGATTACACATAATGGGATTACAGTGACTCCCAGTTATCAGATTACAGATGAGAAATATGTGATTGCTTATTTGATTAGTCCCAAAAACATTTTCAAAGGGAAAAAGCATTTTGATTGCACATCAGAGTGAACGGTGTCAGCTAATGGGGATGTTATGAAATAATGCAGAATAAATAATGGTTTTCAACAACAACACTGTCCACAATCCTGATATTTTAAATCAGAGGAAATAATCCACTTAGCTTCATAATCTACATTTTATGTTTAACAGGCAAAGTAATCCAAAAGTAACAGAGCATAATCAGATTATGCTGCTGAGTTCGGGCTAATCCAGTGGATTAGGTCCCTGATTGCCATTTTAATCTGCCAATCAGTCAAACTATATGGACATTGCTTTTTAAAAGTAAGCTTCCTCGTCCAGTTTGTGTGTGAAGATGTATTTAAGGAGAGTGTGCACCTGCTCTACTTGCCTGTATGTACGAGGGCATCTTGAGGGAGAGGAGGGGGGGGACTCTGTTGCTAGGCAACGGAGGGCAGCGTATCGTTGGAGGAGTCGGTAGCTGAGTGGTTATGTACTGCTGCAGGCTCTGGTCTCTTAATGCCCCCCCTTCCCTCTCCTCCTGCATTACCACCACTACTACCACCACCACCACCACCCCAGCCCTCCCTCCACCCTCTTGCCCCATACAGCTCTACGGTTACCGTCGCTAGGCAACTGCCTCCGTATTCTGCCAGCGTGCTCGGTAATTGGCCGGTGGCATGGCGGCGTGCCGTTGCCAGATCCAGCCAGCTGCACTGACTACTGCCTCCTCATGTTTCAGTGCACCCCCTTCTCACACACACACACACACACACCCCACCCCCTCGCTCTCGTTGCTAGGCAACATATTCAGGCATCCCTGCCTCCCGGGAATATCATTGGCCAGAGCGGGATGGCCCAGACCTGCTGCTCTGAGTGTTTCTGGGAAGTGAGGCAGTATGATGGGATATATGTCCACAATGGGGACATGCATGGATAGATAACAGGGGGCTGGGCTCATTTCTTGATCTTTCAACCAGCTTTTAATGAACAGAAAATTGTTGACTGAGCATGTTTACCTGCCATGAATATTATTCTATCTGAAATAGATCATAGTGGAGTTGTTTAGTGTCAAATCAGTGTTGTTACGCTGAAATGATGCAATTAAAGGGGAAAAAAGTCCAAATGAATCATGATTGATTAAGTGGTATCAATTTGTATTCAGTGGTAGTGTTCTTTTCCTTGACTGGCAACTGGAGGTCATTTTTTCTCACTTGTTCATTTATCATCTCATCACGGCTGTAACCTAACGCACCTCTGTTTCTCACCATCATACCGTGCATGATTCCTGTTAATGGAGTGCTCCGCAACATGGCTGCTCGATGGGTGTGTTTGATAGAAAGTGTTCAAACAGGTCATATGTCGAGCTATGTGCATTGTTTTCTCATTCTCCTCGGCTTGTGCCATTCAGCTTTGCATCTCAGGAGAACTTGCCATGAAATTACAGTTCATGTTAATGACATTCAGCACGCCTAAAACTCAGAAATGTACTTTTAATTGGAACACAGAAATTCTTTATTTATTATTGATTTTTTAGCTTCTGCCCCATGAACAAGTCTGTGAACAATCAGTGAATTTCTGCAATATCTGGTAAAGATAATGGCACAAAACCACTACTGTCTTTTTACAACCACTCTTCTCAATCTTGACTTGTCTTCACAAAGCAGTTGCTCCATTGCTTTTGTCCCTTTCGTTAATCACATTCAACAAATTAAGTCAGTTTTTGTGTCGAAGCCACTCAAGCAGAGCTGGTCAGTGTGTCAGTGTGACTGTATTCAACCACGAGCCACCGGTCCAGATGGGATGTGACTGATGCAGGTGACATCTTCCGAGCTGGACGCAGCTGGCAGATTGTGATTCCTTGCCATTATGCCGTGTGACTGGCCTAATTATCACTACCCCCTCCGCTGACGGCATATCTGCAGCCTCCTCTGCCTTAATCCACTTCTGCAGCACTTCTCTCCTACTCCACTTTTCCCTCTCCTGGTCTCATCTCGCCACCTCTTCTCACTCTCTCATCCACCTTGCCTCTAATCCCCCCACCTCCCTCCCTCTCCACTTCTTCTCTCGCTCCACTTCTCTCTACCCTCTACTCCTCTTCTGCGTGTTCAGCAAGATTGGAGACCAGTGGGAGCTTCTCCATCTCAGTGTTAAACATTGCCTTGCTCTCTTTCCCGCCCCTAAAAAAGGACAAAAAGTGAAGGGAGGAACAGGGATCTTTATTGGTGAAATAGAATGCAAACTCCCATGGAATAACAATATTCAAAATATAGTCTTTTAAATAGATTCTCTGCTCGTCAGAATTGTCAGAATCTATAAATCCTGAACTTGAGGGCGATAAATATTTGGATTTGTGATTCCACACCAGTATCACAGAGGGTTTTCACATGACCGCAGAAGAGTGCAGACAAATAAGCGTGTGATTGCTGGATGAGCGATGAAACAGGTGCTTATGCGTGTTTTTTTTTTCCATCCTCCAGGTGAGAAGCCGTACAAGTGCTCATGGGAGGGCTGTGAGTGGCGATTCGCCCGGAGTGACGAGCTGACGAGGCACTACCGCAAACACACCGGCGCCAAGCCTTTTAAGTGCAACCACTGTGACAGGTCTGTCAAAACACAACTCTCCCTCCTTCCCTCTCCCTTATGTTTTTCTTCCATTTTCCAGGGGTTATTTGAAGTAGTTCCACGAGCACAGCGGGCTATGTTTTCCCATTGTGTTTTGTACACAGTTTGGTTTTGTAAAGAAGTGCTACAAGATGCGGGTAACACACCCAAATGTGTGTTTGGTACTGACCCAGTTTAAAAGTGTGCTGGCAGGATTACTAATGTGTGCTCCTCTGCAACACACGCAAGACCAAACCTGCTCAATCGTTCAATGGGAATCCAAAGGGTGCTTATTCTGCTCTATACAGACACCAGACGCTGTGTAGCATATTAATAGTGCATCTCCTCACATGGTGTTACATGGCCTTGATTTGGAGGCTGCTTTCATGCTGGGACAGAGGTGTAAAATAGCTGTGGAAGCCATTAGCACTATCACACATCACTGGTATAGAATATTAATTTGATGTTGACGTTTTTGGGGTATTAAGTATTCTTTATAAAGAAGGATTCCAGTTTTTGGTGTGCTGGACATTTTAGAGGTAAAATACATTTGGGGAATTTCCAAAGCCACCGTGACCCAAAATACAGTTCTGCATGTTCCTGTAAATAAAGCCTCAGGTTGGTCCAGTGATTTGGGAGGCTATCCTGTAAACCGGATGATTCCTGGTCTGATCCCTGCGACCCGAGCGTCCTTGAGCAAAGTGACCAGCAGAGCAGTTTGTAAATGACAAAATCTAATCATTCAGCAAATTGTGCCTTTTTGTCAACTCTCAGTACTGTTGAGGTTTTCTCAAACTGATTTCAAACAATCCTATGGTGCTTCCTGTTTTTACAAAGCAGAAAATATCCTCTCAATCTTAGACGGAGGTGTCACGTCGAAGAGCTGCTCTTATGTAATTTGCCTGCTACTCTGCTCCTTAATTCGCCGCCCCGTCTTCTGCTGAATTATGAACTGCTGCAAAATATTAATTCGCTGGGCTCCTCAAATGTGGCTCCGGTGACAAAAATCATCAAACATTCAGCGGCCATTATTTGCAAAAAAAAAAACGATCAGCTTGACTCAGACATAAAAATCTTTATTCCTGCTTTAATTACACCCCTCGATCTGTGATGTGGCCCCCGCTGACACCTCTGGGGTCTCGGAGCAATATTGTGCCACCACAGCGTTTAAGACAAGGGACCGCCAGGTGAAAATGTGGGTGAGAAGATCATTTGAATCTATAGTTCTGAGTTTCACTTTCGTTTGATAAAACAATAATCAAGAAAATGTTATCTGTGTGCAAAACAAATGTGGGTGTCGTGTCTCCTAACTTAAACATAAAAAAAAAGGCATTTTCCTTTTGTTTCAGTTGTATGCGTTTGTAATTGCAATTTGCCATTTACATGCAGTTTTGTCAGTATTAAAAAAAAAAGTCCGTATATCTAAATAATATATAAATATATAAAGTATATCTGTCCATCTTGACAAGATTAAGTCATTCATGAAGCCGAAAATTCACAAAGACGTCATCCAGTGTCAAAAAATGTTAGAGCCAGAATGTGTGTGTCTACGTGTGTTTTAATGAAAAGCGCAGCCTCTTTGACAGTCTGAGAATAGATCACAATACAGCGAGTTATTGAATATGTGACCTCTTGAATCATGTATAGCTTCATTATGGAAGGACAAAAAGAAATCCCTCTTCACCGAGGGTACTTTGCCTTAATGTGTATGAAAGAGTGTGCGTCTTGGTCATCTGTGTGTGTGTGTGTGTGTGTGAAGGAGCAGGGGGCCAGGCAGTGTCAACTTAATCAGGTCTCAGCTGGACAGACTGTAAATACAGTATTCCTCCCTCCTCCACCCTGAGTTCCCACCTCCCCCCGCCACCAGACCCCCCCTAGGGCACATCCCTAATTCAGGCCCACCTCTGTCATGTGTCACAAGGCGCCCAACCCCTCCAGCCCAACACACACAGACACACACACACACACCCTGCTGAGATGAAGGAAGAGGGGAAACAGGGGAGACAGAGGGAAGATTGAGGATGGGGGGTGTGGGGGGAGGAGGGGAGCAGGAGACAGACCCACGGTGTGCCAGCTGGTGTCGTGCCCCCGAGTCGTGAGTCATACTTTACCATCTGTCTCACCGAGCACACACACAGTGACGCGCGCACAAAAACACCCCTGCGCGTCCCCCGAGCCGTTCATTTGTCTCACATGTGTTTGTTAGCGTGCACACACTCGTGTTAGCAGAAACAGTGACACACACACACACACACACACACACACATACAGATATACACATGCAGGTGTGACAGTAAGACAGATGACTGGTGGCTCATCACAGTGTAACTCCCCCTCTTGGCCAAACACTGATTCATGTAGACATCTCAGACAGTTGCCTCTGTCTCAGTGGAAAGAGCCAATCTGAAACTGGTGTCAGGAAAAAAAAAAATCAACAGTTGCAGAACTGTGGAAGTGGTCTGACTCCCAAGCTCTCAGCTTTTTAGTTTAGAGTGAATTAAAGCGTCATATTTGCTGCTTTTACTTATTTCAAACAGGTATTTTATTTGTGGAATGACTCCTGAGGCATTTGTTGTAAGTAGCATTAGCAAATATCCTTTTAAAAAATGTTTAATCTAAAAATAATTCTGTGAAGGATGTGTTATATGATTTCATGGGGCAACGAACCTTTGAGCCTGCAGTGTTTTTCCATTGGACACAATGATTCTGCAGTTATTTACTTCAACCTGGCCTCTTTATCGTTCAGCTTAGCAGAGCATTCAGAAAATGCAGCAATTTGTGAGCACTTTTGTAGGGTCTCGTTTCTTTTTTCCCTAAACACTTTTAGATTGAACCACTTTAATAAACTTCACTGAAAAAGTCTCCATCTCAAATATTTCTTAACACACTAATCACCAGAACATGCAGCTCCCAATTACCTAAAAGAAAGCAACACTTGCCTCTTGAAAAGCATTCCTCTCGGGACCTGAGCTGTAGTACTAGTTCAGCAGGCATCTAACAGAAACACTGTTGATCCTGTAGCGGTGGTGAAAAAGTAGGTCTCCTACAATGGCTGCGTCTTTGTGTAAGCATGCATGGAATAAACCAAACACCAGCTGAAAGCATACATTACGTCAATTTGTGGCAATCAGGTTGAAATAATCAAACATTTGAAGAAAAAAAATAGGCCAGCGCACATGCAGAGCAATTTCATTTTTCACTGTGCAGCTAGGCCCTGGAAATTCTGCAAGCCTGATTTCAGATGAGAGGCTTCGATTCATCTAATTTAGCTATCGTTTTACAGCACATGTTTTGTGTGCTGCTTTTTTTTCATCTCCCCCCCTCCGCACTGTTTCAACAGATCCATCTGTGGGCTCTCTAGTTATTCATGGCGCAGCTGAAGTCATTAGGAGTGCTGCTGAAAATGCTGATTATGAATTAGTTACACATATACTAATTGCGTGTGCATTAGTGGCTCAGCACTCACTAGCTAACAGCAACATTTAGCTCAATCGACAAAACAAACTTCTTTCCCCTGCACTGGTAACACACTAACAGGCTGTACTCTGTTTCCCTCTCTTTGGTTGCAGGTGTTTCTCGCGGTCGGATCACTTGGCGCTACACATGAAGAGGCACATCTGAGGAATTCAAGAGAGGTCAGCGGGAGTGGAAGAGAGGGGATGAGGATGGAGGCGGAGTGGAAGAAGGAGAGGGAGCATCATCTGCAGAAAAATAACACCATGGATGTTAGAGACAGACAGCGAGATGGACACAAAAAAAAACACCAGATTTGGCCATTCTGGGCTGGAGGGGGAGGCACCACACAGGGACGCTGACTACAGACAGAAACACAGGCAGGCAGGCGGATCCTAAGTTGCTCTGTCAATCTGTGCTCAACCAGTTGGTCCATGATTCCACAGTGACACGCCGTCACCTCACAAATGTCTCCCGGTGTTGTCGCATGGACGATACAGACGCTCCATCCCACCCTTCGTATGTCTCAGAGGGGCTGTCACGCGATGAATGGTGGACCACGTGCCTGTAGTTGGCAGCTCTTGTTGTAGTTGTCCTCGCGGTCTTTGCAACCGTCCCTCGGTGAAACGCTTCCAAAATGTCAGCCCTGTCCATGCAGCAGTGCTCCACGTACCAGCAAGCTCACCAACAACAAACTGGACCAGTTGTATAGTATCTTTAGCCTACAGCAGAAGTGCTGTTTGTATATTCAAGAATTCCTCTTCTTTGAACGTACCTTGTGCTGAGGAGAACAGTTAATTTCCAACAGTAGATAAACAGCATCATCTCACAGAGTAAGCAAGCAAGAAAGGTGGCTTTCTCTCCCTCAGACTTGCCACAGCCTTTACAATTCACCAAAGGGTTTAATATCTAACATATAGGACAGACAATTTTTCATCTGACCTCTGTCACATCTGGCAACTGGATCCATTTATAAATCCTTCTGGTTCTATGGCATTGGAGCACTTGTTTGAACAGAGCCTTAGATTGGATTTCCTGAAGACTTGAAGATGGGAGTGCGTTGCACTGATGTGCTGTGAAGACTGATTGAGGTCATCCAGAGGTATGGCTTGCTTTATGAACAATCATCCGTTGATGGTTTTACCACTGGATGAGGCTAAGTAATCTACTCTGGGAAAGACTGTTCATCTCCTAGAATGTCAGCTGAAACTGAGCGTCTCAAGAGATGCTAGATGGCCCCTAAGAGTGGTTTTCCTCTCGAGGATCTTGGCTCTTATGGGTTGTCGTCACGAACTGTTGCACAATTGACTCTTTGCAAACTTTTTGTAAAAATGCCCCTTCGTCTTGAACCGGGAGACAATTTGGGACTCACCAAACGCTGGCTTTCACATGCCGTCGATGTGTGGACAGCCACATGCACAAGTCGAAGCAGCTAGCTGACTGCGATAGCACACCGACCGCAAACAAGATCACAATGTAAGATAAAGGTTATATTGTTTCTAAGAAAAGATTCTCCTATTTGTTCAAACCAGACAACTGAAAAGACCATTTTAAAGAACGCACTGGAAATGGACGCAGCCAAAAAAAACAAAACAAACAAAGATGCCTGAAATGATCTCTTTTGGCATTTGAGAGTGATTGGCATCGAACTAGCCACTGGGTTAAGGAGGGTTTTGTCCTTTTCAGACCACACATGCAGATTTCTTCCAATTTAGCAACAGTCAGACTCCAGAGAAAAGCAGCATTCAACACCTCTCCTAATTGGGCCCTATGCATATCCAAGAACATTCCTGTTGACTTCCTGACATGTATGTCTGAATGCAGATTTCTGCCCTGCTGGACACAAAAAAGACTTGTAGGAAGACACATGGCACAAATTCAATCAATTCAAATCAATGTGAATGTATCTGTTGTGAGTCTGTACATGTCACTGGGCCCATGAAAACACTCGAGTGAGGTTGGTAAGATCATACCACACACCACTTGTTTTTATACTGTAGTTTCTCCTCTTCACATTAGAAATGAATGGTTAGATCTGGAATAACTATCTAGTCACAGCTGGTAACTTTTGACATTTTACTGGTCGTACTGGACCAGCAGGAGGTCATGAGTGCAGATTTCTAGGGGGTGGCTGAAATGGGTTACGGGAGGAACAGATCTGCTCAGTCAGCAATGATAACTGCCCCATCAGCTCATGAAACTGCAGCGGAGTGAAACCCCCACACACACAGACACATTCATACACTCCTGTGAAACTGGGATTAACATTTGTCCTTGGTGATCTGACTCTTGTCCTACAGAACAAAGACGCATAAAAATCTAGTTTGCCGCATTACACTTAAATGTCATGCCTTTAATCCACAAACAGAGATGAATTTTGGACGAACGTGGACTCAACTCAAGCGCACACAAATCAAACAGGCAGCTTGGACAGAAGTAGATTGTCAGGATTCTTACAAACCTGATTGGGAACGACTATGTCGAGGTGTTTATTCTTTATTTTACAAGACTTTTAATAATTTGAGGCAAAGTGAGGCACACAGCAGTCTGCTTTTTGGCAAGGGAGACAGTAAATTGATTTCCCTCTGTATACCAGAGGCGCATTTCAATTTCGGGTATGAATGCAGCCCAGTTCAATCATATCTAGACACGATCTGTCTGGAAGTAGAAGCTGTATCACCTCCTGCTTCGCATAAATATTGAACTCTTTCTATCTAAACGTGCAAACAAGCCAGAATCCCTTTTGCATTGAACATCTAGGTGACAGGTCCCCGCTTGCAAAGACAGGAGGGAGTGACCACAACAGAAACTGACTGATACGAAGCGCTGGTTTGAAGGAGACCAGAGACTCTCACGGGTTATCCAGGTTGCAGCTACAACACTATTAATGTCGTTCTTTGTGTTTGTTGGTATTAATAATAGTCACAGGTGCAGGCAAATCATTTGAGATTTGGTTTGTAGGCAATCTAAAAACATCCAGTTCAGGTGGGAATGTCAGAGCAGGTCGGCAGGTTTGTGGTTTTCCTGCTTAGCCCGTCTCTCCATGTGGAAGATAAAATGAAGAATAGCAGTTTTAACACATGGGTTAAAACTGCATCGTCAATGGCAGCTCTTCTTGTGTGTTTCAGTATTTCAATGGGGCACTCTCCTGTTTAAGTGAATGGTTGCGAATGTGTGGGAATGTGCAACTTGGTAGTGTTGTTTTTCTTTTGTTAACTTTGTTTTCCGTTCACGTTCTGTACCAGTCATAGACAGCTGAGGATTTTCGACCGGAACGCTGAACGTGTTTGTTTTTAATGTTCATTGAGACTTTAAGGAGCCAAGACGTGGAAATGTTCAAATTACAGTTTCAAATTTGGACTCAAAACAAAATGTTCTCCTCATGTGTTTGCTCAAAAAACTGGATTTCAAATGTGAATGTGTTTTTCTGGAAAGGTTGTTTCATGTTGTCTCCGAGGATGCGGTTCAGTTCTGTGTCATCTTAATGAATGATTGTCAATTCTGCTGTGCCTGTGTGTTCTTTGTCTGTTTGTATTTGCACTCTGAATTTTTGGAAAAATCACTTGCATATCTGATGTTTTCTGTCCGCTTGTACACTACACTTCTCACGACGACCCTTGGTGATGGCGCACTGATCACAAAGTCTGTATAGTAGCTGTTTTTAGCACAAACCTACACGCTCATGCATACATGCTTCATACATACACGCAACAAAAACACCTGCACAGAACTACATGCAAGACACTCCCTAAACACACTGATTCACTTAGAAAAAACATACACACACACACACACACACACACACATGCACAAGCACGTCCTGAATCCAGTCACATGCAAACACCTGAACATGCTCACAAACACACACACACACACGCTGCGTTCTCCTTGTGTGTTTTTCACCATTTTTCATGCCACCTTGTGAGAGTCAGAGATCCAGACTGCAGCTCTTGCTCTTAGCAGAGGGGGGGGGGGGGGGACACACGCATTACTATGTGTGACACCGCCTCTGTTTCTACCAGGTCTGAATTTCAAATCAAACGCACCCCCTTTTTCTACCAGCATTCCCTCACCACCACCCACCCCCTCCACCAGCCAACCCCCTCCACCACCCCTTCCATTTTCTCAGATATGATCCCTTTCAACTCCTCTCCTCTGTCCAACTCCCCCTCCTCCCCCACCTCTCCTCCCTCCCCTTCTCCAACCTTTTTCCTCCGTTGTCTTTCTCCTTTTCTTTCGCTGTACAAAGTGTTTCAAATTTATCATTTGTATATTATGATGTATGGGTACGATAATGTTCTTTATTATGGAAAAATGAGAAAGATTTATTTTTGTTACTGGTTTGTTTCATAATTCCTTTTTTAAATTGGTATTGTAATATCTCTATGCAAGGAACTGTTCGGTGAATCGTTTTTATTTAAGAATGTAATTATGTGTAATAAATGGTAGAAGCAGTTTGGCATGGAGTGTTCGTGGTTTTTGGCTGGTCTGTTAATGGCGGTTTCATCCAGCAACAATATGCACCTAATCATCCATCTTCTCATACAATATTTCCTGATTTCTTATCCAGTCTCAATCCCAGAGGCATTCAGTTTGCTAACAATGAGTGCCCAGGCTACATTCATATACCCTTTAGCTTTTATTCTCACTGACCATACAACTTCGAAGGACTGGCTGGTTTGGGTTTGCTGCATTTTTTTAGGCTTAAATCTGCAAACCAAGTGGGTTAAAGTGGGCAGGAAAATTAATTTACACCCTCCTTTTTTCTGTTATTTGCAGCAAACCACCCCTGGATGGATGAAAAAAGCGCCTGATTTATCGTTCCTTTTGATCAAACACAGGAAATGGGCCAGAATACCTTCAATTTTCCTGAATGCACTCTCTCGTTGTCTCTCTCTGAGGGAGCTACGGCATGTTAATTACATCTGTTACCAACTAAGGTGATGACTTATCCGCTATTCCTGCCTTTTGACCATGACTAGCTGATAAAAGGGTAATCGAATAACTAATGGCTAATTAGGGAGTAATTACTCCCTGGTAAATGGCCCTATGCAGTGTATTAATTCTCCTTGGGTCTGGCAGTAAGAAACTCCCATAAGGTTTTTTGTTTCATTTAATGCTCCCTAATTGAAATGGGCACCCTCATCAAGAAGCTTACATGTATCTGTCGAACTTAATGTTCTTTTATCTGTAATTACAGACAGCTCCGTATTATCTACCTAACTACACCTACTACGTCAATCCCAGAGACACATTATGAAATTAGAAACGATGGAGTCATTTTTCAATAAAGGTCGCACGTCCCATGAGCGCTTTTCGATCGTCATTTCCAATCCATGTGATGGAAATGAGGTTGCGTGTGAGTTCACAGCAGAGCTAAATGGTCTTAATGTGTATCAGCAGAGAGAGAACCACGTTCACACCAACACCTATTCATAAAGGTTAACACGCGCATTCACTAATGTGGCATCGTGCGGGGTAATGCTGTATGTCTGCAGGCTGTCTTTGCTTTGCTTTTTTTATGGTATGTTAGAGTCTGCTGCAGTCCCAATAAGACTAAGAGCCTATAGACCACGCTAGCAGCAGTGTCGGGCTGCACTAAGACAAGTTAAATCCAAGACCTAATGACTGAACAAAAAGCTGATTGATCACCAAAGTTATTTCAATTAATCCTGACGGTAACATGTAACTGTGAACCAAATGTAATGGCAATCTATCAAATAGTTATTGAGCTATTTGAGTCTGAACCAAAGTGGTAGATGACCGACCAACAGACTGATCTCACCGTCCCTCAACTAGAAAAGGTCTCATCATACAACAGGGCATAACCTGATGACCCGTGATGAAAAAGTGACCCCACATCTGGTTAATATACCCCCAAACCAAGTCACAACACACGGTTAGGATTGAAAAATAAAATTGAAACCTGCCCACGTTCCGCACATTTTCCTCTTTTCTAATAGCACTTGACAGCTGGTGAATCAATGCACAGACACACTGTGGAAAGAGGTGGATTTGTTATCCGGCTAATTACACCGGGGGATCCCAAGCAGAATAATTTGAATAATAGAAAAGCTGTGTTGATAAACACGGCTGTTGAATGCTTGGTTACATGTACTCAGTCACCCAGTCCTCTCCGTTGTTTCCTTTCATCTGTATGAAGTGATAACATCTATGTAAATCTTGTAGGACAATAGGATTAAAACATCCCATGATATTATCTATGTTATTCTGCACATGCATGTACGGCATTCTGATTATGTCTTTTATACAAAGTATTTGACCTTAATATCTGTACATACTATTTATCCCACTGATGTGTGACAGTCATGCACTTTTATATGCACAGAGATTCTCTTATTATCTCTGGAGCTATCAGAAAACTAAATCTCAGGATTATTTTGCAGCTTTGTGCGGGACCTAAAAGCTGACTATTTCTGAAAAGGGAAACCCAAAAAGCAAAATGTCACATGCTAACAAAAATTACCACAGTTTTTTTTTCAACTTTTCTTTTCTGTTTAATGTCTCGAAGGCTCATCAGCTTGCCCTTAAATCATCTCCTGTCTCTGCACCGCTATCCACCGCCAAAACACCTGAGCGCATTTCAGAAATGCCGTCTTTGTTTTATATACAATAATTCAGCTGTAGCTCGCGCCATTGAAGGAGAGTGTAAATGGTGTGACGGCACTGAATTCAAGCGACTGTAGTGAAAGAAAGAGTGATTCTTCAGGCAAGGCAGTGATTCACTTAACCGGCAGAATATAAGGCCCCTCTTTTTCATGTGGTTGTGCAACACAAGATTTCACCAAGAGAGCTGCCAATGCCTGTGGGTGTCTTGTAGGCGTTTGGCAGTCATATAGGGATGTTATTGTCACATCTGGCAAAGTGGAGATGCCAACATGGAAAGCAGAGCTACAAGTTTAAAGCTTCCCTCACAATATCTTATTCCATGCTCAGACCGTAAGCGCACGCTGTCACTAACTGGGGTGATAACAAGAACTCCTTACTAAGATTACATAGAACTGCTCAGCAACTAATCTGCATAAAGACAAGCTTCACTCCGAATCCTGCTGCGATGCCCACGCAGAGTAGAGTTCATCTAAGATGAGAATGAGGCTTGTCCTATGAAGGGTTGTGAACCATGGATTCCTTGGTTTCATGCCATGAGCAGCCAAGTGCTTAGGTATTTCCAATTATAGGGAATATGTCGAGGCGGCCCTCGGTAATTAAAGCCTAATCATGCCGGTGGATTCAGAGAAGCATCCTCATCAAGCTTTCATTAGGCTCCCTCCTTGTGATGCCCAGCAGCATCCCAACCCCCTTTAGGAATGCTCAGATAACCTGTTCCCAAACCAAATCCAGTTATTTAACGGTGGAAGAGCATACGATTAAAACTTATTTTCTAAATCATAGCTCTACAGTATATGACAGTGACAGGAAAACAAAGAACAAATATAATCTGATGATGTTATTGCTGAGCCCTAAAAGCTTTTTCCTTTTCAAGAAAATAAGAAATTTAATAAACTTTTATTCCATCTAATTCTGTTATTGTACAAGAGAAGAATTGAATGGCACATTGCAGAAGCCACATGGTGTTTATCTCCCCAAAGAAACATTTTCTTTGCTAAATTTGGATCCAGAATGTGTGAGACTGGGGAAATTAATTTCCCCTGTCTTAGAAACAACTGTGAAGTGGCAACTTATGAAGTGAGAAGCGACAGATCAAAAAAAAAAAAAGAAAAAAGCTGCACGACCCTTGAAACAATAGTGCAGCGATTGTCCCAGATGTACAAGAGCTCTGTTTTCAAAGTGGTATCCCAATCCAACTGGGGCAATGTATAATGTGTACGTTTCTGTACTTGTTTCCCCCTCCAGCTCCCCCTCCCAAACGCTCTTACACTTCAGAGATAGATTTGAATGAAACTACGGGCGAGCTCTCGTGTTTGGGGAGAGCGCGAGCAGCTGGATATACTGGTGGTCTTGTGCTCTGAGAAAGATCAACCAGAGCGCCGTGTGAGAGCACCTGGCTCTGCTATACGCTGCCTGTCTGACAGACAGCACAGACACCTGGAAGCCCAGTGAGAGAGCGCAGTGTAAAAGCCACTGCTGCTCTACAGGGCCATGCATTATGCAGGAAGCTCTCTCTCTTTCTTTCTGTCTCTCTGTGTGTGTCTCTCTCTCTCTCTCCCTCTGCCCCCTGCTCTGCGGTAAAAATAGATCAACAGACCTGAGCGTTCAGCTCTTTTTTATGCCTCTCACTTTCACTTGGATCTCACCAGGTGCAGCGGCTGTTGGCTCCCATCTCGCATTTCTTTGCCTGAACGTTTGTGTATCTGTGCACAAGTTTAAACATGCATGTGTTTGCACACACTTTTGAGACGCTGTGTATATGCACGTGTGCTAAAGCAAGTGTGCATGTCAACCAGGGGGAGACTCTTTTATCAGTTTGCTGCTGAGCTCAGATTTTAATAAAAATGGGATATTAGTCTCGCAGTGGTGTTTCCTCCTATTATGGTGGGAGGGAGGACATGATTTGATAACACGGGGCCATTGGTGGCATGAAGCTTGCAAAACCTGCAATAAAACCTACAATACAAGGCCAAAAGTATGTGGACACGCTATACATTTGTGTTCTGGGTTTGGGGCTGTTCAGGTCCAGTGAGGGGGAAGCTTAATGCTGCAGTATGTGATGATGATTTTAGGCCCAAACTGTGCTTCCAGCAGTATGAGGTCCCCATGCACAGAGTCAGATCCTTAAAGAAGTTGTTTTTTTCAGTTTAGAGTGGAAAAACTTGACGGGCCCGACCTTGCACCTTTATGATGACCCAGAATGCTGACTGCGAGCCAGAGCCTTATGGCCTAACATCCCAGCCCAGTGTCACTGATGCATTGTGGCTTAATGGGAGCAAATCCCTGCAGCCTTTTTCCAAAATCTTGAAAGTGGATCGAAGCATATTAATAACTACACACATGTCATTTTTGAGCACACATATGCTTTTTCTCCATCTCATAAACTGGAAGCTAAATGTCTGAATCCTAGGACACATTTTTGTAAGAAAATAATCTGATCCACAGATATAAGCACATAAAATAATTTGTATCACTCAAAATCTCCACAACAAAATCTGCCAAATCTAAAACAGTGAGACCATAGTGAAAGAAGTTAAAGTGTATAATTGCATGCATGTGTATGTATGCATCAGCATACCACATGCACGCATGTGTAAAGCCCCCTGTTGCTGAGGGCAAACTGAGTCTCCCCGAAGACCATTGATCCGTGCCTATGACCACAGAGGCCTCTGGCTCCTCCCTGATTGCCATTCCACTGCTAATTAAACAGTCCTGCTTAACGGGTTCGCGTTGATAACAAGGTTGGAAGTAAAGGTCACCCTATCACGCTCACTTCAACTGGACGTGGTCAATAACGACCCTGCCTGGGCCGACAGGTGCACACAACCAGAGGTAATCACCGAAAAGATCAAGAAAGACTCAAAGCGTATGTTTTTTTTTGGATTGAGGCAGACAGATGAAGCAGAATGTGCCGCTTCTTTTGTGCTGGCCAATGTTACATAAGCTTTCAGAATTTGATTTGTTTGAAGCGTCACTCTTGGGAGAGAGGGAGAGCGGTAGCATGCTATTCAGTGACTTCATATTTTATCTTTTTTGCCATTAATTTACACATTTTCTGTCTTTCTCCTTGAATTTTATGCCTTTGAATTTAAATCCTTTGAAACTGCATTTAGTCCACTGGAACACTAAAATTCTCCAATGCAACTCAGACTAATGAAATTCATTTAGTGCATTAGCAGCACTTCAAGGTACTGGTGGTTTTGCATGTTTCAGCCCATTAACTATGAATTTACATTACCCATAACCATTTTCTAAAGCACACAGTAAATTTCAAAATCCATTTCAATTATGAGGATCGACTTGCAAAGACTTAAAACTTGATTGGGATGAGCAAAGGCATCAGTGTGTTGTATTTCCTCAACTTGACTTTTGGCAAAAGTTTGCCATCAGGGAATGTAAAAGAAAGAAACACAATGCAATAAAGGCATTTCTGTTGAATTGAAGAAGCAAACTGTTAATCACTGATTTGTTCAAAGCACCTCCTCAGGGCTGGTATGGGGGACATAGTGATCTGGTGATATTGTTTTAAATGTCTGGGTGTCATATTTTGTCACGTGTGATTGAAGGAGACAAACGTACCTCATGACTTAGTGGATAGAAGCCTGTGGGTCCGTCGGCAGCAAGTAAGGTGTCTGCATCGTTATTGGTTCTGGAAATGATGACGGAGAAGAAGAACTGCCTTCCTGACATTTAATAAAGCTAAATTTAGTCAGTTAAAAGCATTCTCTGCCAATTCAAAGGGCTGATGCACTGTGGCGGAGGAAGAATGGATATCAAATTTGATCAATTTGCAGAGAAGGTTGAGATCATTCTGTTTCCTAATAGATTAACCAGATTTGATGATTGAATGGAGTGCGCCTTTTTTTTCTATTACCAGCCCCATCATTCTTATATCCTGGGCATAGGGATGTCACCCATTGTAATATTTCCCATAAGAAACTGCATGCACCAGAGAGTCTGATACCAGCTATTTGATAACAGAGACTGTAGGTACCAAACACGTATAATGTATAATGGATTTGTGAAAGTCCAGAATTAAACTGCAGAAGCTCAGAAATTAACAGAATTGCATGAAATCTGCTGGAATGTGTCTCGCTTTGCTCAGTCTCTGATAGAGTACGACCGTTGTCCATGAGAGGAAAGGGATTTTTTCAAGCAAGCCTGTAAATGTCCACAGACACACAAACCCCGAGCCAGGCACACAAGCATACGACCTATATATACTATCTGTCCTTCTCATCATTTATCTTACAGCAGCAGAATCAGGATAGATTGGTTCAATTAGACTGGCCTTTAATGTAATCTGTTTAATCCATTTCTATCATCAAAGCCAATACCTACCTCTCTCCTTGGAGAGTGGGATTAGCCTTCCAAGTGCATCTTGGAGCGAGCGTCTCGGCTATAAAAAAACGCAGCCTCGGAGTCACTCGGATCTCCTCGATATTTGTTCTTTACAGCTGACTGCGGTGAAGAAAAAACAGAGTGTCTACAAGTGAAGTTTTAATGGGTAAAGATTTAAGATCTTCATATCCTACCAGAGATTGCGAACGCTGTTTGACACAGTGCACAGTGCTGTAATAAAAAGACAGGGAGGATTTGACTCTTCCCTTTCTCTTTAAAGGTTGCTGAGCTAATATCATGTTTGTGATGGAAAAGCCCCAGGATTGGGTTACACCAGCTATTCTCCATTCCCTCACTAGGCTTGTGTGTACAGTTGTTTCTGAGGAACTAGTTTCAAATTAGTGCTTCGCTAAATTGGGCTGCAGCATTAAAGCTTAAAGGGGAACTTTCCTGATTTCCATCCAGCTTCATATCTTTACAATGTGGTGTTGTATATGCAAATGAATTTTCCTCCACGCTGCCTGAAACCCGGAGCTGCCTGCTCATTTGCCAGCAAAAGGCCGCCAGATTTTATCGGCTGCAGGGTCGCTGTTCGGACTGCAGATTGCAATTCTGCATTTTTTTGTCTGCCTGTTGTAAGAAAACGATTCTAATGGTTTAATGCCGGAATCAGACAATTTAGGCTACTTATATGAGCCAGGATACGGAGAGGAGGAATTACAGTGAGGAGGAAGAGGCCTCCACAGCTGAGAGTCAAGCCCCGTCAGCCGGTTACGGTAGCAGCACAGCGGCATTGTCCTTTTTAAATGTGTGGCTCTGCTTTATTCATTTGCATACATAGAGTAATGCGTGTGGGGCAGACAGATAAATAATCAGCTGAAACTCACTATAAACCTCTGTAAACCTCAATGTAATAGACTGACATTGCCACATTGCTTTCACGCTGTCATTTAATGAAAATATTGATCATAGCCGCTATAAGTACAACTGGTGCAAGCAGCCTCACAACTCCAGCTTCAGTGGTCGTCTCCTTTTTTTTCATGTGACATTTTACGTGCTTCCTTATTGAAAAGGGATGTTTCAGGACCAAGGGACCTGTGAAACCTCTTCAAAAGCCTTGACAAAAAAAAAAAAAACCCCGAAATGCACACCTGTCAATGTGGCAACAAGACAGTTCTAAATTCATGGATTTCATCCAACAGCTGCAATGTGCTTTTTACATGCTGAGATTTCTGCAGGGGAGCGGGATTTTATTCTCAATACCCATCTATCCATCCCCCTACCCTGCATGTCTCTGTACTCACACTGTCAGAAGAAAGAAGAAATGATGTGCAGGTATTTACTATGGCATGACTATTTTAGGCTGACATGCATTTTAAAGCTGTATATTGTATACACTCTGTGCACAAAATAACAGGTTCTTACATGTTTTATCCGCTTTTCCGCAATTTCTGACTCAGTTACATACAAATTTTTCTCCAACCAGTTTGGAAACCTCCGTTTATTTTCTTCACTTTTAGGTAAAAGCAGGGTTTTTTTTTTTCTCTGCACCTGCCATCATGAAAAAAAACCCCAGTTTAAATACAGCAATTCTAACATTTTCTACTCTGCGTGTGGATTACCTGTGTGATTGCCTTTCAGGAGAATTCCCTATGCAGCATTAGCAACCCTGCTCGTCACAGTTGATGGAAGCACTCCCATAGCTCTTTTTACTGTGTCGGGAATGCCTGCAGATATTAAAGCAATACATGAGGCTGCTTGTCTGAGTCCATTGACTTTGTGGTTTTAATGGCTAGTGTGTGTGTGTGTGTGTGTGTGTGTGTGTGTGTGTGTGCTTGGGTGAACTGTTTGAGGACACTGTGATAAGACTTGGTGGTAAAGATTGTGATAAAATGGTTACGTCTGGGTGAACTCGTGTAAGTGGATGACAACATTGTCCTCCAATGCATGGTCATCGTGCTGCAGCTGTACACACACACTTGACTGACTTGAGTACTGCTGACAGTTTTGATCAAAGCTGATTGATCGGACGACACAAGGCAGAGCCGCGCATAGCAACACGGTGGGGTTAAGGGTTGGGGCTCCTGTGGCGTCTGAGGACACGCTGCACCTCCCTGCCCCCCTTTTGCTAACACAAGCCCTATCGCAAACCATATCTGACAATGGATATTGATCAGGTGAACGGGAAGGATCAATGCTTGTTGATTGGGCTGAAAACACAGAAGCAAGACTGGCAGCCTATTGGTTCAGGACTGTTTAGGCGATTCCAGCTTAAATCATTTCTAAATATAATTGGAACCAAAGTGTTAAAAAACCTATTTTATCATTTCATCAAAGACAAATTGGTTAGTTTATGATAATTGACACCATTCTTGTGTATAAAGTGTATTTGATCACTTAGCTGCACTTTTCTTTATCAAGAGACTCGTGTTTTAATTCAGCCCAAGGCTAATACATCAGTATGCACTATCTGAGATTAAGTAAGGGAACGACGTGATGATCTCACTGCAAACATCTATTGATGAGGAATTACGACTAATACACGACTCACAAGCATTCCCACACTCAGCAGCTCTCCTCCCGCCGGCTGCAGGCATCACATGTGTGCATTTACTGCCATCTGCTGGTATTGGCAAGCAAGTGCATGTGCAAAAAAATCCAGATCTGCAGAAAATGATCAGACAGCATTTCTTTTGATGAATAGAAACATGTCATTTTCCAGGGGCTGCTCATAGCCTCAGCGCGTTTGTTGTGCTGTTTTCATTCTTTCAGTTCAGTTTTTCCTCACGCCACAATCAGAAAAGCCAGAGAAAGTAGATACAAATACTTGTAGCATACCATTTGATGTATGAGATCGTGTGATAGCAGTGATAAAAAGGAAAAGTGGCCTTCATAGACACAGCTCTTTCTGCTCAGATATGACTCCTGCTCAGACTTATTCCTTCTTGTATCAGGTAAAACTAGGAGCATAAAGGCTGAGAATGCACTCACGTGTACAGCTATGGCCTGGTGGAGTCAAGAGACTGAAACCTATATCCTATATTTTTCACCAGCTTTTTTTTTTTATTTCATTTCAATTTGGTTTATCTTTTTATTTCTATGAGGGGGTAGTAAGCTCTGGTCAACACTCCAACACAGCAGGTGGCAGTAATGCGCCTTAACACTGGTTGCCACGTGCTGTACAGTCAAAAAGAGGAAGAGTAAAGAGTGAGCGTTGGACATGTATGTACTCTGACATCTGGGAGTTCTCTGGTATACAGCAGTTTAAACTTGAGCAGCTGGGGGTCAAGTATTTCGCTCAGGGGCATCTCGGTGTACAGTCAGGGGAGAGGAGAGGAATGAGTGTCTGCCACTGAATAATTAAATTGCCATAGTGGAGGCCTCCTCCGTCTGCCAGAAACTGCAACAAATGGACTCAACTGAGAGAGTGGATGATTTTCAGATGACATCAGGAACTAGTGGCAAACATAAATCTGATATGTGACAATATGTAAACTACGGACAAAGTATCTGTCCATGTATGTGTCACACATGTGCTTAATCAATCAAGCTGCAAGCCTAATAGACACCTAATAATAATTCCAAGTAGCATAAAAGAGGAAGAAGAAAAAAACATCCTACAAATTAAGCAACTTAAGTTTCAAGAGGTTTTAATCAAAATATAATTCCAGTAATTCAGAGAGTCATAAGGCACTCCTCTTATCCAGTTTTATAGGTGTTAGGACAGGACTCTCATTGGCCAAATGTCCGTCGTACTGCACGTTACGTCCCACAAATCATCAGTGTAATGACGCACGCAATGATGTCATCCGCTGACAGACAGTAATCCAGGGAGAAAGAGTGAGATTTAAACAAACAGAGCAGATGGGAGCTGGAAATGGAGGCTGGAGCCACCTCAGCACCCCGTGCCCCTTCTGTCCATCTCTCCGCACGAGGAAGATGTGCTGGAGAGTTTGGCTGCCACCAGAAGAGCTGATTTCCTGGTGGTGGTGACAGTCAAACGTGTGCATTCACTTCCATCTGCTGCTGGTTGCAAGCAAGTGCATGTGCAAAAAAAAAAACAAAAAACATTTCTTCATGCAATAGTTGGAAGAAATGTGGGATTTTTTCAAGGGCTGCTGAAAACTGCAGCACGTCATGTGTGTGCGAAATCCGTTGATGTTTTGATTGCATGCCTTATCTGGCAGCAGTGCAGTAGGGCAGGACAATTTTAGTTCCAGGCAGTTAATGTGTAACTTGGTAGTTGAATAAGGACAAGCTCGCGGCGTGGAGTATTCTGTCAGTCGGGCACTTTGGCACAGAGAAACATGGCTGTGCGGCTCTATGAGGCAAAAGATCATGCAGCTGCTTACCTGCAGTACAGAGTAGCACCCCATGAATTAATCAGCAGGATTATGGGATTCATGGGGGAAAAGGTAGGCGCTTTGTTCAAGTCTCCAGCACTTCAACAGGCCGCAGCATGCTTATGTGTGTTTTTGGTGCTGTTTCGTTTATTCAAACTTTGAGTCTGTGTTCTTCTGAACTATTTCCTATAAACACTGAACCTCAGCATGTAGAATAACACACCTGTGCTGGTGTATAAACTACGATGGAAGCATTCTGTTTCACTGATTTTAAAGAATCTAAAGAAACTTAAAGAATTTTATCATGATAGTAGACTCAACAGCTGCAGAATCATTGCTATCTGTCGTCCATATACTCAGAAGCAAGCAAACAGGGTCACACTGATTGTATGGTGTGACTCCATTCCACTTAGACACCAAACCAGTTCGAACTTGCAGTGGATGTGGGCTGTGGCTCGGGCCAAGGGACGGTCCTGCTGGCTCCGTATTTCACGAAGGTGATCGGAACAGACATCAGTGATGCACAGCTGGAGATGGCTCTGGTCAATAGCAACCCTCCAAATGTGTCATACAGGTGAGGTGGGGGGGACAGTGTGTGAGGAGAATCTGATAAAACTAAGGCCGGTATCAGCCCTGGCTAACTGTATTGAGACTCTGAGTAATGGCATTATCAGTCACCCTCTGATTGCTGAGCCAGGGTGATAAAATAAAAGTAGAATCCCTGTGATCAAAAGTTATGTGACAGCAGCATATTACAGCACAAACCCAACCTGATGAAGATAAAGAAAATGACATTTCCCACATTTTCTGAGCCAGTTGCTTGAAATACAGCAAAATCCCTTTCCTCTCAACTCACGTTGAGTTGCATTTCTCCCTGTTTGCTGCTACGTTGCTCCGACCACTCTGACTCCAGCCAGTGTCCAGCAGAAGAGCTGCCGTTCGCTTCCGGTGAGGTGGACCTCGTGACGGCCATGACGGCGGCTCACTGGTTCGACCGCCAGAAGTTCCTGGTGGAAGCTGACAGGGTGCTGAGGCCCGGAGGCTGCCTGGCTCTGCTGAGCTACACCATGGACATGGAGCTGGAGTGTGGGGACATCTCCAACACGCTCAATGACATCTGTAAAGAGGTACACCCAAAACCTAAAAACTCAATTCCAATTCATTTAGAATTTCTATTTTTCAATGTGTGTTGGCCTCTGCAAAGTTAATTGGTAATGAAAACCAGATTAATTTCTTTTTTGATCAGTTTTATGCTGCCCTGCTTCCTTTCCGAAACCCCTATATCGGATCGAGCTCTGTGAAGATCTACTCAGACATGTTTCAGTCCTGCTTATACCCAGACAAAGAGTGGTGAGTGCTTCAAGTTAAGACAAAGTAGTCCTCGTTAAACCAGGAGCATTAAAACTATGTGTTCATATTTACAGCTATGGTTTGATGGAGTAAAGAGTGAGAGAGTCAGACGTACTTGCACTGCGACACCTTGGGAGTTGTCTGGCACAGAGCAGCTTAAACTTGAGCAGCTGGGGGTCTGGTGTGTTGCTCAGGGGCATCTCAGTATAAAGTCAAGGGAGATGGGAGAGTTTCTAAATCATTATACAGCCAAAAGTCAACTTTCTTCACCTTTTAGCTCTCAAAATGACATTCAGCATGACAATACGAAGTGTGTGTGAAGATTTCACGTGTTGTTTGGTCCAGGAACGAGTGTCTACGGGTGAAACATATTGTGCCGCTGAACGGATACATTGGGATGGTGGAGACCTTCTCCAGCTACCAGAAACTGTTGCAAAAGGACCCGGCTGAGGCCGAACGACTTTCTGATGACATCAGGAGCAAGTGAGATATTAACCCCCGACACATCCACAAGTCTAATGGTTAACTTGAACGTTGATCTCCTAATCCCCACCTATGTTCATTTATCAAAATCAAAAACTGCTGAAATCCGACTTCGAATGCTGCCACAGTCTTGGGCATTAATCAGAAAAGCCAAACACTGCTTGACTAAGCTTAACTGTTGAAGGCTTTTACTGCGTTGATAACATAGCCACCATTAATTCCCCTGCTACTGACAGAACAGAATAGCCCAGCAAGCAAAATGTATGGAGGTGAAGTGCTGAGCCATGACTTTTACATAGATAAAAAAAAGTATGACATTGTATTTAATTACTATCAGAGTTTGGCAAGACTTACACACAAGTCTGGAAAGAGTTGACCTGTGTTTTGTCTTGTGTGGACATTTCAGGTTTTAATTCATATGCTGATTTATGTCCTCAACTAGATTGCAAATGTGCGCTTGATGTCCATTAGTCCATCCATTCATTTTAGACTCTTTTTGTCTTCCCATGTCTTCCATCCCAGGCTCATGTCTGCTATGAACGTGTCTTCTCCTGACACAGAGGTTACGCTGGTAGTGAAGTATTTCTATTGGCTGGCACGTAAACCAGTCATTCTGACTGGCTGAATCCTGCACACCAACCTGTTTCCCAACCTTTTTTAAAACCAAACTGATGTCTGACTACGAAAAAGTGGAAAACATGTAACATAGTCAAGAAAAGGTCTCAATAAACTGTGCTTTTTTTGTACCAGGAATGTTTTTGGTTCATTTTGTTCACACTGTGACCCACTATAATTATCTTGTGACTCCTTTTGAAGGTCCTGATCTCCAGGTTGGGAAAACAGCTGTAGCTTTTATCAGCTGCTGATAATAATAATAATAATAATAATAAAATACTGGAGGAAAAAGTTATTTAAAGTGGTTGCTTGCACTTTAAATACTTTGATCTGTTGATGAAAATGTAATCACGGCACCATTTGGTTTCTTCCGCACTGTTTGTAGCTGTAAGTTGTTGCAGAGGCCGCGGATGCAGCTTGTTTTCCTTCAACAAAATGATTTGACAATTTAACACCATAAAAGTGTGTTTTCTGCTCTCCTCTCCTCTCTCTCCTCTCCTCTCTTCCAAACGTACAATTTATCCAAGTCACTGGCGTCTCCCTGAGTGTCGTCCTCTCTTCTGTTATTTAATTGTTCACAGATTGTTTAGGGCTGTTAGAACAGATGGTAATTAACATGCACGGCCTCCAAATCCCCTGAACGCCAAAGACTTTGTCACCTTCCCCTGCGAAACTTTGACACGCTCATGTTGCTGACAAAATCCATTAAAAATGAACAGATACATTCTATTCCTATACCAAATAGAGCATTTATTATATGTCAATGTATCAACAGTTTGTCATGCACTTGTTTCAGTGCACCGTCCACACACTAGATATAGAAATAACAGTTTCAAGACAACGAGTATGAGTGCATCACCTGAACATTTTATGCAAAAATCGCATGCTTGGTCTCTCCCTCTCAAGAGTCCATATGTATTTACAAGCCTTGAGCCCAAATCCAGAAGCCATAGCCTCTATAAGACCCCCTCTGTGCGTTTACTCCTCCACACCACCAGGGCAGTCATGAGCAGGGTGACCAATACTGGCACTGCGATGAATGGGCCCAGGATGCTGGTTGGTGGGTCGTGGAGGAGCCGGCCAGTCAGAGCACAGTCATGGAAGTAGATCCGGTGTATGTGCATGAAGAAGTGGTCGACTATCTGATTCGGCCAGAAGCAGTCCATCCTCAGGGCCACCTGGTAGGTGCAGTTTGTTAGTCCCTCATAGATCCTGCAGAGGGCGACAACACACAGTCTAATCTAAAGTGATTCACCAATACAAGGAAAAACTAGATTCAACTCTCAAATGCTCAAAAAGACAAACATCTAGAGTCATGGAGTCATATATCCACGATGAACTTAAAGTCGACAATGGAATCCACTCGTCAGATTTAATTTGTCCTCTGGTGTCTTTGAAGCGTCCTTTCACAGTGGTGCCAGAGTTGAAATTCCTGTTGGTAGGAAAAAAGGCAAAGGAGTGTCTAGAATTACCAGTGGGTTTAACGCAGCTAAATATAACTGCTAGGTGGTGGAGAGAAGGGGAAATGGAGATGCATACCAACAGGGTAGCGCCCTCAGTGCAGCGCTGCCCCATACCAGGAGGGATTCTGTTCCGGATGACCACTGTGTTTAACTGCATAGCTGGAGGCCGAGCGGGCAAGTGGTCAGAAAGCCCCTTCAAGGAAAAGTCCACCCAACTTTCTACACATTAGTGACTGTTTCCGATGTGTGCAGTGCAATTCTTTAGCGTGTTATTTCCCACAACTCGAAGTTACTTCAAATTACTTCTGCCACCACAATTCTCAAATGACTGTAGCACAGATAAACCAGAAGCCAATACTGCCACATGATATTGTGTAGTTTCTGTAAGGGACACAACTCATTTCTCATGCCCCTTAGAGGTGGTTTGTCCCCACTTGATGTGATTATGAGTTCAATAGTTGGAGTTAATTTGAGTTATATGGTAAACATATTCATTTGCGAGAAAGGAGCATGATATGAACCGGGCTATATCAAATGTACTAAATCTAGATTTGGACACAAATAGAAAGATGCGGGAGTCTCTTCCATTTCAGTTTACATGATCAGCTAATAAATGAACACGATCTGCGGAGTCTTTGGAGTTGAGATTCTATCTTAAATAAAAATTGTATAAAATGAAATAAACTGTAAATAAATAAGAATAAAAATAAGATGTGAAGCAGAATGAGGTCTTTTTTAAGGGATCTACCAACAAAATACAACATTATTGCGAGTGCTGTGCAGTGTATGACTGCCCACTGACTGTAAGTCAGATAAAAGCATGAATTACATGATTGGTACGTACTGTAGTGTTATTATGTGTGTGGTTCTCTTTGTATATGTGTTTGTTCAGAGTGTTTTCCCCCGGCGATTTAATGCGTCTAAGAACCAGCTATCGTCACCAGGAGCTGTTTCAGGGGCTTGTGTTGCAGCTGTAAGGCCTAGGATCAGGATTAGGTTTTAAGGCACAGGTTAAAGCGAGTGATAGTTCAGGATTAAGACATGTGCTCGTGGTCATGATTAAGATCTGGACTTGGCTAAAGGTTCAAGGTTGGGGTCAAGCTATTCTCTCTGCCTGTTAAGCCACCACTTTAGTCCGAAGATAAGAGACTGGAGTGTTTTAGAGCTCTGAGCAATACCGTGTGACATTTGTTCCTTTTAAAAATGTAACTTGTTTCTTCATTTTTAAAACTAACAAGCAAGTCTCGGGAGGGAAAATTACTTTGGAGTGAGAAGGCAAACACACACAGTATTTGCAGCACATCCACACTGATGCACTGCAACACGTACATGCAATCAAACACAAGCATGACAAGTGTGTATAGCGACACACACACACACACACTTCGAATAACAATTTTGGTGATAATCTATATAATATTAATGAGTGTTAATTAGACAGAAATCACGATGGCAGTTTCCCAGTGGCAGACTGGTTGATTGACTCACAACTGTAAATCACACAGTGTGGGGACTTTGTTGCACATAACAAAGGCAGAAAGATCACTAGAGACCTAATAAAGAAAAACTCTCCTCATCATAGATCAACCGAGAGAGTTTTTCCTCAGGCATCTTTAAGGTCAACCCACAGGGATTGTTTATTTTCTCTCGGAGAAAGAAGAACACGATCAGCAAAATAACTAGAGTGTACAAAGCAGCATTGGAGTATCTGAGAGAAGAGATGGAGAGATTGTGGGGAAGAGGACTTGTGCTGAAATGAACCAAACCTTGTCTAAAAGTGTGTGTACAGCGAAGCTAGACATGGGACTTCCACTGTAGGTTTGGGTGTTACTACTCGCTCTTGTGTTATCTTGGGACTTCATTTTTGCTCCAACAATTTGTAATCAGCCTCACTTTAAACAAACGAAGAGAAGAGAATCGCATGGATGAAATATCTGTATTCAGTGGACATCTGAGCGGCCTGAACAAGCTGTAACACTGCGGTGGATCGAAGCTACTTTGGGATTCGTGCCTGTGGAAGCTTTTAGTTTCACCTTCAAGGACAAACCATTTCAGTTTCATAAATAATTACATCTATTTCTCTTCCACTTTGGCAGACAATGTGGTTTGGACTCCGATAATCTTGGGACTGATCCTCGGTGCTGGATGGCATGTTGTGACACCAAGAACTGGCATTTCTATATTCGTCGCGGTGTATGTTATGTTTGGATCTCACCTGAATGACACCGTGGCTGTCTCTACATGCCTCCAGTATAATGTGTTTGCTGACAAGTGGACAAATTAGAATTAGAAACTAAGCACTTCACTCAGTGGAGGACTGCTAACTTCACAAATTATTGTTATTTTTCAATAACCACATATCTAATTATCATTATCCTTCACATAGCATCCTCTCATTTATGAAGACTGCCAGTGTTGATCTAAAGGAAAACCACGAGCTGGCCTGCTCCCACACTCAAGCTTTATTTGTGTATTTCTAATTTTCTGCTCCGTGTGGTTTATTTATCAGTCTCACAGCTCGCTCTCCAGTGGACCTCGACGGTGGCGTCAAACATTGTTACTTGGAGTTTTGTGGCACAAGTGCAAACCCACTATGTGCCCGTACAGATCTTTCATGAAGAGTTACAATAGCACACTCGGACACATGCAACACACACAAAGAGCACCGCCACCAATTATGTGCTGGAGCAAGAGAGGACAGTGAGCCAGGAGGGAAATCACAGTTTTGACAGTAGCTTCTCCTGTGGGCGCTCCAGCGCTGACTCATCCTCTGACTGCTAGTGTTTGCAAATGAACCGCTCGGAGACACCGTCTGAGACACACACACACACACACACACACACACAGACACACACAGTGCATTGTGCAACAGATACAGTAAAAGGCCGGGACCAAGTGATGGCGAGCAGAAACGCAGACTGTGGAGTTGGCCATAAGGCATGAAGACAGGTCGAAGATGTCTTATCAGAGCAACATATTGTGGGCAGCACAGTCAGGGCAAACAACCTTCCTCCACAAACCACTAGTCCTATAGAGACTAAGAGGAAAAACAACATCTGATGTAATGCTATGTGCTTCTTGTAATGCAAATACTGGCTATAATTAAGCTCAGAAGATGAATAAAACTCTTGACTGCATGTGTGGGGAAATATGTACCATATGCTTATCATAATTGTTCAGTCCATTAATAGCATACCATATATTATCATAAACATTATATAGTTTTAGTCACAAGGTAAGCCTGCCATTTATTTGACTCTAAATGGCACCATGATTTACTAAATGAACATCATGCTGTGTTGAAGAAGACCTGACACTCATGAATGAGACTTTAAGAAATGATTTACAAATCAAGTGAGAAGATGGGTCATTTTTTTCATAGACTTCCAAGCAATCAGACTCAAGAATGAGAATCAATGGCAACCAAGTGGGGTCAAATCTCACAAACTTTTGCTTGAAGCAACAAATCGGCTGGTTGGAGGCAAAGATGGGAAGATGCAAATGACCCCCAGTAACCAGCAGCAAGTGTTTTATTCGCCGCTTCGCTTGCATAGAATGGAAGTGAAGGGGAGGTGAATATTCGACGGTGGTAATTTGGCATATGTGTGACCGCGTCCTGTTTCGCTGCTTCATTTATCAGCTGCTTGGACACCAACTGTATTTAATATCCAATCACATTCATCCAGCTGTTATAACTCGACTCCTCTCACTACCATTACTGACACATTCGTGCCATTCGCTGCAGCTTGTGTGTAATCTTTGGTATTTATTGTTCATGTGGTGTGCGTTTGTCAAGACAAGATTACATTTCCAACAAAGTTAGCATTCTTTAAGAGCTCCTTAAAAAGATTTCAATCCAAATCTGCACGACCCATACGGTGAACTCACTCCATTGTCTCCGGCCAGCTGCACCACAGACCCCGGTCCAGTCCTCCCATGTCGAATTTGAACTTAGCCAGGCAGAAATCATTGATCATCCTCTCGTAGAAACCCCTGTTGCAGCCAGACACTGGTGGAAAGGCCTGAGCTACAGCACACAGGAGGAGGAGGAACACAAATGTAAAAAAAAAATGCATTCATTAAGGTATAAATACAAACCAGTGAGCATGGATTTGGGTGATATGAGGTGACAACAACTGCTTGATTGCTTTATTTCAGTGAGTGGGGAGCAAAACTTTGCATCATTGCACAGATACAAAAAGATTTTACAAAGCACTACAGAGGTTATCTGCTGTGTTCAATTCTTGATAATTAGGAAAATGTTGGTGCAACAAACAAGGTCATGTCCCGGCAATAGTTACTTCTCTCAGGCCATTTCTTCCCTATTAGGCTGTTACTTTCAGTAAGAAAAGATTTTAATTTGCAGTCAGAGTCCCAATCCCATTTGTTTACTTCAGAGATATGTGTAAACAGCCTCTTAACGTGGAGGCAGACCGCAGCCGTCCCGCAGGACTCGGAGCTGAATGTAACACCACCGAGCAGTACAGTAGGAGAGGGAGCTTAAGCTGGCGGAAAAAAAAGGCCCGCGTGGAACGAACAGGTTGTTGTTACGATCGAGAAACATGGCGGATCTCAGCCTGCGCCGGCCTGATAAGGGCCAACTGTGTGCCCATTATGTTTGCTCTGTCTCAGCTGGCTCTCGAGGCTCCGAAACACTCAAAGGAAAACTGAATGTGTTGACACGGGAGTTTCAAAAGAGATGCTACCGAAAGAAAAATGTGAAAAATGGTTGAGACCCCATCACTGATGCTGATACATTTTCAAAGAGAGGCTTGCTTCAATAAAAAAAAGCATCAACCGTATAAATACTGAATGTATAAATGGTAATTTTGCAGAGCCAAGTGTCTATTAGCTTATTTATCAGCCAGAGAGTCCCACCTGTCTGTCTGTCTGTCTGTCTGTTGGCAGCTGCTTGTGGAGAGATCTGACATTTAAGTGTTCAAAGATGCCTTCTAACCTGACTGCTAAACAGCACTGCAGATATACTGATACTAAAGAGCCGCTAGATGGAGGATTGCACTCTATTGACTTACTGCCTTGAAGTTTCCTCATGTTTCAGGGTGTAGGAGCATGAATCGTGGATTCTTGCCATCTGAGGACTCAATTCTTACGGATTTCTGCTCATGAATATGTGATGATCTATCTAGCAGAGATGTCACTAGTGTTTAGCCAGCTGCTGTGCTGCTCAGCGTGAGAAATTTCAATTTTCACATTTATCTTACATCATACATGCTACTGTAGGGAAAGGTAGGATGTCTGAGAAACACGCCCCCATGTTAGACACATTATCTGGAGTTACACTCAGCTGGGTAAAACAAATCAAAGGTAACAGCACATTTTAATATCTTGCATGAATTATTGACATTGAAATGTTTCTATAAATGTTTTAAGCTCTTTTTTAGCAGCGAGAGAGAGTTTACACAGAACATAGAAGACGAGCTCATTAAATGTGATGTATTATTATAGATACTCAGCAGAATAGAAAATAGTTTTCATTTGCTTCAGCTCTACTAAGAGCATCATTATTACACTAAGTATGTTTACTCAAATCAAAGTTGATGTAGTACTTCTGTTCACAGTGTTTTTACAGTGACATATTGGTACTTTTACTCAACCAACCCAATATTTTCTACACTCCTGGCCTTGCCTCAGACTAAATGTGTGCAAGACTTAAGTACAGTGCGTAGTCAGATTTGTAAAGTCAGAAAGGAATGAATGAAGGAATAGAATGAGACAATAAAGTGACAATACAAAACAACAAAAAAAAACAAAATCAGAAATGGGATTGACATGAACTCAATCATCTTTTGTTTTAAGCTTTGCTGTATGCACACACACACACACACACACACACACACACACACACACACACACACACACACACACACCAACCACTCAAAAAGGATGATTTATTCACACATTCTTTATAAAACTTCCAAATACCCAAACATTTCCTCTGGAAAACACATAAAACAAGTGAAGTTGAACTTCACACTTCACCACCACAAACACTCACCTGCCATCAGCAGCACAAGCGCTGCTCTCAGGAGCGACATGCTCTCCAGAGCCATGCTGAATACCAACTCCAAGGTGTTTTGCGTGCTCTCCTCACTCCCTGGAGATCAACTGCACACGTTTCATTCCTCTTCCGGTACTGTAGGCGAAGCCACCGATTCGAGAACAACTCAACAAAATTACAAATGAATTAATTGCAGCTCATGGCGGGTAGTCAAAAAGAAGCCCCTTGACCTTCCACAGTGGCAGCCTCCTTCCCTCACCGCAGCCCTAATCATAGAAGCTCTGCCTGTCATCTGATCCCCTTGTCCTGCTGCTTACAGCGAGGAGCTGCACACAGGGGACAAAACAAAGTCAGACACCAAAATTAGAGCCTCTCTTGATGAACCCAGGGAATCATTACAAGCGAAAAGGTCATCTTATAATATGTAAACCTAATTCACAGTTGGTTTAAACAAATATAAAAGCATATGGGAATAGTGAGCAACATGACATAAAATAAATAAACTCTAAGTTGTGAAAGTTCCCATAAATTCAAACCATGTCCCGAGTGGACTACACAGGAATATTATAGCCCAGAGAGAGAGACTACAAATCTGCAAGAAACCATAATAAAATCACTATAAACTTCACGACTCCCTGAAGGAATGTTAATTCATTTTGATTTTTTAAACCTTTTTTTTTTTTACTGACGACAGCTAGAACCAGCTGGGAAAAGCATTTAAATGCACAATTATAACAATATACAATCTATAATTTGAAAGTTAAATTATTTTCTCTGATTTGCAGTATTATCGCTGCAGAGACCTGATAACACATCATTAGATTCATTATACATTTTCAATTAAAAGCCTGTGAGACACGTTTTCCCTTCTTCTTTCTATCTGTACTGGATTACTTGGAATAGACTCCACGTGAGCCGTTGCTCTGTAACTGTCACAACAAACACCTTATGGAGTTGCACAGGGACCCATTTCAGAGCACAAAGAGACAATTCCCATTTTCATGTCACACTCGTATCGGCGCGGATCTCACGCAGCTCAGTTATGTCACTAATTGAATGTTTTATCTGCAGATTTTTGTGCAGGAGCAGAGTGACGGTTCATTAGCATTCTCCAGGCTGTGCTGCGTTGTGCTGCCACCCAGTGAGGCTGTTGGTTCTGGTGTGTGTCTGTCACTTCTCCCATAGCTCAAATAAATGCTTTCATGTATCTCATGTAATACACTGTAGCGTCTGTACTCACAGGCAGTATTCCATATTCCCCTCCAAGTTATTTTCTTTTAATTTGAGTGGAAAGGATGATTTTTAAAGGACAAACCCTGTTCTGTTTGTTTATGCTGACCTGTTTAATTTCACTCAATGCACATAATGCGGCTTCTTAAACTTTTGTTTAGCGACTGTATAAAAGTTATTGGACCAGGCAGAGATGTCAAATTCCACCAGCCACATCCCCACTTGCCCAGACCCATCCGTTGCCTTTCTCCACCTGTCCACCTCAGACTTTCCGTTCCCTCCATTCCCAGTCACCTGACCTTCCCTGCCCACCAGCTCACCTGTTTCCAGCTTCCTGCTTTGTGACTCTGCTTTCTGGCCATCCGAACCCGTGTGTGCCTGTAAGCATGTCTCATCGATAAATCACTAAAATCTCCCTGTCTGTCTTTGTCTTTGCAATAAATCTCACAAGGGAAGAATAAAATAACACATAAATCTAGGATGAGGAAACTTTAAATGACCCTCTCCTGCTCTCCAAAACAATGCATAACCTGTACCTTGCCTGATACCATCTAAATTAATGTTCCCGCAGTCCGTCACCTCAGATTTTTATGGTTATAACTAAGCTTTAAGATGATCTATTGAACTTTTGGTTTATTTCCCATTGTTATGAGCACAGAATGTGTGAAAAACACAAGCCTAAATTCTAGTTTTCATCCCACAAGTGCAGTGTGATTCATGCTGCCACTGAGAAAAAGGCTCAAAATCGAGTAATTCAACACAAGTTCCCCTAGAGAGCAGCAGAGGACGCCGAATGAGCCTTCTCTGAAGCACTGTGGGAATTCAAGTAGGATCATTTCAGTCCTTCTGCACCCTTCCTGCCAACACTGTGGAGCTATTTGGTAATAGAGCCAGCTTATGCCCGAGATTTCATTTTACATGGATCACAAATCAGTATCTTTTTGTCCTCGCTGATTTGCCAGCTGGTTTCATACTTTCGCACCAGTCCACAAAACGAAGCCAGAGAGCAGAACAGGGTACACTGGGTTGTAAAATGAGCGGCCCTGAAAATGGTATATTGCTGGAGCCATTCCCTTCACTGCAGCCCCATAAGAGCATCATCAAAGTTTATAGGCTGTGCCTGCTTGTGGTGGGTATTTGCAGAGGCTGACCCTGGTGGCAGCACAGCAAACTTTTCCAGTGTTACTGCAAGTCCACATTCAAAGGGCAAAAAACAGTGAAACAAATGTCTGTTTTTAGTAGTTGTGAAATAATGTGAAATAACCACAGTGCCCCAGAAAATCTTTCCTCAGGGCATAAGTCTGTGTCTGTTTTAATTTTCATATACAAGGTTTTATCTTTCTAAATTCTGAATTCATTGCTCTGTAATCTAACCAGTAGGCTTTGTTGGAACTAATGAAATATGACTTTGAATTATGATCATTATAAATGATAACACAAAGCCCATTTCTGTGTCGTTGAAAAAAACCTAAGCCCACAGGTAGCAATTTGGGCTCCACACCAACCAGCGGGAAACCTAAACAGAACCTGCTCCTGACAGGTGTATTGACAGCGGCAATGAATCCAAATAGCCAATCAGGAGAGGTGATAAGTGAGGTGGGCGGATGTCCAAAAAAAAGACAAAGCGCTCCAATCTTTTGGATAACCGATTTAATAGGCTGGTGGAGGTGTCAGTCAGACTAAGAAGGCGTGTTCGCAGCTCTCCATCCCAACACACATATACCCCCACCACCACCACTCACGCCCCCCCCCCTCCCTCCAAGCCACCGGCGCGATGGCAGTGTGAGGAGTAAATGGCTCAGAGTATCCGCGGTGGAAACTGACCTAAACACTGGTCTGGGAACTGATAAACACAACAAAGCGCGGTGCGTAAAAGCTCTCCACGGCGCTGGGTCTGGGTGCGCACGGCAACTGTGCCAGCTGTCCAAGAAGCCAAGAAGACTCCGACGTTGTTGTTTTTTTTTTTTTTTTTTTACTTATTTTTGGTTGTTTATTTTTGTGTGTGTGTGTGTGTGTGTGTGTGTGTGTGTGTGAACAACGAGGATATCTTAATTGGACATGTGAGTTACTGGGAGTTAACAAGACAAGCAGCCTTTTCAAAGATGAAGTTCCCCGCTTGCGTCCTCGTCACTTTGGTGGTGATCCGATCGAGTGCAGCACAGTCAGGTGAGTGCTTGGACGAGCTTGGGTCTCCCGCTCAGGTCACACTTAAAACAAAGGGATCAAGTGGGGGTTCAAACCACCCAAAAAGCCCCCCCCCCCCCCCCCGTGTGTTTTGACTTTAAACTTGTGTTTGTGCGCAGAATTTCGTGATCATTCCACAGCACTTGTTTTGGGAACGGTGCTAAACACCTTTCCTGTTCGCTCTGCATCACTGGTACAAACTTAACACAACTTCATGTCCAACCACGCTGATGCTAATTGGTACCATCACACCGACACTCGCACCTGCAGTATCGTAAGCGTATCGAGCCGTGCGTAACAAAATGTGTTACCCTTTTCTTGTGTTTGCTTTCATAAACCCCCCCTTTTTTTATTTTTTATTTTTAAGCTGATCGAGTGCGAGAAAAGACGCGTTTTTGTGCGTAAAATGAGCGAAATCCACTTTCCTTGTGTGCCTGTCTCGATAAATCTTGTGCTAAAGAGAAATTTGAGATCAAATGTCTTTCAAAATTCACTCAAAGACAGCGAGCATCTCGGATGAGTGTCGTACTTTCATTATTGCCCCCTAAATATGAATGAATGCGCCATCGTTTTAATTTAATTCCTTTAAGCGGACATTGATAGAAGGAGGACCGCGGCTATTTGCGCTGATTTATATGAATTGAGCTCGGTTGCACCAGTGGCACAGTTTCCATTCCTTACTGTCTTTGAATAATTTAGATGTAGCAGATATACTGAGGGCTATACAGGCAGTGGGAAAACATCTCGCTTTCATCATTAGCACCCCTGTGGTGTCAATCCCTGGACGAAAATCACTTTAATGTTCCTGCAAAATATTCCTATAAAACCTTGTAATGAGTCCGTGGTCCTCAACAGTCAATTTATAGTCAAGTTAATGGTATTTCTATGCATGTGTGAGTGCTGTAGTGCTCCTGTGGCAGTCCTGTAGGGTATTTACACACAGTTTTGCATTGATATTTGCTCCTGCAACATGCAACAATTGAGGTTTCACCACTTGCTGTGTGATATTTGGCTCATGATGCAGGATTTGCAACAAAGTCTCTCTGCCTGTTTATCCAAGTAAATCATTACCAGAGGCTTTGAGGTTGAGAAATTGTGCTGTTGAACTTTTTCAATCATGCTTTGTGCACAGAAGTACTCTCTCTTACTCTGGTATTCTGTTTGGTTTGGAGTTTGGTGCTTTGGAGTAATATCAGACTGTGAGATGCGCTTGAGTTTTTCATATAGTAATATTTTGTGTTTCATTTTGGGCTGATAACTGATGATGCCAGTATGTGCCTTCATAGTGATATCATCAAGCTTTGGTGGGGAATGTTGAGGTGGAAAAAAACAAAAACAAAGCAGGAAGTTGGAACAGAGTTAGTGGGTTTGATGTTCAGAGGTGAATTTGGCCATCGCCCAGCCTCTCAGAGCCACAAATGAGATTCCGGGATGCTTTTCTTCCCGCCTCCAAGGACGGGTCGAGTTTTGGCTCAATCTTTGGCGGTTTGTGCTTCTCAGGCGGAGCTTGGAGAAACAAACACACACTCTCCCGCTGGCTGTGGTGTGGATCTTGAATGGGAGGCGCTGAATGCTGCCTATTAAACAGGAGTGGATGGATGCATGGATGGATGGGTGACAGGCGGGATGAATGTAGAAGAAAAGTGGCACCCTCGCTGGTTTATTTATTCCCTATGCATGCACTCCCATCCAAGATATTTGTGATGCAAATTCTGCCCGAGAATCTGAGCTATGCCTCTTGGGAAGTTCATTGTGTGTGTGGGTGTTAGTGGGTGTATACTGAGCAGATATTTGCGTGCTATCTGTCCACTCTTTCATCTCTCTTTCACTCAATCTCCCTCAACTTATTGTCTTTTAAAACATTCAGAGCCAACACCATATATCAGACACATTTAAAGCCATATCAGGCTGGAGTATGTCAAGGCTAGAGATGTTCACTTGGGTGGTGTTTAACATGGTGATTGAATCTGTCAGTGCGCTCCTGCTGAGAGACAAATGTCTGCAGCATTCCTGCCAGTCTGCCGAGCTATATGCACTAAACTCTGTGTGTGTGTGCGTGATGTGCAGTTCGGCCTCGTGTGTGTGCATAAGAGGGAGGTGTTTGCATTGTGAGTGACTTCATTGATGCGTTGTCGTATTCTGACAGACTGCTGGCACAGTGAGAGGATCTCAGTCTAAACTATTCACCTGACTATTAAGAATGACAAAGAGAAACATCACATTTGAGCAGCTGGCACCAGGGAGCGTTTGCCGTTTTTACACTAAATACTTATCATTAATTATATGTTGATCAGCTGATTGATTAATCAGCTAATCTTTGTACATTTAGGGGAAAATGCCTCAGCCCTGAATTCCTTAACTTTCCTTTCACTCCAAAGTCTTAGATGCTGTTGAAAGCTCCGGGAAGAGAGAGCAAAACTTTTCAGTCAAGCTACTGTTTTAAAGGTCGAGAATAAACTAAAAATGTTTTCCTCTTTGGAGTGTTGAAGGGCTTTCTTCATCTTGGGTTAAATCCAGCTCTCTTTGGACAGCCTGTTTGCTTCCAGTTGTTTGGGAGTCTGTTGATTTGCTTTCAAGAAGAACTCCAGCGAAATGCCAAATCACAGCAGATGCTATTTTCTTGAATAACTTGATTTCTTCGCAGAGCTTGACAGGAAGAATCTTTGCTATGTAACTTCTGAGGATGGGATCCACTTGTCTGTTTTTTTGATTCAGGCCCAAAAGAGATGTGGAAGCCGCACGTTTGCAAAAAAAATTCTCACCTTTTGCACCTTTTTTTAAATGAAGCTCGCTCCAATAACTTCATCATCCTCATCATCATCCTCCGTGAAGCTGCGTGTTTGTCTGCCCGCCTGAACAAATGTCTGCAACATTTTAATCGCCACAGATTTTGAGCGCGTGCGACAAACGCTGCATTCGCACGTGTGTGTGTGTGTGTGTGTGTGTGCGTGTGTGTTTGGGTGACATTTAAAGACGTGCTCTCCTGTGAAATGGCTGGGGGAGAAGGGGGCGGCTGGAAGGAAACCCGCTGAATGCCGGTATCAAATTACTGGGCGTCTGTCAGCTGGCACACACAGAGCCGCGGAGCTGGCCGAGGCTTTGTAGAAGACTGACGGAAATGAGAATTTATTACAAGCTAATTAAGCTTTTTTTGATAGCATCAGTCTAGACCGCGAGGCCTTTATTTGACAGCATGAGAGATGAGGGGGGTGAAGGAATTCAATCTTGCTCTAAATTAGTCAACACTGCTATCATAACTTGATATCTGCCAGGCTTAACCCATGCCAGGCTTTGCTGGATGCTAGTCAAATGTGCTGTGATCGTTTGAGACGGGCTGATGGAGGTGTGTATGCTTAACGTGCTTTTAGCGGTGGCATTCAGCGAAAGACGCAGAGCCCAAGAAAAGGGGGAATAAAATATGGCCGTTTGCACAAAAGAATAATAATTGCCGTTCTGTGAGGGTGACATTGACTTGTGGGCGGTTATTTGCTTCCTCTGTCACAACTGGACAGTCTCAGCGGGCCGCCAGGGAAGCCTTACAAATGACTGTGTGATGCGTGGGGGAGATGGAACGCGTTTCCGAGGCCTGAGACGGCAGTGCACTACCTCTCGTGGTACTCGCCGTCTGAATCGGCGCTCAGATTTTTATCTGCACGGGCCGAACAAAGATGACGCTGTTCCCTCACTCTTTTTGTCTCCCACCACTCTCTTCCCAGGCATGCGAAAGCGATCCAGCGACGTCACGAGCCTGTTTGCTGACATTTTGTTTGCCGCCGGCTGTACAGAGGGGCTTCTGTTCTTCGAGTTTGCGAACCACCCAAATATTTACATGCAGAATCACAACTGCACAGCATGGGAAGGAAAACATCCACGGCTTGGGTGCAAAATAGCGGCTTTATTGGCTTCTGTAATCATCCCGAAGCTTTTTAGTCCCTTTCCGTCTCTGGCGCTGTGTTTGTGTGTTTGGCAGGACAGACTTTTGAACCCCTGTGCCTTTGCTGCCTAATGATGAGCAGGGTTGGCTTTGGTTGTGCCGAGGCGTCCGGTGCCAACTCCTAGTGTGAGTTAGATTGGCTAGTCGGAGGCTGGAAGCCTGGCACAGATGTCCCCTTTCAGGAGGACTGAGATCTCACTCCTACACAGAAAACACAGTCCGCCCATGCACAGGGATTTACTTTAAACACCCGAGAATCTACATGCCCTCTTTTAATTTCTCTTTGCACGCTGATTCTGCTTTTTCTCCAAGTCGTCGGCCTTTACTTCTTCCCCACAAACACGTGAAAACGCACAAACTCTTAAAGTCACGCAAGTTCATGGGTGAAATGGCGGCGGAAGCCTTGTTTAGTGGTTTTAAAGTTTGTGGCAGCTTTACGCTCCCTCATTGTTTGCTTTAAGTACAAGTCTTGAATCCACTTTTAATGGTTTGTGTTCTCAACTCTCTTTCTCTCTCTTGTTCACTTCTTCGCACACACACACACACACACACACACACACACACACACACACTTACACAGGGTGAGCAAAGAATGGCCCAGGACAAGAAAGGACAGGAAAGACAGAGGAATCTTGTTTTTTTTTTTCCTCCTCTGTTTCTTCTAGACCACTGGAGGGTTTGTTCGGCCCGCCACTTGTAATTCCACTCAGAGACAAATGCCTCCATCCTGGGTTTGAGGGGCTTCCTACACACAAGCACACACACACACACACACACACACACACACACACTCGTGCATTGCAAACACACACACACAGCTCTTGCCTAGCAGTGCGGGTTAGCTCACACCACTCCAGAGTTTCTCTTCTCATATAAGAACCCTTCCATTACTTTGACTTTTATTTCATTAGCTCTCTTCCTCTATCTTTCTCACACGTTTGTCATCTCTTTCCTTTTTCTCTACTTCCTTATCTCTGCTTTCCTCTCCCTCACACACACCTCGCCCCCCCCCCCCCCCCCCCCCCCCGCCCCCCCCCCGTTCTCATCCATTAACATCTCCATTGCATTTCTGTTTTATTTCCCTGCTCTGCTTCATCTTTCACTGTCTCTGCTTTTCTTTTCTCTTCATGCAGCTTTTCATCTCCTCACCATTTTATCTCTCCTTCTCTGCCTTCCTCGCTCCTTCCCTTTTTCTCACACATATCTGTACACACACACACACACACTCTGTGCTCCCTCTGTCTTTCATTAGTCATGTGTGTGTGAGGCTGTCACTAAGTACACGGGAAGAATGGAAAACAGCTCATTTTCCCTTTTTTTTTTAATTAGACACCCAATTTGTTTCGTGTACATGCTGTCGGTGGCTCCTTACACCAAACTGTCATGTGTGTCTATGTGTGCACCTTAAACCCTTTGGAGGGAGGAGTAGGTGCTGATTTTGTGTCAAGACTTTGGTTAACAGCCACATGGGTCAACAATTAAGGATGTTACAGAAGAGAAATCATCCATGTGTCGGTTATCGTTTAATCGTCTCCTTTGGCAGCTTTCAAAACTGAGAGGATTTAAAACTAAATACTATTCATTAGTATACCTAACAGATATTAGGAGGAGTTAAGTAAATTTATGTTGCTGTAAATGCTGACATATTGATGTTAACAAATGCATTAATTATCACAAAGTGTTAATTTCTAAATGTGGCTTAATCATTTAATATAAATTATGATGATGCGACACCTACTGACTTTCCAAACACATGAAAACATGAAGCTTAAATATGTAGAAAGTTTCCAGAGACGTGATATTAGCCTGTTAAAACTGTTTACTTTTCATTTCTGTTTATAAATTACACGAATGGAAAATGAGCCTAGCTCTCCGAACAACTCAACCCTACAGTGAGTGAGACTGAGAATAAAGACTGAGCTGAAACGAGGAACATGAACTCTAAAAATGTTATTTATTGTCTCTCCATACTTTAGTGGTGCAACTCAACTGGATAAATGTACAGCAAGGTGCTAAACTGATATTCCATAGATTAAATTCTAATTAATTGTACATTGAACATACTGTATAGCTGCATTTTGTGCTATTTTGGCCACGTGGGGCAGCACAAGACGCTGTAATCTCAAGATATGTTTTAAATTGTCCATGACTTTATGTGCCAGCAAACAGAGCTTTTGTCCCATATCCAGAGGACACTAACAAACATCAGCATTCATTTGCTGTCATGTTTCTGGCCACCTGGTGAATGTAAGTCAGATATTAATACTCCTCTAAGCTCTGTTTTTGGTCTCCACCAACTCCTAAGGGAAATATCTGGCCCCTCACGAGCTGGCTTTAGCAGCTGCCCGCTGCAGCTGAAAATGAATTTAGAACGCAGTTAACATAAACCAAAACAGTGGTAAGGGCCTTCTGAAACTTCTGAACTGAGATCTAAAATGCTCCTTCACACCAGGGAGGAACTACAGGGTTGGTTGATATTTCTCTGTGGAGTTTTTGCATTGCACATAGTCCAGTCGCTTCAATATGAAAAAAAAACTTATTAGTGCAGCCTTCAGGGTGTTTTCTGCTAGCAGCAGGATTAGCATAAGGTTTAGGTCAGGGTAAGGGTTATGGTTTTGAGTGATAGGACGAAAATGTATGTGTGTATATGCGTCCGATATACAAGTGTTGGCTGTGAATTTACATTTGCACTGCTGTGCTCAGGCACGAGGCCAACACAGGAAGTGGGACAGTGTTCAGCTTCCTTTGATTGGCAGCACTTCTTTGGTGGAGCAGGATCAAGTGCCATTGACTCGGCCTTTCACAGCCACGCCGAGTCTGGGCTTTTTCTTTTAGTTCCTTTGCCTTGTTCTCTGACTTGCTTCCCTTGCTTTCTGTTCTGCCTCTCAGCACAGCACAATAGGGGGCATTAGAATAACAATAGATCTTTTTTTTTTCCCTGTAACCTTGACAAAGCCTGGTGTTTTAATGAAAGTCTGTGAAAGAATAAATGATCACTGGTCTCTAATCCCTCATCTGTTCTTGTGTCGATTCGGCAAGTCAAACCCGACCTGTAGATTTGTGTCTATACCTCTTTTGCATTGTCTCTCTCTCTCTCTCTCTCTTTCCTGTGTCACTACACACACTCATGCACTCACCTTTACACACCAAAACCTGGCTATTTTGGATATTTTTCATGAGTTTACTCCCTCTGTGTGTGTGTGTGTGTGCATGTGCGTTTCCTTGTGTGTTTGTGGTCTGTGTGTGTAGTCACGCCTGCCTGATATATTGTGTGTGAACTAATCCCTGTTAAGATATTCACGGCAGCTAATCTGTTTAATTACACTACAAATTAAGGATATTTACTGTTCCAAGACTTTTATGCGACACCCGCCTTAATCAGGCCTTAATCTGTCTGGCACTGTGTGAGCGTGTATTACTGTGTGAGCGTGTGTGTGTGTGTGTGTGTGTGTGTGTGTGTGTGTGTGTGTGTGTGTGTGTGTGTGTGTGTGTGTGTGTGTGTGTGTGTGTGTGTGTGTGTGTGTGTGTGTGTGTGTGTGTGTGTGTGTGTGTGTGTGTGAGCGTGTATTACTGTGTGTGTGTGTGTGTGTGTGTGTGTGTGTGTGTGTGATTGATACTCTGTATTCTTAGGCATGTGCGCCTTTGTGTCTATCAGGCTATTTCTGCCAGAGTCTGTCTGTGTCTCTCTGCTTTAATTCTTTTCTGAATATTTGCCCACAATTCCAAAAAAAAAAAAAAGAAAAGAAGAGATTATTGTATTTTTCCTGTTGTCATCATGTCAGAAAAAGGCACCATTTACAAGGATTAAAATGTAATATCAGTAAGATATTGCTACAGTATTTAAAGGACACAAACCCAGATCCACAGGAGCATCACTCTTCTCGGCTCAGACTCATGTTCAACTAATTCTACAAGATTAAAACTGTGTTTGAACCATGGAAACATGCTGTGTTTCCTGTCAAGGGCAAAATGATGAAAGAAGACTACTGTGTTTTGTGCATGTACCTTAAAATGGACTGCACTTACCTGTATATAGACCTCTTCTGCCATAATAGATAAAGTGCTTTACAATTTGTCTCTAATTTACCCATTCACACACACATGGCGAAGGAGCTGCCGTGCAAGGTGCTCGTCTGCCCTTCGGGAGCAGCTTAGGATTCAGTGTCTCACCCAAGAACACTTTGGCATCTGTGTGGTTTCTGCAGCCCTAAATGACCAAATTTACAGTCTCTTATTTTAGAAGATGCAGCAGGATTTGCAGCAGTTTTCTCTTGTGATGAATTGAGGCGAAATTCAAGTTAGCTGTCAAAAATTGGGCTGCTTTTGAACAAAGACGTATACAATAAATACAAATTAGAGACTCAATGTGTTTCTGAGGAATGACCTTCCTTTCTTACTTTGTTGTGGTGCCAAATGCTCAATAAACCAAGCAGGTTTTGAGTATCAGGAAGGTTCACTTTTAGAGTTCTACAGCACATTTGAGGAAATTCATCCTCAAATACATGGAGTTAGTTTAACTTTGGCTTGTGGAGTGGTTCGGATTTGGAAGGCATTTATGTGTAAAACTGCAGTGGTTGATAAAATTGGCAGAATTATTCCAGTGTGATCATTTTTGGTGGAAGAGTGCACGGATTTGATTTAAAAAAAAAAAAAAAATAAATAAATAAAAAAAGATTTAGGAAATATTGTGATATTTGGTTAAATCTGCGCTACTTTGATCACAGATGCCTGGCTGTGACTGCATGATAGTCATTTTGTATTGATTTGAAATGCCAGGATAATTTGTCTTACACTTATCAACAACCGATAAACAATTTTAGAGCGTTTCACAAGCACATGGGACACATTAAGATACTGTCTGTACAGACGGGAACACTGAACTGATGCATGAAAACTGCAAGGAGAGGAAGTGGGAGCGACGCAGCACCTGGACACGGGCGAAAATGTGACCCATTATGGGGTTATCAGTCTCCCCGTTGGGGAGCGCATTACGTGTCCGCATTATTGAATTAGATTAATACCCTGCCGAACCTCAGCATTTTAGGGCAAGCTCCACTTACCAGATATAGGATGTTTCATAATCTACTGTTACAAGTAAATCGCACATCTTGTTGTACTGCTGGCCCAGATAAATGGTAGCTGATGTACCCTCGCTGTAGCTGGCTGGGTGTCTGACAGGGTGACGTCTTTGATTCAGTGGGAGACTTAAAATGACTCTTAACTCCCCAACACATCTCAATGTGTTCATAGACTTATATTGGCTTAACCTTAGACTTATATTGATGATAAAAGGACAAAAAACAAAGTTAAACCTCTTTTCAAAAATATATTAACACGAATCCCAGTGAAAAAAGGAGTAAGTCACTGGACATTAAACCTTTTTAAAAGCCCCCGTAGCAACCCTTTTTCCTGTTTCCATGCTGGTTTGTCTTCACTGTTCACTGTTTTTATCAAGTCAGCATGTATTCAGGTTTTTATTTTTATGTCCCTGTTAGCAAGGCTTTCTTTGTTTGTTCGTTTGCTTGTTTACCTGTGTGTGTGTGTGTGTGTGTGTGTGAGTGTGCGAGTGTGGGAAGTTCTAGTTTGCAAGCATGCAAAATTGTGTGCATATTCCAGTTACATGTGTGCGTGTGTTTATGTGCAGTATTTTCAAATCTATGTATACTGTATGAGTTAGAGGTTGTGTGTATTTGTGTGTGTGTGTGTGTGTGTGTGTGTGTGTGTTCAGATGGGGCACGTTGTCCTTTTTAAAACGGCCCCTTCTGTGATGGTGACCTGTAATAAATGAGTGGGCGCGAGAAAGTGGCAGCCGTGACAGCTGACTGGGGAGGGAGGGAATAGAGGGAGGGAGGGAGAGAGAGGGAGAGAAAAGGTAGAGGTGTGTGTGTGCGTGTGTTAGTGAGCGAGGGAAGACAAAGCGAGACAAAGCTGAGGTAAAAGAGATGGAAAGTCTCTAAGGATAGATAAGGAGGGAGCATGAGAGGATAAAGGAAAGACAATTGAAAGGAGGAGGAGGGCGATAGTTAGGGATTGTGGGTCGGTCGGCATGGAACAATACCTTGACCAGAGGTGGAGACTCTTTCTCTGCCGCCACTTGTTCTTCTTATCCTCATTACCCCCCCCCCTCCCACCCCCTCTTTTTTTGTCTCTCTGAAGACACCTTGCAGTCCAGCAGAAATATGGCTGCTCCTTTGGCTGGTTTAAAGGTACATAAAACTCCTTGTGAAGGAGAAAACCTTGGCCAAGCTTTGCTGTAATTGTGTGTGTGTGTGTGTGTGGGTGGGTGGGTGGGTGTTTGTGTGTGTGGGTGTGTGTGTGTGTGTGTGTGTGGGTGGGTGTTTGTGTGTGTGTGTGTGTCGGTGAGTCACCTTCAGCAGGAAGAAAGATGAGAGAACACTGGAAAGAGTGCACTTATAAGAATCTGTTTGTGCATTTCTATGCTTTCGTGCATCGGTTCATTAATTTGTCTGCAACTGAGAGGCAAAAACACACACTCTCAGACGCTCACACACACACACACACACACACACGCACACACACACCTGAGTGCTCCCCTGCGCCGTACCTTAACCAGTTGCTCCGCGGCAAAACACTACCGCTCTCGGCAAGGTGAAAGCGAGCTGACGTTGGGTCATTTGCAAGATGGGAGACAGAGACAGGGAGAGAAAGCAAGTGAGGTGGTCTAATTTCAGCTGAGAAAGGAATAGATGACGTGTGTGTGTGTGTGTTTGTGTGTGTGGTTACAGTTTGTGTGTGTGTGTCCAGCAGAGGTTAAGGTGGAGTGAGAGAGACAGTGTGTTGTCTCTGAGGAGTACAGCTATCACCACTGCTGAACGCTCCAATTAATCAGCCTGGGCCACACAGGCACTCACTGTGTGTGTGTGTGTGTGTGTGTGTGTGTGTGTGTCATCGTCTGCAGTTGTTTGTCTAGTATCCATTGTGTGATTGTGAGGTGTTTCAAGATCTATATTTGCATCAGTGGCATGAATCACACACACACACTTATTTTTATCTTGTCTCCATGGATAATGCTAATGGGGCCTCACATGTGCTCTGGTTGTACCTGAAGACAAGAGGAAGATAAAGAACAAATAATGTATGTATATGTTGATTTTGTATCCTTAGAATAAAATCATGCACAGCTAATTTGCATTGGTACATACATGTCGGTTTATAGTGTGCTGCCAACTGGATTATGCCGACAGACCGTTCACTGCCAAAAGGAAATGTTCTTACTGAGCGCATCATCTGCAAAATGTTCATTCACTGTAAACATAATTCGTTTGTTTTCCCTAAATTATAGTACCTGCACCTGGCAGCTAAGGCGCGAATAACACTCTGGGATAGATTGTGGTTTTGGTTAAATGCTGCAAAAAGCCATTGTCTTTAGACACAAGACAGGAAACGTTGACTTTTCCCAAAACTACGACCTTTTTCCAGTTAAAAACTACTGTATTCTCACTCTAGTAGGAGCAGGATGCAAGACCGTAGGTCTAAAAGAGACGTGTTGAATTTTCCTCCGAATGGAATGACTAAATATGTTATAAATGTCATTTCCTAGTAGAATGGCACACATACGCTCCTTTTGATCAGGTTGGAATTTACAATCTAAGGTCCAAAAGCAGAAATGAGAGAAAATATTATATGAAATGGCGACCAAGGCAACTTCATTCAAATAGGCAAATTGATATTAAATGTCTCAATGTTGCAGCATCCCAGGTTCATTCCAAGTCCATTAAATTCCAGAGTGGCTGCATGCATTCATGTGCTTTCCTGCAGATAAGCACTGTAGGAAAATTTCTGAGAGATGAGACGGAGTGAGTATGAAAGACGGACATTTAGAAAGCCAGAGATAAATACAGGGACAGATAGAGTCGAAACACACATGGTTTCATCAACAGACAGCGCTTCATACTGTCACGCTGCTGCCCTCCGCAAGCCCGCGTTCCGCTTGAAAATGAAATTCTCAAAAGGCTTTCACTCCCTTGAAATCATGTTTCAACCGTGGGGCAGTGGGGCATACAAACAGGTTCACTCACAAAACTCATTGTTGTGGTGTGTCATAGCTTTTTTTATGGCAGATTATAGACTGCTTTTAGAGGTTTTTCCAGTTGAGGAAACACTATAAATCCAATTAGGTTAAAAAAAAGAAGATCATCAGTCAGTATTTATAAAGCAGAGAGAGATGTGTGTAATCTGTTGTCTTTCTGGGGATTTCTGTGGATTTGCAGACTGCTCAAAGCCTGTAATAACCCAGATCTCAGACATTTTAACAATTTCTAAAAAAATACTGATCATTCCAAGTGGTGGAAAAACTAGCCTGACCCTGACCCTGACAATAAACCTAAGCCTGACCCTAACCCTAGCTTCCCCCTGGATGTGCACCAGCTTTTAAATCGTGATGCAACAACGGAAGAGGCTCGGTGGATGATGCCTGTCGGACATCGCCGACAACCCCGGTGTTGTAGATGCGTCTCTGATAGCCGTGGTTAGGGCTAACCTTATACAATGTGTCGCCTTTTGACTCTGTATTGACGGCAGTAGGAAGCGTTCGGTTTGCATTGGCAGTAACTAAACACAGCTGATTCTGTACAGTGTAAAGAGATCAAACAATAAACAATGAGGCTGATGTCGATGAGGTAAAATGGCAAACAGTAAAGTGGGAGTACTTGCTGCATTGTTTCGCCCATGAGTGTGAATGTCAATACATTAAATGTCTCCTGCTGAAAAGATGCAGATAGTATCTGCAGTGGGTTTGATTTCATGGAAATCTCGAGGACTGTAACTTTTAACAGACAAAATAAATGTTTTTTAAATATCATTTGACTTATTTGAGACATTTTACCTGAACGCCAGAATGCGGAATTTCACCCGAACCCCCAGAATTCCCAGAGCCCCTCCACAGTCGAGCAATTTCTATCACAGCTACTTCACTCAGAGTAAATGTCATGGTTTGTCACTGAGCTAGCAAGCAGAGTTGGTGCAGAAACATTTTTTTTTTTTCTTTTAAGTCGAGATAAGATGGCAAGAGAGAGTTGTAGTGCCAGACAGGAAATATATACACACACACACACACGCACGTGCACACCTTCAGACGCACAGTCGGGCTTAGCAGAACAGAAATTACAGTGACTTGACATAAGGGAAGCTGAAAGATATGCAGTTTGTCCTACATTGGAACATATTAGATACATGGACGCGCACGCAGGTAGTCATATTTCATTTCCCTCCTTACTGGGTGCTTCCATTTCCTTTCTGGGACATGATATCTCCCTGCAGGGCATGTGACAGAGGTGTGCATCACACACACACACACACACACTGATGTAGAAGTAGAGAGAGAAATAAAGGTAGAGATGAAGAGAGAGAGAGAGATAACATAGAGAACAAACAAAGAGATCTCGACAACAAGAAAGTTGCGTGATGTGTGTTCTTCCAGGGTGAATTATCAGAAAAAAAGGCCAGCAAGCAGGAGAAGTACAAAAAAAATAGAGAGAGAGAGAGAGAGAGAGAGAGAGGAGGCAGAGGTGAGACGAAGTGAAACAGTTGCAGCCCTGTGGGCTACCCAGACAGAAAGAGGAGGAAGTGTGGCTATTTGCCTTTTCTTCTTCTCCCACCATCTGCCTCTTGATTCTCTCATTTACTTAATTAGAGTGCTGCGTCTCAAGGCCGCTGCTCCCAAATGGCATCAGCTGCACAGTGTGTGTGTGTGTGTGTGTGTGTGACTAGTGCATATTAGCATGCGTGCACATACCTCAGGCGTGCATGTGCGTGAAGCAGTGTGCTTGTGAATGCATGTGTGCATCTGCATCAGCAGGTGTGTATGTGACCTAGGCAGGCTTGTGTGTGTGTGTGTGTGTGTTTGGAGGGCTAACCCGAGGCAGGTCTTGTTCAGATTGTAGCATCCTCTTCCACAAACAAAATGTGGTTATAAAAAAACATGAGCAGTGACCTGTATTCTGGCTCGAACATACACCATTACAGCTTCCCAAGCTCTCCTCTTACATTTTACTGTTGCAACAGACCTCAAGCTCTCCTAAACTTTTACAATTAATTATCCTGATCTACTCTAATCTCAACTTGCCAGTAATTTAAAGCAATAATTGACTTTTTTTGTTCCAGGTCCCCTTACCGCTCACCGCCAATGATCCCTCTGCTCAATGTTTCAAACCTGTGACATCACGTCCCGTTTTCGTACGCAGTCTTAGGTGGTTTGTTGGACTGAAAGCAAGTCTGGCTGAGCATTGATCCAAGGAAACTTCATTAGTGCAAATAAAGCAAGTCAGTATAGATGAACGTTAGTGTGGCTGCAAAAAATACGAGTTGCAGGCACAATGTGGATATTGTTTTCTGAAAGTACACAGAAGAGTAGTTTGTGGCTACGGTGTCATAATTCATACACTTTACTACTTAGCCTTTTTACAGTCTCATACTCTGCAATTAGAGATATATTCAGACAGTAGACGCCTCAATATAGATTCAGTGTCTTCAACAATTTTCTTTTTGAAGGATTCCATTGGGTGGAAAAGTCTTGAAAATAACATTTACACTATAACACCCAAGTTAACAAATTTCTATCAGATAGCTTTGCAGCACCTTCGGCCAAGGTGACCCACTGCACTTGCCTTTTTAAATGAAGACTTAAATGAACAAAACTATAGACAGTTCAACAAACGTAGAATGGCAATGAAAATAAACCCGCATTGCAGGTTTTGCAGACGTTTTTAAATGCAGCCGTGGTTGCGCAAGAACATCCATCAGATCTGTGATAAAGGCCTGGCTGATATCTGATATTTAATAAAGGCCAATGTCTGCTAGATAAAATGGCAAACCAATATGTCTAAGCCTACATAGGATGACTGTTAGGGCTTTTCTTTAACGCTGTGTGCTTTTTTTCCAGAGTAGTGGAGGAAAAAAAAAGGTTACTGATTCACTCACTTTTAATACAATGAAACTTGAAATAGTGATCAATACTAAAAGCTTTATGGTGATTATGTAAATGAGCTGACTGTATGGGACTCTTCACACTGTGTGGCTAAAATTGCCAATTGTGTGCTGATTGTTGGTCTCAGTTTAGTAAACCAACAATAAAAATGCACCCTAAGTCACCAAACGGTCATCTCTGCTGTGCTCAAGTGATTTCTCAAGTGCAATGAGGACCACAGACATAATCACTTAATGTCTTGAGTGTTGCTGCTACTTTTTGAGAATGTAATCATGCCTTGGCACTTGTTTAGAGGAGTGATCCAAGTGCACACACAGGCTGTGTGCATGCTTGGGCTGGCGTGGGATGGATGGACCGTAAGCTGTCACTCACTCTTCCTCTCATACCTCCTCTCTCTTTTTTTTTTTTTTTTTCCCCGAATCCTTTCTTCTTACTGATATCAGCTCCTGCATCTTTCTGTCTCATTTTCTCTGCCTGGAAGTTTTTGACTGGCATGAGAGAGAAAGAGAGGGGAGGGAAAAGTCAGCAGTGCCGAAAGCTGACATGGCATTCTAAGTTTGTAACTGTGCTGTGTTGCTGTTTCGCAGCACAGTGCTTCCAGGCTGAATGCTCTTTGTTGTGTGACATCAAACATATAAGGAACCACATTCATGCTCCTTCATTCCCTTGCGAACAAGTTCAACTCAGCAGCTCCTACAACCGTGTACATGCCACAGGAGACTGCATAAACCCTCATTCAAGGCAAATGGGGGGGGGGGGGGAGTCAAAGGCAGCTCTTCAAGGGAAACATTATGAGGGTGTTAAATTTCTGCCACACTGAACTGTTTACCATTTGGACATAATGAAGGCCTTTTATCACCTCTCAGAGCTTCCCGGATTTGTTTTCCTCCACGTTTTTGCTCTGATATAAATTCCTTCAAAAGAAGCACCTTTCTGCATAGTGAAAACTCAAAACGGATCACATCAAGAGTTCTTTATCTGGAGCAACGCGCTATCGCCATCCTGAAAGTAAATCTAGTAAAAACAGAGGAGAGAGGAGGGAGGAAGGCACTAACGAAGCTTTGTAAGTAGAGATGGTGATGCAAGGCCCCAGTTTTATCAGTGGGAGGGCTGCGGTAATCGCCTATCTAGCCGAGGGAGGCGGCAGGGGGTCCCTAGTTATCAAGACAGCTTTGGAGATTCACAGAGACCGTGCAACAATGGAGAAGAAAGCAGGAGGACTGTGCGCGTGTGGAAACACACACAGTGAAAGTGAGATAACCTTTTTTTTTAAAGTTTAAAAGTGACTGCTGCTTCGGGAGGGAAAATGAAGTAATTCATTATTTTGACATGCAGTGTTTGCTCACAGTCAGTCAGACTTTTGTAGATGAAATCAAAATTAATTTTTCACTAATGAAAGCTTTTTTTTTCTTTTCCCCCCACCACCAGATTGAAGAAGCACTTTAGAAGCTTTCACTGGAGTGTAAAAATGTGTGGAAACTTGGTGCACTTATTTTTTCTTCAGAGCATCTGGCGGTGCTTTGACTTGACGTGGCAAATGAAAAAGTTTATTTAGTGTTCTTCATAATTGCTGATTTGTTGGGTGAAAGTTTTGTGAAAAAATGTAACAATGTGAAAGGATCAGAAGATAACAGCTTTACAGGAGAGCTCCACTGAAAACGTCCAGCTGTTACACTGACTTGCAATGGTGACTTATGGCGAAAAAAAACAAGATATCAAGTGTGTCCAGTGTGTCCAGTGTGAGTGATGTCTTCATATGGCTTGTTTTGTCCAAACAGGAGTCCAAATGCAAAATAAATTAAATGTATTACTATAGTGAACATAATTTTCTGTTGATTAGCTACGGTAAACAAGACATCAACCTGTCAAGCCCAGATGCAGTGATGCTCGAAGGCATTTGGTGGAGCATTCCTTTTTAAAAGAGAGCACCCGATTGGATGGATCCAATTGATTAGTGTGAATGAAAGCAAAAGCATCATATTGGATCATCATATTTGCTAATGCGGTAAACAGCCCTTTATGTAATTATTGATGTACTGGTGTTTATATATATATATATATATATATATATGTATACGCGAGGCTTCTGAAGGCTATTTGTACATACATGTGTATATCACTTAATTTACCATATGAAGGCACAAATTAAAACTAATCATCACATTAACACCGAGCGTATGAACTGCATTCAGTAATAGACTGCAGCTGCATCCATATCGGCGCACACACTCACACGTAAGCGTGGTAGCTTCCACACTCGGAGGCGATGAGAGTCCAACACTGATGTAAAACTATACAGGCGCATAAAACACTCACTGCTCATTTGCCTGTGTGTGGCTGTGTAATGAGCATCTGTGCCTTTTTTTTTCATGCGTTGTTAATACCTTAACAGCGCACCTGTCTATTCTACACCTTTTTAGATAAAAAAGATTTGCTTTTTTTGGAAGCCCTTTTAAATGCCAGCCGGCAATTGGCTTAGTGGGTAGTTAGCAAAAGGAGGACTGGCACACAAACACACGGGCACGTACGCATGCACAAGAGAAAACATTCTGTTGGGAAAATAGTGCTGCTAATTAGTGGAATTAGCCACAGATCAAAAGGTTCAATTAAAAAGTGGTGTTGTAGCGTGGAGGCAGCGGGCCTCATTTGCATCACAACACATGTTCAGTGCGAATGAGGCAGACTGACGGATGGACGGATGGTGGGAGGGACGCCACAATATGGCGTGTACCTCAAAGGAGGGCAATGAATAGCTGAAATAGTCTTTAACGTACTGCATACAGCACATATACTACAGGAAACATGGCTAAAAGGGCTGTTTACCCAAATTACCAAAGCACACATGGCTAGTTTTGGTTTCATTTGTCCAGGTCTGGAGATTCCTGCAGAGATAGAAAACATACACACATTGTTTTATCAAGTTACAAGCACAGATAGATACAGATGAAAGTAGAGGTATTGATTCAACGTCTTTACCCAAGTTAAAGTAAAAACATAGAGGATCTGAAGTGTATCCAAAGTCTAAAAATGGAGAAGCAGCCCTCTTAAGGACATTTCTTCCAGCTGTTTCTGTGCAAAGCTAACTGAAGCTCCGTCACATAAATATTTGAGACCGTTAAACTTAAACCATTAGGTTGGCACATGACACAACATGTTTGCCAAGAATAATTCGTAGAGCTGACAAACATCTCTCTCTAAAGTACGGCCGTGGATGGGGAATGTCTTGCCGCTCTGAATCCATTGCACGGACATCACATTCACTAGATGCCTTTTTCTCCACGGTCTCCATCTCATGTCCCTATTGTTACGTCTTATCACGTCTTTTATATCATGTTCACCTTGTTATGTCTTTTATTTATGATGTGCACCAGTGGATACACCCAGGGATTGTCTTTTTTTAATGTTATTGTTCCATCCACCTCAACCTTTTTCTCCAACGATACTTCCCCTCAAATGCATTAAATCTAAAGAAACGAGCCTTGAAAAAAAAAAAGGAGTAAAATAGTAGAAGTTGTCAGAAAAAGAAAACCAAAAGTAGAGTTTTTAGGTATCTGTACTTGAGCTAATTACAATAATGGTGTATTTACACTTTGTTACTTTCGACCTTTGGATGTCCGTCACTGTCACTGCTGCCAACCCAATACATTGAGCGAAAACATCTTGGCACATGTCTCACCTTAACCACATCGCAGTTGCTCTCATCAAAAGACCTCAGAGTGCGCAGTTTTCATCGGAACTACTGCCCAACACCGAGGCAAATAAAACCATAACTGTCTGCGTGTCCAGATGCAGCACAATGAGACATACGGTGTGTCATTTGGGTGAACTGGCTCTTTAAATTTACTACACAAGTGTTTCACAAATGGACACACACACACAAGCATGTAAAGAAAATAATCATGTAGGCCAACACACTTGAGCGCACACACACAGGAAATGAGGAACGACATCAATTTGCTCAAAAACTCCCAAATGGAAACACACACACACACACACACACACACTCTTGACTTACCGTGTGGTTGCCTGTACAGTGCGTGCTGTTGGCCTTTTTAGTTCCAGGCTTAATTAAGAGAATAATTAAGTGTGTGTGCTGTTATGGTTCTGCTCAGTGGGGTGTGTCGTTTCGTATGTGTGCATTTATGCACGTTTGCATGTGCGGACATCCCCGGAGCTGCTACTCGTGCTCTCTGCCACAGCTTGGACGAACATGGCCAATTCACAGCATGGCCGCTAATTTACCATTTAAATACCACATGTTTGACTCCTAATTAAATACAGCCCCAACACCAGCAGCATGCACTTTTGTCCCCTCGATGATGTTATTTATTTCGACTAAAGAAATCGCACAGTGTAAAAGTCAAGCTGTGTGAAGTGTAATTTTCTGCGTAGTGTTTTTTTTTTTTTTTTTATGCCCCCTGCTAAATGTACATCCCTCTTTCTTGCTTTGTTTCTATTTCAAAGGCACTTTAGTTGCTTTCTATACCACTAACATGTGAGTTTGTGTCTCTGGTTAGACTGTATGTGTTCCTGTATCTGCTCTTGTGTAGTGCGTGCTCTGTAGTGAAGACAACATTGAGTTAGTCAGTGTCTTGCAAACCAACCGCTCATTTCCAAAAATGAGTCGTATGAAAGTTTTCTGATCTGCACCTGTTTTGAAATGTTAATTGCTGCCTGTTTTGACTGGAAACAGGGTTGAGAGCAGTGACATTAAAGCTGCTGGCGGGAAAACAAAGAACTGGGAACATTGAAGGGAAGTGGCATGATGATTCTCATCACGACAAGCAACCCTGTTAACAACATCATTTGGTCCTCTGCTAAAAAGTGCAGCTTTAAATTCCTGCCACGATCTGGTCAATAGACATGGTGGTCTGCAAGCTAAACCTTGGTCAATATTTACTCATGCAAAGGTGATCGGGTAGGGGGGGGCACATTTCTGGGTTCAGTATTGTCACCAACCATGGTGGCACAGAGAATGTCATGGATGTTGTCAAACAAAAAGTGAGGACAATTTGATGTGCCTGACGCTCGTTGTCTTCTGAAGCCTCTTGTTTAATAAATGGGGAATATCGGACTGATATTGTGTTGACGTACCTAAACATTACAGCACCTCGCAATACCCGCCAACACTGCACAGCGGTGACAATCATTATTTACATGACGGCGAGGTCACTTGTCCAGAAAATGGTAACTCAGGCCATTTTAAGCAGTTGCACAGTGAACCAGTGCTGTCGTTTTTCTCTGTTTATTCTTTATTTTTTGGCCAGAACGGTCTTGTTTTGTCAGTGTAACTGGACAGGCATGCCACCGCCCATTTTGTGTGCGCAGTTTGTGTGTGTGTGTATTCCCATGCTGCTACTGTCTGCTACAGTGGCAGTTTGTAGCTCCATGCTGTGTTAAATGGGAGTGTCCAGGCAGCTACCAGGCCTCATTCATCAGCCTCACACAGGAACAGACCTGGCTGCTGGGAAGACCGCCTGGGACTCACACACACAAACACACATTCAGTACATACAAATGTTTAGCAAGCAACTAATACTTAGATCCTTAACACCACAAATGAATAATCTGACCACACATATTTTAAATACGCCGTCTTGACCTCATTGCGTGGCATTCCTGCATGGCATTGTTTGACAGGGACACACTCTCCCTGACCTCTGCGTCCTCCCTCAGTGTCCCCGCGGCATTTTTTTCCACCTTTCTCAACCCCTCTTTGCTATTTTGCAGCTGAGTCTTTCACGCCCGACTCCATCTGGTGCTTGGCTGCCACCGTCGTAACCATTCACACTGAAGCTCCTGCTTGAGCCAAGCTTGCATGGGCCAGCGTTGGTACACATCCAGCAAACTTCCTCCAGTAGCATCCACAGAAAAAACAGAGAAAAACAAGACTGGGGGAAAAAAAGAGACTCTCAAGAGGCACCTCACTTCCATCTGGGTGTTAAACGGTTTTGAGTAGCACTTCGTGTTTTTCTGTTTAATGTTAAAAGGCTAAAAAGTGTAAGATCGGTTTATTTTTGCATTTTCAAGGACCTGTCTTTTAAAAGGTTTTGATGGCGGCTTGTAGAACCACAATTGTTTCGGTGCCATTTGGTGTACCCTTTTATTCAAACTCCCCTCTAGTGCTGTGAGTGCATTCCTTGTTCACTAAGTATAACTGAATATCCCCTTTTGTACATAGCATTATTTAAATCGAGCACCTTGAGAGAATTGTGAATTTTGACAGGTTTTTCCTTCCTCAGAACTTCCCTTTTAGTTGGTAAACAAGCGCAACATGCTCCAGAGTTAAGCGCTGAACTACTTTGAGAACACCAGGAGGAATACAGTGTTTTAACTGTCAGATTTAAAATACCTCGGTAGCATTATTTCAAGTCAGAAATGATCAGGAAAACAAATAAAACAGCCTTGAGTTTATTCTGCTGTGGGACTGTCTTCAACTGAAGTGGTTCGTGCAAACCCTGCAGTCGTCTTTGCTTAAAATACATGGCCTTTGTCACCTACAATTTGACCCAGCCGGTTCTCATCTTAGTGCGTCAAAACCACCACCATGTCGCCGCCTTTGGCGTATGATAATGACAACCAGGGGCAACCTTTAGCATCTGTATGAGACGCTAAAGGGCAATGTAGTGTGTACTGTTTTACTGTGTTTCAGAACATTAACTGTGTTTTTATTGTTAACATGAGGGCAAAGGTCCAGTCTGCCTTTGGTGACATTAGACAGTCAGGGTTGTCGCCATTCGACAAACCGGGAATGGGAACCATTTGGAATGAATGGACGGCCTGGACGCTTGCTCTGAGCGTCTGATGCTGACGTATCAGATGCCAAAGCTGGTGAGGAGACTGGGAATGAGTACGGGCTGTCTGACCACATTTCTCCTTTGTGAGAGTTCTCGACTGGTCATTCCTTTAGTTTACCACTTTCTCGCTACTTTTGGTCTCTCTCACTGCTTTGGCAATGAGGAAAAGACTGTTTGAGAATCATGGCTCACATCAAGTCCTAGAAAGTCTTGAGAAAGAATTTCAGAGCTGCTCTCATCGCTGCAGCGCGTCTCTTTTTGCTCCCATGAATTGGAGGGGAGATTTATGCGGCTTCCCTTGACCTTGAATTTCCTGTTTTATCCTTTTTTTTTATTTTACACCATGAGTGATCTGTTTCTCTGAAGACTTACGCCTTTGTAGTCTGAAATCACTATTCCCTGTGTTGAGTCATCGCGGTAAAGGAAAAGCAGTTTAGAAAGATAGAAGGAAGTAGGAAAAAGTGTGTTTTTCCCAGATGAAATTCAGCGGGACTTGATGAGCCGCTTTTATCATCCTAACAAGTTGAAAAGCAGCAGCAGCGGCGGCGGTGGTTGCGGACATTGCGATCAATCCTGTGTGTCTTCACTGGAATTTCCTACCTTGATGAGCAAACTGAGGGACTAACTCAAACCGTTACTAAAAAGACGAAGTGATGAAACAGCTTTGTAAATCTTGTTATTTATTTCTCTTGGGGCTTTTTGTGAGGTGCAATGATCATGTCAGCGTGGTTAAAAGGGTCGCATTTTGACCCTCATCTGTCTGTTCATCCTTCACCGGATGTGCTGGTGTCATTATCTTTATTGAACCAATAGTATCTTCTGTTTCTAATGAGGTTAACCCCAATCTTGTGGGCAGCCACCTCCATATTGTACAAGAGATCAAAGCACACGTTGACTGTGTAAAGCTTGTTTAGCGCTACGATGTGACCTTCTCACTCCTGCAGAGTGAAGCGTGCTGTCTGACTCTCCCCGTTTCATTTTCACCCTGTGGGAAACACTGAGAAAATACACGTTTTCCTTCTGTTAATGTTTCTTACAGACATGTTTGCGTCTTCTATTGTGGGAATATAAATACAAGTGTGTGATCCAACTCACCCCGGATCTTTCTCCTCTCTTCTTCACTTTTTCTTCTCCCCCTGTAAGTTCGACCCTCTTGCTAATTGGCCGACCATGCCTCCCCTGGGGGGGCGGGGGGGGGGGGCGGAGCATGTGATTGACAGGGGTGATAATCAGTGTAATGGCAGCTAGTAGTGTCGGTGAGGCCAGCTGCCTGCCAAGGTGTTGAGAAAGCCTGCAGGAAAAGAGCGAGAAGGTGGGAGGCTGCTTCTTATCATATCTGCCACTGGTGTTTTCTGATATGTGTGTGTGTGTGTGTGTGTGTGTGTGTGTGTGTGTGTGTTAAAATGGGTGCACAGGGACACAAGCTCAGCCACTGTAAGCTCAGCTTGACTGTGAGCTTATTGTGCCCATTCACCCTCCTCTGAGGTAGTATCTGTGCTGAGGAATGCCAGTCTTCTTTTTTTTAATTTCTCTCATTTCTGCTTCCCTCCCTCATTTCTTCTCTCACCTCCCTTCCTCTCATTTTCGCTCCTTGCGTACCCATGCAACCATGGAGGTGTCATTAGCACCGTGTCCTAATTAGTCCAGTGCCAGCTAATTGTGCTTCTGACGCTGTGTCTCTGGGGAGGCAGGCCTTGCTAATTTCAATAAGAGTAAACAAGCAAACCGCTCCCCACTGACGGCTATGGATTAATTAGAGACCATCCACTGCATGTGCCGACTGAAGGAAAGGGAATGAGTTTACAGAGGAGAGGGGGGGGGGGGGGGTGTTTGGGGAAGACGCTGTGTAGAGAGACGGCAGAATAAACTGCAGACAAGAACGCGAGGTGAAAGGGAGTTCGCTTTCATTGTTGTCACGCAACACACTGAGAGACTGACGCTCATTTTGGGAAATTACCATCACTTTCATTTTGCGCAGCCTTTCCAAAGTGCGTTCCTCTCGAGTGGCAGCTCCCTGTTGAGAGACAATGCCCCGAATGTGTTGTTTTTCACAAGTTTCATTTAAAAGGTTGAAATGAAGCAAACAAGCCTGTTTTCTTTTCCTTGAGAGAGACTGATTTGTGTACGCTCAGAGCGCACAGCACTGTAGTGAAGTACAGGCAGTCGCTTCTGTAGAGTCAGTGTTCCTACTCTTCATTCAACCTCACAGAGCTACCATGTCTCTTCTTTTTTTTTTTTTGTGATATTTCAGGTTGGCTGAGCATGCATACCTCTTTTCAGCAACGTTTTGCCTCCTGTCAATGCAGTTCCAGATACACCCAGGAGCTCCTCTAGTCCAACGTTTTGTACTGCTGCCCTCTGAGCAGCTCTGCCGGAGTGCTTCTGGTTTCAGTGCCTTGCTGAAGGGAGCTTCAGTAGCATCTTGTGCGAGAGACAGAAAATATTTCCAACTACATTTGAAGGTTGGACTTGAAGAAAGTGTGATAAAATAGTTGTATACTGTCAAAGTGATATGTGATGTTATAAAACACATTTTATGTGTCTTGTGTGTGTTTGTGCTGCAGGCATTTGTCCAGAAAATTGAGCACTCAGATCACTCAGGAAGAAGGAAACCCAATTAATTGATAAAAGCACTGATCTGAACATTTTCCAGGCCGTTGGAGAAAATAATACACAATTGTTCCAGTTCCTATTATTACAGCAATGGTTATTAATCATGAACTAAAACAACAAACGGGACTAACACCTACAAAGTTTGTCTAATAACAGAAGTTCTATCTAAGACGCTCGCTCCTCTTGATGAGGTTGACACACCGTATCACTATAACACTTTTGTTGTCCAAGGAATAGTTCGACACTTTGCACAGGAACTTCTTTCCAGCTCTGAAAACATGGCAAAAGAGGCACAGTGGTTGACTGGCTTATTGAATCTCAGCTGTTTTGACATTACATCTCTTTGTGATTGAACTTTTTGTGAACTTTCATGTCGACTCGACTGCAATAGAAACACACAACGCAACCCTGTGATTCAGCGAGTTCAAGATATGAGGCAGTAACCTTTTCTTCTCCCGTTCTCCACTGCTGCTGCTCTGCAGCCTGGATTTTGAAACTCTCCGATTTCTTTTTATTTATTCATTCATTTTGTTTCCGGTGGTAAATGAGCTGATGCGAACGGTGAGCAGGTGCTGCGTTCACTTCCACCCCCATATGAGAAACTCACAGTAGTCAGCAGTGAATGGATGGACTGAGATGTGCCTGCCTATCTGTCTCTCTGGCTTCCTTTTTATGCTATCTGCGAAATGCAAGTCTTCACATCTCCCTCTGCTGCAGACCGTATCGCACTCTCCCTTCTCACCTAATTAATCACGCTATTGAACTTAATGCCACTCAACAAAAACCAGTTGGCAGTGAGAGTGAAGTGATTTGCCTTCCCCTCTCATACCTTTTGTTGCAATGTGATTGTGACCTGCAGGCACGGTAGTTTTTCACGGTCCAGATATTTCGCTACACCCATTGTTTAATCGGGTTCGCAGAGGGTCCTCCTTTACCAGCACAAGCCCGCCTGTGGTGTCATTAGGTCAGACATTAACAGTCGAGCACGACATCCGCCGGTGATGGAGCAGGCTTGTAAATCTGAGGCAGCTGAAGGGTGCATCTCCTCCCTAAAACAGATGAATGGACTAATGGACTTCGATTACGGGCTTCATCGTCATAATGAAAGCCCCCACACGCACATGTGCGCTATTAAAATGTTAATAAAGGTGTTCTTTTTCGAAAAACAAATGTAGGCAAATTCTTAAAATGGTAAAAACAGACACTCAAATCCAGGTACAGGCCCATAAACATGCTCACATACACACACTTGCGCACATGCACATATCCTAACACTCTTTAATGACAGCAGTTAGAGCTGCCTCGAGGGAGCGAAGGTGTTGGCGCTGACACTGTGATGCACGGTTACTTTTTTTTTAAGAAGATGTTAAAGTTAACACTCGGCTGTGTGCGCTTGTGTGTGTTTTCAAGTTTTGTGATCTGAACACGAGGATACTGCTCGTGTATGAGAGAGAGAGAAGGAGAAAAGGGAGGGGGGTGGTGATGAGGTGGGGGTATCAGAAGGATTTATGGGTGTAATAATGGAATCTCAGTGGCAGGGCCATTGACGCTGAGGCATTTTCTCTCATCCTCCTCCCATTATTAGATGGATGGACCAGGAGGCAGTAAGCGCGGCAACATATGGGTGGGAAAGAATGGCGTGCTGTTGCGTCTGACCTCAAATCACATACAGTTGTGATTGTTTTTGCCTTTATATCATCCATACACATCAAACCATATTACATTTCTTGGATCTATTTTACACAACGTGATGGTTTGACTTCAAAAGTGTGGTCTGTATATTTTGTTGTGTGTATGAATAACACTTATTGTCCAATATTTCACTCTTCACAGCTGGGTTTTCTCTCCATTTGCAGGCTAGTTGGGATGAATGGATTGTGTAAGTGTCTACAGCCATAGTAGCACTTCTGTTGGGGGCATTTAGGCCCAGTAGCCTAACGGTTAAAGCACATATCACATGCCCACAATGACCACATGTTCAGGGCACGTCACTCCCTCCTCTCCTTATGTTTCCTGTCTGCATCTCTGCTGCCGCTCTCAGAATAAAGCCAAAAAAATCAAAACAGACCCAGGAGTCAGCATAGTAACATGCTTGCCATAGTGATTGCAGTATTAAGTTTACCACATACATGCTAGCATTTGCTAATTTGTACTAAACACAAAGCACAGCAGAGGCTAATGGGAGTGGCGTTACATTTGCATGTATTTGATCATACACCAAAGGAATCAACAAATTAGCATTTCGATCAGATGGTAGAGCCAACTTCATTAGGAATTACCCTCTGGTGACCAGTTTTCCCAATCCACTGGGGAAATATTTAACTCTATTATTCACCACTCAAGGTAAACTCATCCCATGCATTGCTACTAGTGATTTATTTATTTTTTGCTGACTATGTAAGTAGCTGCCGCTGTTATGTTGCTGATGCAAATTATGTCATACATATACATTTAGATTCCTGTCTCCTCTCTGTGTCTTTGCACCTCCGCACTGTTTTATGCCCCATGTTATGACCCACTGACTCACGCGGTGCCACATCTGTGGCTTTCTTTAATCTCCGAGGCCGGTGTGCCGCCACTTCCTGATTATCTGGGCTGCTGTAAACATTGGCTGCGATGACTGTTTACAGTAATGTGATTTGTTTTTATTATCTGTCCTTAAGGTCACCGCTGCATTAAACAAAATTGTGCAGGTACTCTTCTGCTTGTACTGCAAATGAATTAAAGCGGTGAAATCTGGCCTGTCATGGTGCAGTCTACTGTTAATAGAAGATCTTGTGGTCCAGTCAATTAGGGAGATATTTTAGCTTTATTTAGTGGATGTTTACATACTTATTTCTGCTGCTTTGACACAGTGTGCTGCAGCACTTATGTAGAAACTCTGCTTTTCCTTTGAACAGGCTTTCAAATTGTTTATCTACATCTTTCTTGCTTTTTTTTTTATCTTTACCTCTGAGGTAAAATGTGTATATCAGTTAAAATAAGATGGTTACTGTGTCCGTCCATCCATCCGTCCACCTACTGTAACTTTACAATTCTAATAGTTCACATCTTCATTATTTTCTACAAACCTCCTTCCAGTCTGGCAGATTGCCACAAACACTTCTTATTGGCTGCCACTGAATAACAAACACCTGCCATTTCATAATTAACACCTGCTGTGTGATAACAGACACCTGCTTTTGCTTTCATTGATTATGTTATGGTGACAGAATTGAATGTAATGAATGGCTAAACGCTTTCCCCCATTTTAATAATTAACGTTAACGTAACGTCCTGTGCCTTCACCGCAGGCCTGCTGCAACTACGCGGCTCTTCATTAGCCTGATGACTCTTAGATCTGTGTGGTGAAGGTCAGCTGTTCAAACACTTTACCCTTTCTATGATCACTTCCTCCAACAAAACCTCATCCTGATTAATAATCTTCCACATGTTTTAGATTTTAACGCTCTACTACTAACACTACATTCAAAACCAGGCTACATTGCATCTTCTATGTCCTATGACTTAGCATAAGATCAGGCTGTGCCGATATCATCAGATGGAACCTTGTTGTACTTTCTTTTCTGTTGTGTGTTTTCTGGAGCTGACAAAACATTTCCACGTTTTCATTTAGCCTCTCGTTGCCGGAAGGGGGAGACAAAAGTTCCGCATGGCAGATTTAAGGCCTTTGCGAAGTAATTTAGGTTTGCTAGGAAACCTGGCAAGCACAGCTGCCAAGCTGCAGTGGCATTTAAAAGAAATGTCAGCATTTATTATATAGTTTCTAAATTCCTTGCTGTAATGTGCACTGTATTACTTGTATGGTTGTGTCTGTTTTCAATTAAAAGACTGAAAAGGTTTTACCTGAATTGCCATGGACGGGCGGAAGAGAAGCTGTAGAGGGTTTAAACTGCATATTCACCATGCTCACAGTGCATCAATAGAGCACTGCCATTTGCTACCAGCCATTCAAAAGAGTGACAAAAAGGAGCAAGTTTTAGATTTTGTAAAGTTAACTTGAACTCCGAAACGCTGAGAGTAAATTAATTCATCCACTTCTCTGTTCATCTTTGCCCTCACTGGACTTGGTTGAGCCCATTGGGTTTGGCGTTTGCTGCAGAGAGAGAGAATAAAGAACCAGCCGCTGGAGAAAGACTGTGTAGAAAGTGTGTAGCAATGCTGAAGGCTAGACAGTTCAACATCTAAGAAGAGGAAATAACATGCATACCATTGAGGAAAGCTGGCGATCACAAACGTAGATTTTGAATTAAGCTGTAAGTGTGCTTACACAAACTGAGCCAGATACTTCTGAAATGTAGACATACCACTGTTCTGCAGAGCGTTTTGACCTCCGCTCTCAAGATCATTGCTTCCTTTCTCAACTTTTTATCAAACAAAAAAAGTGAGTGTTGGCAGGAGCAGCGCAGAGTTGCCCTCGTGTTCACCCGCTGTTGTATTTCAAACACAAGAGCAACTGAAATATATGCTAATCCTGGCTCGTTTTTGCCGCCATCCCACAGTGCAAAGCAGTATAATATTTCCATAGCCGTGCGGACATTTTTGAGGGATTAAGGGGGGGGTTAGGAGGTGGTCGGGGAACCCCAGGCAGCTTGACACACACACACTACATCAGCTGACAGTGGAGCACGGTAAAGGGCATGTGTTTAAACAGTACTGGTGAAGACAGTGGGAATCCAGATTAGAGAAAATGACCCATGGGAGTGGAATGAGAGATGGATGGGAGAGATGAGGAGAGCAAGACAAAGTGAGACAAACGAAAGATGGTCTCTGTGAACGTCTGATAACCCGTTTTCTCACTGCGACACATTTCGCTTTGAAGCCCAGTCTATCGCTGTGCCGGCCCGGAAACTAAGATATGCACGAGTTTCTCTTCGCTCCCCGCTGTTTCCTTTTTAATCTGTGTCTCTTGTTTTGTAAAGAAGGCTTAATTTCAGTCGGACACTGCAGCAGCCATACCAACCCCCCCCCCTTTTCGAAGTCCGCCCTGTGACTTTACCAGAACAGTTTTCACGCTGTGTATGAAATTAAAGAGATTTGGTCATGTTGCGCTTCAGTGTTGCTGTCATAGCAGGAATTTATCTTAATTTAAGCAGATTGCTGGGGTGATAAATTGTTTCAAGCCCAGGTATCAATTCTGGTAGTAAGAGCCACGACCAACATTTCAACAAGGCAAAACACCCTTCAAATACCATAGGAAACAAATGGTGCTTGATTTTTTTATTTTAGTAAAATTACATTCTGGTCGTGAATTGCAAGTAATTGTGGTGGGAACTTGGGTTGAATACCGTTGAGATCTTGGTATCATTTGGGAGTTCTCATTACAATCTACAACCTTTTTCGTAGAGTCCTTACCTGCAGGAACCTGGGAATGTCGGCGTGTGTCCTTAAAATATGTACTGAAACACATCATTAACTCTGCCAGTCAACGGTTGTAGCTAAATACTAGCCTGACCTTGACGTATTGTTTTTATGGATAAAAAAACAAAAATAGCAGAACGTATGGCATAAAAAAAAAGTTTGAGTGTGAATGAAGAAGACAGAATATGCTGAAAAACATCAAATCCAAGGTTTCTGTGTGGTTGGCATGTTTTTTTTCTCCAAAAATACATTACTACATAATCTAATGAATATCACAAAAAACATAAAAAAAATCTGACAATTTATGAGCAGTTCTGTGTGCAAAATCAAACTTCATCCAATGTGAGAAAAAAATCACATTTTTCCTGAAAAAGAGTGATCTGTTTGTGTGAAGAGCATCATAAAGGCCCTTACAGGACAAAAGCAGCAAAGCTCCCCCCACTCTTTTTTGTCATTTGCTGCTTCATTTCTGACAAATTATCCTCAGGAAAGACAGAAACAGTGGGTGGTTATGGTGGTGCTGCACAATACAAATCTCCAGAATGTGGTGAGTTGTGTCACCCATCAACGGCAAGGGGCCTTTGGTGCTTTAATGGGTGTTTGCCTCCTCAATAGATGGGTTTGTCAGAGTCAGGGGCCTAAAAGCTGTCTGAGGGCTGCTGAGGCCCCAACTTTGGGATCACAGGGGGTGATAACAGGACGTTGACTGCGGCAGAGAAAATCATTTTGGGATAAAATGACAGATCTGAAATGTAAATGCATATTTGCAGTGTTTTCAAAAGTGTGAGCTTGTGTGATACATCTGGATATGTCTGTAGGTACAAAGAGAGAAATGGCACCCACGCAGCCAATCTATTGTGGCTGTGAGCACGGCCCTGACAGAGGGTAATGGCCCTTATTCTAATCCTTTAAAAGATGAGGGGTACAAGAGGTTCGAATGCACAGTGACGAGAAGGAGGAAGTGACAAAAAAAGAGGCAGGGGAGGGATGGAGAGGCCCCATTCCACGCCTCATTGAATCCTCATTCAGAACGGCCGGCACTTCATTAAAAAACGAAGGCATCTTCTGCAGAAACGAAAAAAAAAAACGGGCCGCTTGTTGTTCATACTCCATCACAACACGCAGAAAGCCCAGAAACTATTTGTTTTCTTGCAACCACAGAGCACCCAAGCGTGTCTTTGAAGGAGGAGGGCCGCAAATTTGTAATTTATGACAATTGTTTTCTCTGAAAGTGTAAATATATTATGACGATTATTTCCAGGGGAGTTCACACCAGCCCGTGCGACGCTTCATCAGACGAGGGGCAGGAAAACAAAATGCTTCTGACACCGGTGAAGTGAGCACGGTGGAAGATGGTGTCAAAACAGTTGTACTTTCACACATGGCTGCTCACGCACACGACAGCCCTGCTGACTTCAAATAACTAAACAGCAATTTGTGTTCATTTGAATCTGAATCTGTATTCATCCAGGAAGTTGTGATCAAGTGCATTTACTGCATTTCAGCAGTCTTTCACATTCACATGCATCACATTTAAAGCACCGGACATGAGTAGAATTACTTATTAAAACTACAACAGAAATGCATTAAGCAAAAGTATCTGCAAGTAAATTTGCGCACATTTAATTTTTTGTCAAGTTCCCATGAAAAGGAATCCCCCTGTGTCCCATCCTGTCAGCATCTTTCCTTGGCTAGATACCAGGTAAAAAAAAACACGTTGGGGAGCGCCGACGTTGCATCACATCTCAGTTACGTTACATTCTTGAGTCACATTAAAACTATTAAATCACAGTTTACCTCTTGGAGGGATGTTACTTTTATCTAAAACGTCACCCAGCACCATGGATGTATAAAGAGAACTGGATGCAGCGTTGGAGGCAGGGCTGAATGGAGGTAAAGGACAGGTGGTTAACCCAGATCTTCCAAATAGACTACAGTCTCTCTCGCAAGAGATTTGGGGCCCAAATTACATCATGTCATTGCCATTGGTGTAATTACACAGTTTGGCCATTATGTGAATTGACTTCCACGCCTAGAAACGGTTGCAAAAGCAAGCAAAGAAAGAGACTTCTACAAGCCAGCAGCCGAAAGTTGGGATATTGCAACTAGCTTCTTTGTCACATAATTTTCACGACCAAATTTGATCAATCAATCTTTATTTATATAGCGCCAAATCACAACAGCATTATCTCAAGACGCTTTACATAAAGAGCAGGTCTAGACCAAACTCTTTAATTAGAGAGAGACCCAACGATTCAGGAATTCAAAATTTAGGATTCAAGAATTCCCTCCCCTTTAACGGGAAGAAACCTCGAACAGACCCAGGCTCAATGTGGGCGGCTATTTGATACTGGCAAAGTTTTGGAGACTTTTGGAAACTTCTTCTTTCATGTGTTCTTCTCACCGCGAGACAAACTGGTGGTTCAGTTTTAATCTGTGAAGCAGCTGCAGGATAAAATATTTCACAGGGCAAATATTAAAATGTTTTATTAATCTATCAGGTCATGGCTGTGTTTTTCTGATAATTACTCCAGTAGAATACTTTCAGGAGAAATTCAGATTTGTTATTAAGACAGCACTACTGTCGTGGACTGGGGTTGGTTGCTTAACCATGTGTGATAGACTGATATAACAGAGACTTGTCTTTGTTGTATTGAATTAATTTTTAAGACTGATATCATTTAGCATCTTGTGACTCCTCATGATGCACCAAAAGGGAGGCACACAAAGTGTTGTGAAATAGATTTGGCTGAGAGAGAGAGATTAAAACGTAGCTTCAGAACATGTAGCTTCTGCCTTGTGTTTTTAATGATTAAATATCGGCCCGCGCTACTCGGCTGTAACAAGTACTCAAGTACTGAGTGCCCTGCTTGCCCATAATAGTCAGATTGTAAGCTGTGCTTGTTGATTCACATTATCGTACTTTGTAAGGCATCTGTTAATGTGGTGTGTGTTGATAATGCGCCGCGTTCTTTATTCAAAGATTGGCTCATTGTCTCATTTGGATTGTGTCCATGGATGCATCTGTGTCTGCACACAGAATATGATTTCACAGCAAGAACAACTCTTCAGTCATGATATTTTAGGCATCATATTACTAGTTTATGTTCTAAAATGGATATTATACAGTACTGGTGTATTTTGTTTGTATGGGGTCCTTTTTTCTAAAAGGCCGTTGACCATTAGTGGCAGTAAAGGTTGCAAAGCTCCAATAAAGGGGGAAACGAAGAAGATCATTGCAACATCCAAAAAGATCTTAGATTAGATTGACTATTGTGACCAGCTACTGTATATTGTTGAATAGGGCTGAGTCCAAATAAGCTAGAACAGCTTACTGTAAATACATAAATGTGACTTTCTTGTCTAGAGAAATCAATGTCACCTCTGTGTTGTTAAATTTTTCTCTCCTCAGTTAGTGTCGTGTTGCCTTTCACATGCGGATTTCCTCCTATGAGTGCTTCTTCACCTGCCAGCAAGATGAGTAATGTTCCTCTGCCGTTGCAGATGTGTCTGCCACTAGCTACTCAGTTCGCTAGGGTCAAGGTACATTTGCTTTTCTCTCCAAAACCGCCTTTGTTGGTGGGTCAAAACCACAGAGCTGCACAGTGAGATCTTCTTATCCGAGTCTCGATCACTGTGTTTCCATCCTCCACGTATTGATCGCTCCCCGACCTTTCACCCCGACTGTGAGTAATGGAATGGCCTGTCGTGGACGCAGGCCCTGGTCAAGGTCTTGTAAATGCGCGCCGCGTGTTTGCACGAACTCCCCGATCGATGCCCCGTTTGCTCCCATGTCAGGGAGAATAGAGCTTTCTTCTGTGTTATTTCTATCAGAGCCATATCTTGATTTTTGTCCTTGAAATTGAACTAAAACTGAACTTTTGTATTGAGTAGTGACAGCCTTGTTTTATACTTGAAGTATTCATGTTGCTTTTAAAGACATATCTCCTATTTTGAAGCCTGGTACAGAATTAAATGTTGCCTTGACTTCACAAACATTGTTCAAACAGGTGTAATGCCTTGTACAGATGATTCTTGATGTAATTTTAATGAGTTTATTTCTGAATAAGAAGCGTCTAAACACTGTGGACGCCTGCTCTTGCAAAATGATTGCAGGCATGAAAGGAGGCAGAAATCTTAGTGAGTCATCTTAGATCTTTGCTCACCAAACACTTCTGTAAGGACTGACTCTTTTTTTTTTTTTTTTCCAAGTACCGACAGATACATACAGGTTTCTTCCCTTTTATTAAATTAAATTTCTCCCACAAAGTCAGACTCTCACTGGGGCGTAGCATTCTGACTGCTGCAGGAACAGATGGGGAGAAAAGACTCTGTGTCCATCCTTGAGAATCGCTGGACAGAGATGAGGTGACAAACTACTCAGGAGTCTATCAGATTTCATTCTGACAGATAAGACCGGTGTGGGGAGGTCCCGCCTGGTGATGGGAAAGATTGTGGTTGAAAATAGGCCGGCGGGTTTTCGGAATGTGCGAGCTGGGGGCACTGTGACAGTCTTTACAGGAATATGTGTGGTGGTTACCACAGTGATGCAGTGTGTATGTTTGTGCGTGACAACCACAGGGTGACTGATATTTTTGGGAATAGGTAGGAGGGTGATGCACTTGAAATCGCCCTGATCTGTACACTGCAAAACAAAACGGCAATAGTGGCAAGGGATGCAACGTGTGTCTTATTTGTTTTGGTGTTTTTGTGTGCATATGATGATTGTGTCAAGTGTTAGGAGTGTAATTTTCTGCGGTGTAGTCCCTCTTTAGGTTTGCATTTCTTTTAGTTGAGCTGAAAACATCTTAGAATGAAAAATAAAATGATTCAAAAAGATAAAACTAGATGGAATGAAAGGTTATTGAAATATTGTCATTTGCATTGTCATTTTTTGCAGTGTAGCTTCTCTTCAGGCTTCATGTGACTTGGTCACCTTAACCCTCACCCAACACACATGGGCAGAATTCCCGCACACACACATGCACACAGACACTAATGCCAGGAATCTGGACTCCCCTTGAAATAGCTGAACCCCCCTGTGCAATGTTGATGACACAAACACACACACACACACTCGCAGAAAGCACCCAGAATAGCCGCACTGCCTCTTCCATGGCATTCCTCTACCCAGCCGGCTGCCCTATGGACACACACACACTCACACACACATACACACACATACTTTTTAAGTCTCACACACATACCAGGCTACAGCAGACATGTCTCGTAGATATTTTTCAGCACACACGGATAATCACTCCCCCCCTGCCACAAACACACTGATTCCCCTTCTCCCCACTACACACTTCAGACTTTCCTCCCATTAGTCTGATGTGGTGCATAGTGTTCACTGCTGCCTCACCCCATCAATGAACAATACAAGTTCAGCCTCAGAGAGTCCGTGGCTAATCCTTCAGCTGTTTGGAGTTGGCAGTGGGCAGCCGAAACACTAGAATAGTCTGCACCCTCGCCAATTGCAGCAAAGATCAGATATCAATTTGTCAACAGAGCTGGACGGTCAGCCGGCCAGCCGGCTGGCTGGCTGGTTGGCTGGTACAGAGCCTGAAGGCAGAGGTGAGTCAGCAACTTAGACAGCCAAGAGTGGAGAGCCAAGCGAGCAACCAGCCGGTGTATTCAGCTGCAGAGTGTCTAAAACTCTGACTCTTTGGAGAAAAGTTAGAAAAGTTGAGAAATGTCCACTCCCTTTTCCCCTGTAGATATGTAACTTTAGATTAAGCATTCAAGTCTTGCCACTTCCACATTAATTCCTTTCAGATACAATTGGTGGTTGAATAACAGCCCATCGTCGTGGGTGTACTGCATTTCTCAGTTTGCTCTTTGCATGTGGATTGTGATCCATTTCAGCCCCACAGGTCCGATTCCATACAAAGTCATAAGATCCCACGACAAAAAACATTTTACTTGCCTTCCTTCTTTCCACTATTTACTTTCACCTCCTTCTCAGAGCACATTGATCCTGAGAATTTGAGTGGGAGTCAGTCCATGTACTAAAACTTGTTTAGCACCTCAACTCTTTGCCTAAGTTTGATAATGATGTAACCCTACTGGAGTCCTCTGTTCTGAGGAAGAATCATGGGCATCCTGTTATACCCACTTGGCGTTTATTAGATGCATCTAACAACTGTAAATCATAATTATTACTTTTGTTATTAAACTGATTTGGTCAAGAAACATTTCAGAGAAAAAGTGACTGATCTTTGGCTGATTAAAGGCAACATTCATTCATCTGACAAACTTAACGGCGTCTAGCTACTGCTGCTGCAGATCTGTGTCAATTAAACGTGATGCTGATTGGATGGTTGTCAGTAACCACTGACTGGTGAAACTTTAGGCCGACTAATGAAGTGAAAATTCAGCCTATTATGAGGCTCGAAACATCCCTGCCACAGTTTCATGAATCCCAAGGAGACATCTTGAAATGACTGGTTTTGTCTCACCAGCTGTCAAAGGTATTACACTTACATACATGTAAAGGTTACACTCATTATCTAGAGAGATGCAACTGTAATATAAGCAAAGTACAGGCAGGTTTACTTTCTACTTTAAGTTGGTAATGGTGGACTGATGACTAGATGGATACTAGAAGACTTACTTACTTACAGATTGGAACTCTGACAGAGTATATAGTCCAAGAAGACGAAGGCGATAAAGTAACAGTGTGAGAATAATGACTACTGTGGATAATAAAATAAAATACAATTAGAAATTAAGATAAATATGTTTAAATATATCCACAATTGCAAATGCAAGTTGTGCACAGGACAGTCCAGCAGCTCACAGCCAGCCCAAAGATGAAATAACATGGACTTTATAAATGGTTTGATGCTGTCCAGACTCCTGATAGCCACAAAGCTGCCTGTTGGTGGGATGACAGCTTCTCTCTCGCCTCTCATCTGCGCCACTGTTTTTTGGACTCCGGCCACATCCTGCTGTTTCGGGCCGTCGCCGGATCATAAAAGCCTCGTTTTCCCCTTGCGTGGCACATAGCTGAATTAAAATCTATTATGAATTGTGACAGGGCCATTAAGAAGACGGATGGTCAGAGCCCTCCGTGGGTTTGGCTCGCTCTTTGTCCACCTCAGGGCCCTCCTTCTCGACAAAAGCTTGCCCCCTGGCAGCCCCTGCTGGGCATGGGGCTCTGACCTGGGGCGGTGTTTTTTTTTGTGAGTGTGTTTGTGCATGCGTACATGTATGTGTGTAGTGAAGATGATTATGTACGGGGGGTTTCGAGAAGGGAAGTGTCCAGGCTTGAGTTGATTGAGTTTGGGCAGTGAGAAGATCGTGCAGTAGGCCTGCACCCAGTAGGACGGTGACCAGGTTAGGGCTCCAACCGTCACAAGTCACCGCACTCTCAAACACACACACACACACACACACACTCACACACTGTATAGGCTCTCTTGGGCTCATGTTGGAGGACAAGAGGTGAGGGACAAAGGCAGGCGGAGACATGATGGATGACAGGGAAGAGCATGGAGGCAGGAGCGCTCACAGCTCAGTGGGAGGAATTTATAGATTGAGCAGAACAGTAAGTACTTGTCCGTGTCATCTCCTGGAGTGTGTGTGTGTGTGTGTGTGTGTGTAGGTGTATGTGCGTGTTTGCACTTGCTTTTGTGCATGCCGTTATTTCCCCGCCGTCTTTCGGAGATGTCGCCATGGATATGTGCAAACATTTCGTCTGCAAGCGCTCATTATTCAGCCGCATGTGAAATAATTTGCTTTTGTGCCCTCTCCCTCTCATGACACATGGCATATACTCCCTTCCCTGCGTGCTCTATTTGTAGCTGCTTATTACTCCTCTCGGACTCAGGTGTGTTTGAGGAAACGTGGTACCGCTCAAGGTTTCCTCATTGATTATGTTGCGGCTGTTTTGACAACATTTTTATTGTTATTTTGTACAGTATCATTGACCCTGGGTAGATGCGGGGCCTGGATAATTCAGAGGAAGAGGTCACCCGGTAGAATAAAATACTCATCCAAGGAGACCATCACATTTCCACATCTCTCATATTGAACAAGAAGTTTATATAACATTGGCATCAGAAAAATATGGACGGATATAGCTCTCACAAAGCCCAACTCCATGAATATAATTCCCAGTGCTCCTGGAGGGAATGGTGTTGGGAAAAGTTCCCCAAAGCGATCTCACATAATAAATGAGGTGAAAAGAAATCGCAGGGGGAACTATTTTCATTCTCTCACACACAAGGATTTCAGGAGCTCATGTGTGGCGGTCATCTATCACCCCTATTGACCAATTACTGTGCCAAGCCGGCCAGTTTCTAATGAGCTGCGAAAAAACACAATGGAATAAGAGTCAATATCTGGCAAATAAATTATTAATAGCTGTCTGAGATTTTTATTTGCTCGCTTGCAGTTACACTTGGTAGGGATTGAAAGGAGTGGAGCTAAGAAAAGAGGTGAGACTGTGGCTTTTCAATTATCTGATTTTTATGAACTCTACTGTGGTCTGTAGCCACTGCTGGACTGGATGGATTATCCTCTGCTTAATATATTTGAGGGGAGCTTTCCCTGCTTTCCTTTGTTAAGGATTTTTGGCTTGTTTGTCTCAGGTGAGACAGACTTTCACTAGTATCCGGACAACTAATTTCCAGAGGTAGAAAACAATTCCGATCATTTACCTGAGTGGAATCAGCAATACCACACTAGAAAAATACTAGATACAATTACAAGTCGTGCATTGCAAAGTAGAAAAGTATTATCAATGAACAAACAAATGAAAAAGCAAAAATATATATTTTTAGTATCAATGATTCTTTGTGTCTGCGCTACAGAAAATATCATACAATGTTGAAATGTCCCTCAGCCCAAGGTGGTGTCTGCCATCATGTTCAAAGGAATAAGTCCTAATATTTGAAGGTCTTGTAAAGCTTGAACCAGAACTTGTGCGGCACGTTAAAAAGTGGTGAGGTGATGTAGTA